>NW_012267230.1:5552234-5557345 GCF_000151885.1 Dipodomys ordii
TTTTTTTCTTTTTGCTTATGTGGTGCTGAGGAATCGAACCCAGGGCCTCAGGCATGCAAGGCAAGCGTTCTACCACTGAGCCACCTTCCCAGCCCTCTTTTTTTGAGATGGGGTGTGGGGGGGGGAGCGGCTCACTATGTTGTCTAGGCTGGCCTTGAACTTAGGATCTTCTGGTCTCAGTCTCCCAATAGCTTCGGTTAAAGATGTTTGTCACCATAACTAACAGGTTGCTTAATTTTTAACATGCATTCAAAACACTTGAGGATCTTGTTAAAAATGAAGATTTTGCTTGTTGGTTTTTGTGATGTGGGGGAACAAATCTAAGACCTTGCTCATGCTAGGTAAGTGCTCTACTACTGGATTATACACTGTTAGCTGAAAATGGAAATTCTGAGTCCATAAATCTGGGGCAGGGTTGAGATTGAGCATTTCTCTGTGTGTGTGTATGTGCACGCATGCGCATTGCTGGGGCTTGAATTTAGGGTCTCTTTCACACTTCCTTGTCTAGCTTTTTGCTAGTTAACTGGAGATAAGAGTCATTCATATTTGTCTGATTGGGTCTCAAATCATGGTCCTTAGATCTCAGTCTCTGAGTTGTTGGGGTGATAGGGGAAAGAGCGAGAGGGGGGGAGGGAGAGAGAGAGAGTATGTGTGTGTATTTCAATTTTTTTTTTTTTGTGCCAGTTCTGGGGCTTGACCTCAGGGCCTGGGGTGCTGTCCCTGAGCTTTTGTGCTCAAGATTAGTGCTTTACAATTTTGAGCCACAGCACCATTTCTGGCTTTTTAGTAGTTAATTGGAGATAAGAGTCTCATGGACTTTCCTGCCTGGGCTGGCTTTGAACCGTGATCCTCAGATCTCAGGCTTCTGAGCAGCTAGCATTACAGGGATAAGCTCCCATCACCCGGCTATGTTTAAAATTTTTTGGCAATATGTGTTTGAACTCTGGACCTATATCCAGAGTTTACCCTGCTCTACCACTTGAACTAGGCAGTCAGCCCTTTTTACTTTTCGCTTGTTTTTTATTTTTGGTTGGTTGTGGTGCTTGAACTCTGGGCCTGTGTGCGGTCCCTAAGCTAAAGGCTAGCTCTCTACCACTTGAGCCATAACACCACTTCTGGTTTTCGGAGTGGTTTATTGGAGATAAGAGTCTCATGGACTTTTCCTGCACAGGCTGCCTTTTAACCACCATCCTCAGATCTCAGCCTCCTGAGTAGCTAGGATTACAGGTATGAGCCACTGGCGCTGACCTTTTAGGTTATTTCTTTCTGAGGGGGCATTATGCCTTTTGCCTTAGCTAGCCTGTAACCCACAATCTTCTATATATCTGTTTTATGAGTAGCTGGGATTACATGTGTGGACAACTGTACCCAGACAGGTTTTACTTGGTACCAAAAAGAAGGAAGATTTTGACTATTAGAAGGATCTGGCGAGTAGACAAGCTGGGTAGGTGCCTCTCAAACTTTATTAAGGGAGACTTTATGTTTGTATTGTGCATTAAGAGAATAGATGTTCTGGACAATGACAGAACTCCAGTTCAGACCTTGATTTTGCCATTTAGTAGCGCTAGTTTGCCAGGTAACTTTTTTCTTTTTTTCTCGGTTGTGGGGCCTGACCTCTAGGCCTGGGCTCTGTCCCTCAGCTCTTCAGCTGTAGACTAGTGCTCTACCACTTGAGCCACGGCACCACTTCCGGCTTTTTCTGCTTATGTGGTGCTGAGGAATCCAACCCAGGGCCTCATGCATGCAAGGCAAGCACTCTACCACTGAGCTACCTTCCCAGCCAACTTTTTTCTAGCTCAATTTTCTCATTTATAAAATGGGCAAGATAGCTAACACAAAGGATTGTGATTTCTTTCTGTTTGTGTGTATGCCAGTCCTGGACTGGAATTTAGGGCCTGGGCACTGTCCTTGAACTTTTATGCTCAAGGCTATCACTCAGCACTTGAGCCAAAGCTCTACTTGTGGCTTTATGGTAGTTAACTAGAGATAAGAGTCTCACAGACTTTCTTGCCCAGATTCACTTTGAACCTTGGTCCTCAGATCTCAGCCTCCTGAATAGCTAGGATTACATGTTTAGACAGTTTCTCACTATGTAGCTCAGGCTGGCTTTCAACTTCTAAGTGCAGGGGTTACTGGTATGTGACACTGTGCCTGGTACTTGTGGGAATTTTGAATGAGTTTTAAATGAGACCATTGTTGTGGGAAATGAATGTAGCTCAATGGTACAGTGGTTATATACTATGAACAATGCCCTAGGTTTTATCCTCAGCAGGCCCACAAAAAAAAAGGTGTGCTTTTATTATTTGCTTATTATTTTGCCAGTCCTGGGGCTGGAACTCAGAGCCAGGGCTTCTTTTTGCTCAAGGCTAGCACTCTTAACACTTGAGCCACAGTGCCACTTCTGGCTTTTTCTGTGGTGCTGAGGAACTGAACCCAGGGCTTTGTGCATGCTAGGCAAGCACTCTACCACTAAGCCACATTCCCAACCCAAGCTCTTCAACAAAGGAAAATAAGAGGAAAAAAGCACCTAGCACACAGTTCCTGGAACATAGTGAATACTCAAAAAATGGAATCAATTATTAACAATTAGAAAAGTAAGCTGGGCACTGGTACCTCATGCCTGTAATACTAGCTCCTCAGGAGACTGAGATCTGAGGATCATGGTTTGAAGGCATCCTGGGCAGGAAAGTCTATGAGACTTTGTCACTAACCACCAAAAAAGCTAGAAATGGAGCTGTTGCTCATGTGATAAAGTCCCAGCCTTGAACAAAAAAAGTGCCCAGTACAGTACCAGCACACATACATACACACAAGTAAATTAGAAAAGTAATGGCTAAGGATGCAACTAGGATGTTGACCATATTTACAAGAATTTAAGCAAGAAGACAAAAATTATTCATTTCTTATTCCTGGATTGTTACTGTACTTAATTCTCCCTCTGTAGTGCCCCATTATTGCAATTCAGATATTATTTATTATAATTTTTTTAAGTGTACTAGTTGTAGAATATAAGACACCCAAAGGCTTTAATGATAGCCTGCACTGGTATTTGTCAAGTTTCTGTCGCATGTGTATCTTATTCACGGTATTTTATTAGTGCTCTTAAAATGGATTCATAATGTTTTGTTAAGTAAATTTACCTTCATCTAAACAACCATATTGGTGAAACTGTGAGTTTCGTGTAATCCATGGTTTTTCTAATGTCCATGAAATAAACACATAATGATTATAAGAAGATAGAAAATTTCCCACACACGACCTAGAATGTTCTTGTATCTTACACTGCGGCCACCCCAAATTGGGAAACTTTGCACTTCTGTCCTCAAGACCTTGAGACAGGATAAACAAATGAGTAGCCTAGAGTCTTATTAAGCTAGAATCAGCTTCTTACCAAGATTCTTCTTCAAGTACCAAGAATCAAGATTCTTCTTTTTTTAAAAAAATTAAATTAAGCTGGGCACTGGTGCCTCACACTCATAATTCCAGCGAGGCAAAAAAGTTCTCACGAGACTCTTACCTCCAATTAATCACTCAAAAACTGGAAGTGGCTGGATGCTGGTGGCTCACGCCTGTAATCCTAGCTACTCAGGAGGCTGAGATCTGAGGATCGAGGTTCAAAGCCAGCCTGGGCAGGAAAGTCCATGAGACTCTTACCTCCAATTAACCACCAGAAAAATGGAAGTGGTACTGTGGCTCAAGTGGTAGAGTGCTAGCCTTGAGCTGAAGAGCTCAGGGACAGGGCCTGGGCCCAGAGTTCAAGCCCCATGACCTACAAAGAGACATAAAAAAAAAAACAAAAAATAAAAATAACTGGATGTGGTGCTGTGGCTCAAGTGGTAGAGCACTAGCCTTGAGCAAAAAGAGGCTCAGGGACAGCACCCAGTCCCTAAGTTCAAGCCCCAAAACCAACAAAACATAAATAATTAAAGTTTTGATATTTAAGTAGTTGTACAAAGGGGTTACTATTCAACAAATAGGTTGATAAGTATAATACATCTTGATCTTCATGCTTGTGTGAAGAATTTGTTTTCCATGTCAGTGAAGTCAATAAGAAGTCCCCAGGGTGCACCAAAGTCACCTTAAAGAAGGGTGCCAAGGGAAAAAAAAAAAAAAGGCCAGAAAAATATCAATGTAATGAGAAAAGTTCTCTTCGCAATGGCTGAAGTGTTGGAATAAACCCTGCATGTCAAAACCAGGCCAAGACTGCCAAGTGTGACCTTGCACTGAGGCTCTGCCAGACCTGCAGTGGGGAGTTTCTTGATTTAAAGTATCGAGTTTTATTTTAACTTGAATCTCTCTTGGAGAAAGTCAGGGACTTGGAGTCCAGCCTATTCCAGCTTGGTGGTGTCAATTCGGGGAAGCATTGTCTCCTGGTTGCCCCTCGATTATGAAATTTACTTCCTTCAGTCTCAGGCTTCTCTACCAAAAAAGAGGTAACACCTGACTAAGAGAGTGAGTGCAATAATGTACATAGAATAGTGTTGTCAAAGCTTAATACTGTGGCATTAATGGCAGTCTCCTCCCTGCCTTATGAATATATTCCAAGACACCTCCTAGTGAAACCCTGAAACTTTACATATACTATGCTTTTTTCCTAACTATGCTTTTTTTCCTAACTGCATATCTATAATTACTTTTTCTGTGCCAAAACTGGGGCTTGATCTCAAGGCCTTGCTCTCTCATTTGGCTTATTTGCTCAAAATTGCCACTGTCGGTGGGCACTAGTAGCTCACATCTATAATCCTAGCTACATAGGAAGCTGAGATGTAAGGATCAAGGTTCACAGCCAGCCTAGGCAGGAAAGTCTGTGTGAGACTCTTATCTCCAATGAACCACCAGAAAACCAAAAGTGGCACTGTGGCTCAAAGTGGTAGCCTTGAACAAAAGAGCACAGCGATAACACCCAGGCCCAGAGTTCAAGCCCCATAAAAAAAAAAGAAAAAAAAATGGGGAGGGGAACTGGGACTGTACCATTTAAGCCACATTTCTACTTCCAAAGTTTAATTTATAAATTAAAAAAAAGAGATTGACAACCACTAGAACAATAGAACAATTATAACAGTATGCTGTAATAAAAATTACTTGAAACTTACAGATTGATTTTTTTTTTT
>NW_012267230.1:5570110-5582508 GCF_000151885.1 Dipodomys ordii
GCAAGCGCTCTACCACTAAGCCACCTTCCCAGCCCCTCAGCAGGATTTTTATTTGTTCCTTCTTGCTACGCTGGGCATTGAACCTGGGACCTTGTGCATCCTAGGTAAGCACTTAGCTACCTTGCTCCACTTAATGGCTAAGTTGAGGAAGAGGGTGGGCAGTCTCATTTTTTCTTGCTTTGTCCTCTTCTGTGTCAGGTGTTCCTGACTGCCCCTTTCCCAGGCAAGAGGTGAGTCACCTGTACAATGGGAGGAGTTTGAGAAGTATAAAGACCTAATTAAACTGCATAAAAGCTTTCATCCTGTTTTCATCCTTAGCCCTACCCCCTCACCTTTCTAAGCACCTCTGGAGCCTATCAGTTTACTTCCTGTTGGTCTCCCCTGGCAGCTTCTAAGGCTTATCCATCCCTCTCCCAGCCCCTTCCATTCTCCAAATCTTTCCTTTGCTATTTTTCCTCCTGCCCTTGAATTCCTCAAGTATATATCCATTTTCAGTCCTTTTGTGTCAGATCAGGAAGAAGATACAAATCTAAATCTGGGTATTAAACCTCCCGGTCCAGGATGAGAGAAAATAACTCTTTCCACTTTGCTGGATTCTAAATGTATCAACAAGTTTATTTGATAAGGCCAAAAGCTTGAGAATCGCCAAGAAGCAAACATTAGTCAGACAAGTTTTCCAACAAAATCCCTTTTATTTATTAAACCAAAAGAAATTATTAATTAAATCACTAGGAATTTTTCAGCACAATATTTAACATCTTAATGACCACGAAGGCCTGGGCTCTAGAGCTTGCTCTGCCTTTCCCAGTCCTTACCGGGGTTTAGAGGGAAAGACATCATTAATAGAGACCAAGTCAGGTGGATGCATGTCCTCCTTTCCGAGTCATTGGACAAGCTGCTCAACTCTTGTCCAGAGTAGGAAAAGAGACAGTTCCTCAGAAAAAAATCTAATATAAGAATTTGACATTGCATCATAAGATTTCTCTTAACAATTTAGACTTATTAATAGTATTGGTTCAAACTCATTTGCTTCTCATTTTCACGTTGCAATTTAGTTTTTGTGTAGGTAATTCTAATAATCTCACCCCCTGTGCAGAAATGAATCAACCCAGTGCAAAGACAAATCCATCAAACTGGAACAGCTTCATCTTCATCTTGCTTTCAAAAGAGAAAGCAGGTTTTGGCTTTTTTTTTTTTTTTTCTGCTCCTCATCTACCCAAGAGATGAACACATGTCCCTACCCCTCCCACCCCCAAGTTCAAAATGTTACTTCTGGCCTTGGAATGTACACACGGGCAGCTTTTGATGACTTGATTCGAATCACCTAGACAGGGCAGCTGGAACCACTACGCAGGCAGGCTTCTTTGGAAATTTCTTAAAATCAACACTTGAGACTCATCCATCATCGTGTACAAAGGCTTGAAGTTCCTAACAACTTCTGCTATTCCATCTCACGAATTAGGCTCAGAGGAAGCGTTGGAATTATCAGGAGCAGCAGCAGCAGCAGTGGCACCACGAGGTAGAACCTCAATAACTCGAGGCTTGTCAATGATCCGAGCCGTCCTGTTTCCCTTTTCCACGATGCCGACAATCCAAGCTTGGTGACCCTCTCCATACTTTGAAGATTTGATTTCAGAACAGAAGCGGGCTGCCTGTTCTCTTGGCAGACAAATGAGCAGTCCCCCAGAGGTTTCAGATGAGGTTCCTTGGAGGAGTCCGAACCGCCCACTGGCCTTGCTGACGGCAGCCATCTTGGCGATGATTGGCAGATTATGAATGACAAAAGACACCTCGTTCCTCTGCTGTTTTGCCAGATTCTGAGAGTGTCCTAAGATGCCAAAGCCCGTGATATCGGTGGCTGCATGGGCATTAAATGTGTGCATTAACCCAGCGGCAGTTCTGTTTAGGGTAGCCATATTGAACATGGCTTCCTGATAGGCCAGCTCGACTTCCTCTTTCGAGACTACCATCTTTATCTTACCCCACCTTTCGGGGTTATCCAACCATTGGTGGGCATTGACGGCAACCTGGGTTCCTAAGGGTTTGGTCAACACGAGCACATCTCCTACCACAGCGCTGTCAGGCATGATGAACTCATTGGGCTGACATACCACAGTGGCCACCCCACCGATGATAATCCAGGGGTTGACCACTGTCTGTCCACCCGTCACTGCGGTTCCTCCCTCCTCAGCAGCATCCCGAAAGCCTTTGACCATGAGCGGTGTCACCTTCTCTCGTTCCTCCTCACTCATACTCTGGCTGACGCTGAGTAACATTAGCATGTTGTCACATTCAGTAATGCCCATGGCGTAGAGGTCACTCAGCACGTTGGCACACGCGATTCGCCCCATCATGTAAGGATCTTCGACCAAGGGGTAAAAGAAGTCAGTGGTCTGTATCAGCGACAGACCCCCGTGCCTCAGCGGGATGACGCACGAGTCCATCCCAATGCTCAGGGTGGGAAAGGCTGCGGCGGCTTGCAGGCCAGCTTCCTGGGCCACCTCATCGAGGCTTCCAACCAAGCCGGGGCCCAGCGGGGGCCGCAGGGCCGGCTGCGTCAGTCCCTCCAGGAGTTTGAGCAGCGTCTCCTGGGGGACCTTGCAGCCTCAGCCCTTCATGCCGGAGAAGCCCGTCAGCCGCCAAGTCGGGCTGAGGCCCAAGGCTTGAGGCTCAAAGGGCCGGTAGCTCGAAAAGCCCCGGCCCAGAGACAAGATCGCCGGGCCCGAGGAGCCTTCCGCCGCCGCCACCACCATCGCCGCCATCGCCTCGCCGCTGGCGCCCGCGGCCGCTTCTGCCATCACGCCGGCCTCGGCCGAGACAGGAGGCGGGGAGGAGAGAGAAGGCTTTCAAAACAAAAATGCTACTCGAGTTAGTGTGAAGTAACAGTCAGATATTACCCGAAGAGCTGGCTCCCTCACGCGGCCCGCGCGGCACGACCACAACGCGCGACTCACGCCACACCGGTGCCTTCCGGAGCCAGAAGCCGCCGGCTTCCTGTATTTATAGAGACCTGGTGATTGACACACGCGCCATCCAATGAAGACGCTGCCCCCCCCCAGAGAGGCGTGCGCTTTCACTCCGAAAGGTGCTGGCAACTGCCGGGTTGCAAAAGAAGATCCCGGCGGGGGTGGCGGGACGTCACGTGCGTCCCGTTCGCTCGGCTTGAAATTTAAATGATCTCTCGGGAGTGGCGGGGACCGAAGTCCGGAATTCTTGCAAGCGAAGGATGACTAAGTGATCTCGGCCAAGGTCGTTTGACCGCACACGAAATCGATCGCGTAGGAAAACAGCCCTGGAGACACAACCCGAGAGATTAAAAAATTAGGTAACTGCGGTTAAGGCAGCAAATGGCGACATCCACACAGCTCCACGACACTTCGGGCGGGAAGGTCGGAGCCCCGGCTGGGCGCCGAGGGCGCTCGGTCTGCCACCCAGCGCTCTGTGTCACTCTCCCTCCTCAGCATCAGTTCATTCCTCTGTGCAGTGGAAAACCTGACCTTATCTAGGTGCGCTCTTATTCAAGCTTCTGCACGTCTCTAAGTTTGATTTATTAATGTTTATTATCTAATGTTTATTTAAAAAAATACACCTGGGCTGGGAGCTGGTGGCTCCCACCTGGAGTCCTAGCTACATAGGAGGCTGAGATCTGAGGATCTCAAGTTCAAAGCCAGCCTGGGCTGCAAAAGTCAATGAGACTCTTCTCTCCAATGAACCACCGCCATACCTGAAGTGGAGCTGTGGCTCCAGTGGTAGAAAGCTAGCCTTGAACCAAAGGGTGCCATGACATAAAACAAAACAACAACAAAAAGAAAAACTCTGCACAAAGTACTTTTGACCCAACAGTTCCAGTTCTAGAATTGTATCCAACAGTTCTATGTATTTATTGTTGTACTGATTGCATTATCATCTTAATAACACGTTAAGTGCTTATCAATCATGATTAAACTAAATGATAGTGTTAAGTGAAGTAGGATGGATAGATGAGGAGACAGGGAAAATATATTATTTTCAAGAAATAGCAAAAGGTCCAGATTGAGAAGTTCAAACCAGAAGTGAACTGAAAAAAGCAACTAAGCTCACTTCCCACCATACCTACCTCCTTGTTAAATTACAAGGTTAAGAGATATGCCTCTTTGAAATGGTAAAAATCTGAGAACTAGAGAGAAATATGGAAAGGGAGACACTGATCAAGATGCATTGTACTAACAGATGGATGAATGGATCAAAAAAATGTGGCATATGCCAGGCATCAGTAGCTACTCAGGAGGCTGAGATCTGAGGATCATGGTTCAAAGCCAGCCCAGGCAGGAAACTCTGTGAGACCCAGAAAACCAGAAGTGGCACTGTGGCTCAAGTGGTAGAGTGCTTGCCTTGAGCTGAAGAGCTGAGGGACAGCATCCAGGCCCAGAGTTCAAGCCCTACAACCAACAAAAAAAAGAAAAGAAAAGAAAATGTATATATATACAATGGAATTTTACTCATCCATTAGAAAGAATGTTATTTGCAGAAAAATGGACAGACTTGGAAAAAGTATGTTAAGTGACATAAGTCAGACTCAGAGAGACAAATGGCATGTTTTCTCTAATACGTGGAAGCTGTATCTAAAATACCAACATAATGATAACAAATACAGGGTTCTGTGCATATATACACAAACTGATGGTACACTTAGGGGAGGAATCAAAATACCAGGTAGTGAAAACATGTTTAGGGGGAGAGGACAAATGGGAGACACATGAATAGAGGAATATGCAGTCATTATAACCAATGTCATTATGTAAAAACTGAACTATGGCCAGATGTCTGTAATCCTAGCTACACTGGAGGCTAAGATCTAAGAAACCTGATTCAAAGACGGCCCAGGCAGGAAAATCTGTGAGACTCTTACCTCCAATTAAACATTAAAAACCCAGAAGTAGAGCTATGGCTCAAGTGGTAGAGTGCTTATCTTGGGCACCAAAGCTCAGGGACAGCAAGTTCAGAGGCCCCATGTTCAAGGCCCAGGACTTGAACAAAACAAATACAACAAACACAACTCAACTATGTAACTTGAAGGTGGGATGGGAAGGGGAAAATGGGAGAGAACAATGAAAGGAGTGACGTCTATCAAGATGTAGTGTACTCATAAGCTAACTTACGGAACTGTAACCTTTTTGTACAACTGCCTAATAAAATAAAAGATGCATTGTACTTCTGACCTGTTGAATCTTTTTTTTTTAAATACAAAGCCAAAATAAGTGGTTGGGTAAAGACAGATTGGAAAGTATGTCTTGTAGAAGGAAGTCCTGCAGGCTACCTAGGTCTTGGATAGCCTTTGCCTATCTTACCTCAAAAGGGGATAGAGTCACTAGTCTGACATGACTATAGGTATTCTCCCAGCTCAGAAAGCAAAAAAGCAAGCCAGGCGCTGGTGGCTCACGCCTGTAATCCTAGCTACTCAGGAGGCAGAGATCTGAGGATCGTGGTTCAAAGCCAGCCCGGGCAGGAGAGACCGTGAGACTCCTATCTCCAATAAACCACCAGAAAACCGGAAGTGGCACTGTAGCTCAAGTGGTAAGAGCGCTCGCCTTGAGCTGAAGAGCTGAGGGACAGCGCCCAGGCCCAGAGTTCAAGCCCCATGACCGACAAAAAAAAAAAAAAAAAAGAAAGCAAAAAAGCTACAGATAGAGACCGTCATTTTGAGTCTCCAACTCTTGTTTCCTGTATGAGGAGCAAGAAACGTTTTTCTTTATTTCTTCTTCCTTTAGCTCTGTTTTTTTACTAAAGCAAGCCTTTTTAAAACTTTTTACCTTGTGGGCTGGGAAAGTGGCTCAGTGGTAGAGTGCTTGCCTTGCACCCATGAGGCCCTGAGTTAGATTTTTCTGCACCACATAAGCAGAAAAAGCCGGAAGTGGTGCTGTGGTTCAAGTGGTAGAGCGCTAGCCTTGAGCTGAAGAGCTCAGGAACAGAGCCCAGGCCCAGAGTATGGGCCCCATGACCGACAAACAACAACAACAACTATAACAAAACAACTTTCTACCTTGTGATAATCTCCTTTTTGTGAGACACCCTGAAATGCTTTTCAGGAGTGGATCTCAAGAATTTGAGATCTTTGGGCTGGGAATGTGGCTTAGTGGTAAAGTGCTTGTCTAGCATGCATGAAGCCCTGCGTTTGATTCCTCAGTACCATATAAACAGAAAAAGCCAGAAGTGATGCTGTGGCTCAAGTGGTAGAGTGCAAGCCCTGAGCAAAAGAAGCTCAGGGACAGTGCTCAGACCCTGAGTTCAAGCCCCAGAATGGGCAAAGATGAGATCTTTGCCTGGAAACTGGGAAGCTAGTGGCCGTCATCTATCCTCTGGTAACTGATATAGCTCAGTGGTTGAGCCTAATATACAGAAGGACTCGGGCTCAATTATCATAACTGCAAATAGCAAAATAATAAGAAGTAATTATGAGACTTTTTATATATTAGACCGTTATGTAACTGTAAAAAAGTAAAAATATGTAAGTTGAGAGATAATACAGTTTTAATAGGCACAATTCTAAATTCTTTTTTTTTTTTTGGTCAGTCATGGGGCCTGAACTCTGGGCCTGGGCGCTGTCCCTCAGCTCTTCAGCTCAAGGCCAGTGCTCTACCACTTGAGCCAGTTCCAGTTTTTTCTGCTTATGTGGTGCTGAGGAATTGAACCCAGGACCTCATGTGTGCAAGGCAAGCACTCTACCACTGAGCCACCTTCCCAGTCCCACAACTGTAAATTCTTTACATATATTTACTAATTTAATTCTAAAAACTTTATGAGCCAGAGGATGGCATCTCATGCCTTGTAATCCTAGCTACTCAGGAGGTTGAAATCTGATAGTGAAGGTTCAAAACCATCCCAGGCAGAAAAGTCCATGAGACTCATGTCCAATTAACACCCAAAAGCTGCAAGTGGAGGTGTGGTTCAATTGGTAGAGTGCCAGCCTTGAGCAAAAAAGTGAGGTGAGCCAGGTGCTTGTGGCTCATGCCTGTAAAAAAAGAAGAAGCCAGGTGAGAGTGAGAGACCATGAGTTCAAGTTCTAATACCAGCAAAATTGTCTTTTTTCTGGACCTGGGACTTGAACTCAGGGCCTGGGTGCTGTCCCCCCAGCCTCTTTGAACTCAAGGCTAAAGCTTTACTGCTTAAAACTCAGCACCACTTCTGGGTTTTTCTTTCTTTCTTTTCTTTTTGTCAGTCATGGGCCTGAACACTGGGTCTGGGCACTGTCCCTCAGCTCTCCAGCTCAAGGCTAGCGCTCTACCATTGGAACCACAGCGCCACTTCTGGTTTTTTCTGCTTGGTGGTGCTGAGGAATCAAACTCAGGGCCTCATGCATGCAAGGCAAGCACTCTACCACTGAGCTATCTTCTGAGTAGTTTATTGCAGATAAGAGTCTCACTGACTTTTCTGCCCCAGCTAGTTTCTAACTGTGATCCTCAGACCTCAGGTTCCTGAATAGTTAGGATTACAGGTGTGAACTACTGGCACCTGGCTATAAATTTATTTTTAAAAGTAATTGAAGGAAATGAAAGATCACATCAAGCTTAGAGTCAAAACAGGAATTCAACCTGCTCCAAAGACCAACTGGGTTAGGTTATACTGCTTATTATATATATAAAGAGAAACAAGTCAACATTTTGCATGTATGTGAACCAGTATCGATGCATATGGCACCAGGTATTGTTAAGAGGTACAGTCTTAGATGATAAAATTTGTTCAAAAGGCAAGAGAATGGGGGCCAGGAATGTGGCTTAGTGGTAGAGTGCTTGACTAGTGTTAGCAAAATGAGCTCCCTTCCTTAGTCCACGCCTTCCCTTCTCCACAGCTTAGCATGCTCCCTTCCTAAGCAATACTAGGCCCATGTAGTAAAGGCAGTAAATAATCAACTTCCAAACACTTTTACCTTGGGATGGCACTTCTCTGGGGGCAGCTACCACTATATAAAGCAACAGGAGCCACTTAAAAGTGATCTTCAGGTCTAGGCAGCTGCAGGACCCTTATCTACTATTTGGATGGCAGCCATAGATCCAAGTCCGCCGTGATGAAGCCCCTGGCCCACATGTCCACGCCTGAGTCTCTGCCTTCTAGCCCCTTCTAGGGCCTCCTAAACCTCCTAGGTTATATAGATCACCTCAGACAATAGCTGGTGCTGCTTCTCCCTTCTCCCTTGTGAGAAGGGGTCTTGTCAGCCCCCTTTTCCAGCAATAAACCTTTTTTTTTTTTTTTTTTGTCGGTCGTGGGGCTTGAACTCTGGGCCTGGGCGCTGTCCCTCAGCTCTTCAGCTCAAGGCGAGCGCTCTACCACTTGAGCTACAGCGCCACTTCCGGTTTTCTGGTGGTTTGTTGGAGATAGGAGTCTCACGGTCTCTCCTGCCCGGGCTGGCTTTGAACCACGATCCTCAGATCTCAGCCTCCTGAGTAGCTAGGATTACAGGCATGAGCTACCAGCGCCCGGCTCCAGCAATAAACCTTTTTTTTGTTCTCTGTACCTGGATGTCTGCGTGATTCTCTGGCAAAGTCTAATAATCTTTCATCTAGCATGAACGAAGCCCTGGGTTCGATTGCTCAGTACTGCAAAAACAGAAAAGGCCGGAAGTGATGCTGTGGCTCAATTGGTAGAGCATTAGCTTTGAGCAAAAAGAGTTCAGGAACAGCGCCTAGGCCCTGAGTTTAAGACCTAGGATTGACGGAAAAAAGAGAAGTTTTAAATAACAACTTTGTGGGGGGTGGGGGTGGGGGCGGGGACGGTTTGGTCCTAGGGCTTGAACTCAGGGCCTGGGTACTGTCCCTGAGCCTCTTTGTGTTCAAGTTTAGCATTCTACTACTTTAGTCACAACACCACTTCCAATGTTTTTTTCTGAGTAGTTCACTGGAGATAAGAGTCTCACAGACTTTCCTACCCAGGCTGGCTTCAAACCATGATCCTCAGATTTCAGCCTCCTAAGAAGCTAGGATTACAGGTGTGAGCCACCAGTGCCTAGCTTTTTTTTTTTTTTTTTTTTAAGTAACTGGTGGCTCATGCCTGTAATCCTAGCTTCTCAGGAGGCTGAGGATCCTGGTATCAAAGCCAACCTGGGCAGAAAATGAGACTCTGTTCTCCAATTAGCCACTAAAAAGCCAGAAATAGAGCTGTGTCTCAAGTGGTAGAGTGCCAGCCTTGAGGGAAAAAATGCTAAAAGACAGTGTCCAGGCTCTCAATTCAAGCTCTGGAACTGGCACAAAAGAAAAAAATAAAACGATTTATAGAATAAAATAACATAGTGACAAAATAACAGATATAGGGACAAAAGACATATTATTATTATTTTCATTCTAGATTCACATGCTAGGTTCACACTTTACCACTGAGCTCCACCTCCCTCCCCTACAACCGACCTTTGGGATTTGAGCTGTGTCCTTGAGGAAGGAAGCTGCACTTCTATAAACTGAAAGGCCAAAGCCCCAAAGGCAAAAAAGAACTTTGTAAAAATTGTGGCTATAAAGCACATGAAGGGTCTTTATCTCTCTAAGGGGAAGATATTAATCTGTCAACACTTCACCTGAGTTAAAAAGTGACTAAATCAGATGTTGTTGGTTATTTGCTCTTGGTTCTTTGGACTTTTCCCTCTCGATTACAACTGGTAATTATTTATTTGTGTAATCTGCTCCACTAGGTCACAAATTCCACCAAGCAGGGCTGCCTTGTTTTGCCCTGGTATTTTTGCATGGTAATAACCACTGGTGAATGATTACATCCTTTTACACAGTTTATACCGTCTACTAGCTGATGAGCTCGAGGTAAGCATTTTGCATTTATTTATGCCCTCATTCAATTCTCAAAATAGCCCCAGGAAAATGGCTTGCTTCCTTCCCTTCCTTCCTTCCTTCCTTCCTTCTTTCCTTCTGTGGTGTCACTATGTAGTTCGAGCTGACCTTGAATGTGGGATCTTCTTGCTCAACCTCCTGAGTACTTGTGAAAGCACAAAGCAAGTTCTGGGGTAGGCAATCAGGGGAAAAGCTCCCCTCCAACAGGGGTTCTGCATCCCTCACCATGGCCTTGTGCAAGGCCCAAGACATCACATCCCCATGACCTTGAGAAGTCACACACTGGAGGCCCCTGGGCATCATTTCATGGTCCATTTTTCTACTTGCATAGGAATACCAGGCTGATTGGATCCCTGAGGGGTGTGTTGGAATGGGCACCCAATCAAAAGGCATGGAGTGCTTGTACAAGCTGCATGGGGCCTCTGATTGGGTTTGTCTACTGCGTGACCCTCAGTCTGTCCAATGAAGGAACTTTAGCTCTCCCCTAAAGATACCTTATTTGCCCCTGTACAATGCACCCTAGGTAATACCCTCCTTTGGGACCCCTCCAACTTAGCAAGAGCTCTGTTTATCTTTTTCTTCAATAAATCTTTTCCATTGTATTTTTTTCTTCTAGGTCTGGGGACTCATTCTTTGACACCAGAGAGACAAAGATTCCAGGTGTTGCAGTTTTTCAGTACCCCTTGGGATTTTAGGGGTGCACTAGCACACCCAGCCAGACTTCTATTTTACAGAAAAGTAGGTCTGTGAGAGGTGAAGAGTCTTGTGTGTGTAAGAGGGGTGGGTAACAATTAGCATCACAGTGAGAATGCAAACTCGAGTCTGACAGACCTCAAGACTCCTGCTCTATCTCCCTCCTGGGACCACCCAATGATGCTAACCACCCCACATTGTGGACTTTACCCTTCGAGGGCTCTTTAGGGTACGGTTTCATCCACTAAGTTTTTTTTTTTTCAGTGGTGGGGCCTGGGCGCTGTCCCTCAGCAATTCAGCTCAAGGCTAGTACTCTACCACTTGAGCCACAGCTCCACTTCTGGATTTTTCTGCTTATGTGGTGCTGAGGAATCAGACCCATGGCCTCATGCATGCAAGACAAGTACTCTACCACTGAGCCACCTTCCCAGCCTGTCATCCACCAAATTTTTTTATGGCTAGCTTATTGCTACTTGAGAGCAATGTTCACTTGATGAACACAAAGTTATGAATTTGTCTTGGCCAGAGATCAACTCACTGGAGCTTAGAGTTACAAGGTCATGTCCCTTTGGGCTGGTGGTCCATACAGGCCTCCCCAGAGGAATCTTAGTGACATCTCATGAGTATTGGAAAGAATCCCTTTAATCTTTATCTTGTTTCTTATTGAGATCCAGTGAGCTACATTTCTCATTTGGACTAAAGCATGTGAGTCAATGAAGCATGGGTTTAGATATGAAATCCCCGCCCCTTCCCCAAAGGCTCATCAAGTGTTGAAGATCTGGTGCCTACCTGGTAGATTCAATCAGGAAGAGGTGATTGACCTGAGTTCATTGACCTTAGTGGTGCATGCCTGTAATCCTAGCTACTCAGAAGGATGAGTTCTGAAGATCAAGGTTCAAAGCCAGCTTGAGCAGAAAAATCTCTAACCAGCACAAAGGTAGAAGTAGAAGATGCACATGCGTGCGAATGCGCAGGCGCACTCGCATACACACACACACACACACACACAGACACACGCACACGCGCACACACACGCACGCACGCACGCACACCCCCCATATAAGGAGGTGATTAAATCATAAGGGCTCTAGCTTAATCAATTAATTAATCCACTGATGGATTCATAATTTGATGACATTATTTTTGGATGACTTTATTGAGATGTGGTAGAAACTAAGAGGTAAAGTAAGAATGTCACTGGTAGCCTGTTTTTTTTTTTAATTTCTCAGTGATTTAAATACTTCTGGAATATCTACATGTCATAGTCATATGAAACTCTAAAAAAACTTATTAAAAACACTTTATTAAGATGGTTTGATCATTGGCCAGTGACATATCCTTATTTTATTTATTTATTTATTATTTGGTTGGTTGGTTGGTCATGGGGCTCTGAGCTTGGGCACTGTCCCTGTGCTCTTCAGCTTAAGGCTAGTGCTCTACCACTTGAGCCATTGAACCACTTCCTGTTTTCTAGTGGTTTTTATTGGAGATAAGTGTCTCAGGGACTTTCCTGCCCCGTCTGGCTTTGAACCATGATCCTTAGATCTCAGCCTCCTGAGTAACCAGGATTACAGGCATGAGCCACCAGTGCCTGGCTTGAGATCCTTATTTTGAAAGTTTCCATTGTGGGCTGGGAAGGTGGCTCAGTGGTAGAGCGCTTGCCTTGCATGCCTGAGGCCCTGGGTTCGATTCCTCAGCACCACATAAGCAAAAAGAAAAAAGTCGGAAGTGGCGCTGTGGCTCAAGTTGTAGAGCGCTAGCCTTGAGCTGAAGAGCTGAGGGACAGCGTCCAGGCCCAGAGTTCAGGCCCCACGACTGAACCCCCCCAAAAAAGAAAGTTTCTATTGTAATATACATCAAAATGCATTCCTGCAGATAATCAGTAGTTGTGTGTATGTGTGT
>NW_012267230.1:5582558-5588924 GCF_000151885.1 Dipodomys ordii
TGTGTGTGTGTGTGTGTGTGTGTGTGTGTGTGTGTGTGTGTGTGTGTGTATTTGTGTCAGTACTGAGGCTTGAGCGCCTCTCGCTCTTGGTATTCTTCCTGTAATAATCTTTCTATTATCATGGGAGAAAAACAAAAAAACAGCTTAGTAAAAAAAAAGAGGAAATTTAGAATAAGTTGAGATTCCACTTCCCAGAGAGAAGTAGAAGTACATTTACATGTTTAATAAGAAGTTATTTTAGATATTTTCTTGTAGGTAGACAGCATTACCGCTCACTGAACACTAGAGGGCACCCTAACACCTTCCACCCCATGTGCTCTGGGTATATACAATTTTACGTTGTTTTTATTTCTTCCCTCAGCAAAAATAGCATAATCAAATTTGTTTCTACAGGTTGAATGTCCTTTATTCAAAAGTCTTAGGACAATTGCATCTCACTAAAATATACAACTTCTATTGTGTGTCTGTATCTGTTAAAGATTAACTAATAATAAGCCAGACATTGGTGGGGCTTACCTTGTAATAATAATCTCAAGAGGCTGAGATCTGAGAAACATGGTTCAAATCCAGCCTGGGTAGAGAAGTTCATGAGCCTCTTAACTCCAATTAACCACTAAAAAGCTGAAAGTAGAGCTCTGGTTTAAGTGATAAAACACAAGCTTTAAGCAAAAAAGTTCAAGGATGATAGCTGGACAATGGTGGCTCACGTCTGTAATCCTAACTATGCAGGAGACTGAGACCTCAGGATCGAGGTTCAAAGCCAGCCCAGACAAGAAAAGCCATGAGACTC
Source organism: Dipodomys ordii (assembly GCF_000151885.1). Taxonomy (NCBI): domain Eukaryota; kingdom Metazoa; phylum Chordata; class Mammalia; order Rodentia; family Heteromyidae; genus Dipodomys; species Dipodomys ordii. Next base: position 5,583,349 of record NW_012267230.1, read on the forward strand.
TTATCTCCAATAAACTACTCAAAAATAGGGAGTGGTGCTGTGGCTCAAGTGGTACAGTGCTAGCCTTGAGCTAAAGAGCTGAGGGAGCCGGGCGCTGGTGGCTCACGCCTGTAATCCTAGCTACTCAGGAGGCTGAGATCTGAGGATCGTGGTTCAAAGCCAGCCCAGGCAGGAGAGACCGTGAGACTCCTATCTCCAATAAAACCACCAGAAAACTGGAAGTGGCGCTGTAGCTCAAGGGGTAGAGCGCTCGCCTTGAGCTGAAGAGCTGAAGGACAGTGCCCAGGCCCAGAGTTCAAGCCCCACGGCCGACAAAAAAAAAAAAAAAAAAGAGCTGAGGGACAGCTTCCAGGCCCAGATTTCAAGTCCCCACAACTGACAAAAACATATATGTATGTATATACATATATATATTATATATGTATGTATATACATATATATATAAATATAAATTTAGGAGTGCAATACATCTCCCATCAGTCTCCCCCTCTGTGTGTGTGTGTGTGTGTGTATAATTTTTTTTGGGGGGGGGTTCAAAGCCAGGGCTGGCTTTGAACAGAGATCCTCAGATCTCAGCCTCCTGAGTAGCTAGGATTACAGGCATGAGCCACCGGTGCCCCGCTTCTGTATATATATTTTTTTAATATTTATTTTTCCCTAGTTTGTTTTGTTGTTGGTGAAGGGGTTTGAACTCAGGGCCTTGCATAGCTAGTTGGTGTTCTACCATTTCAAAAACACCTCCAATTCTGGTTTTTGCTGGCTCATTTAGAGAAAGATTGTAGCAAACTTTTTTACCCAATCAGGCCTCAAACCTCAGTACTCCAGACCTCAGCCCCCTAAGTAGCTAGAATTACAGGTGTCAGTGACCCACCATCTCCTAGCTAAGGTTTATTTTTGGGGGGAAGGATGGGAAGGTTACCAGTCCTAGGGCTTGAACTCGGGGACTGGATGCTTTCCCTGAGCTTCTTTGTGCTCAAGGCTAGCCTTCTAGCATTTGAGCCACAGTGCCACTTCCAGTGTTTTCTGCGTAGTTTGTTGGAATTAGAGTCTCATGGACTTTCCTTCCTAGGCTGGCTTTAACCACGATTCTCAGATCTCAGCCTCTTGAGTAGCTAGGATTACAGGTGTGAGCCAGAGCCACCAGTGCCTGGCCTAAAAGATTTAGTTTTTTTTTTTTCTTTCTTTTTTGTCAATCATGGGGCTTGAATTCTGGGCCTGGGCGCTGTCCCTGAGCTCTTCAGCTCAAGGCTGGCACTCTACCACTTGAACCACAGCACCACTTCTGGTTTTCTGGTAATTAATTAAAGATCAGAGTCTCATAGACTTAACTGCTTGGGCTGGCTTCAAACTGTGATCCTCATATCTCAACCTTCTGAGTAGCTAAGATTACAGACGTGAGCCACCAGTGCCTGGCTTCTAAGGTTTAGTTTTTAAATAAGCTAGGATATTGGGTGCCAAAGCAATTTGAGTCCTTAATTGATACCTGTTGCTAGACTCTTCCCGTTGCCTCAGTTTCTTCCAGGGAAGGATCATATGCCAAGCAGCCAGCTGGATTGCTCCATGGACACCTTGAGGAAGCTACAGAGCAACCACAGCTGCTTGCTGCTGAAGCACATCTTTGGTTCCTGAAGGCAATGTTCAGCCGTAGCTGTTTCAAACAGCTTCCAGAGGTTTTCTTTTCCATCAGAAGATTCAGTGAACTCTACAGTACCCTGCAGCCATTTCTACCTATGCCAGAGAAGCACTTCCCCTGATGGCCCAACCAGAGGCCTACAATTGGCTCAAACACAGTTCTTCATTTGCATGAGGGGCTGCTTTACTTGGTGCAAGGGTAGTCTTTCATGTGATCTTCATTTGCATGAAGATCAGGCCCTCTTGCCACACTCCTTTTCTATCTATATGAACAAGCTGTTCAGTCCACTTTGGGTGAGAGCAGTAGCATCTAGAGGGCAGTCAGAGCAGAAACAATGTGAATTGTGGGCCTAGGTTAAGTCCAGATATATTAGGCAGGAGAGCTGTAACCCTTGTTGCTTTAAGGCTGAGGTACCCCTACCAGAGGCCTTTACAAATGTGGTAAAACTAGAAGGTGCCATTTGCTGCTTCCTGTCTCCCTTGCTGCTGGAAGCTGAGAATTATACTAGCTGACAATTGCTGGAACCACTACTGATTAATGCCCTGAACAATAAACCTCCAACGTAAGTGCCCAGAACTATAGTTCTCTGGTTTCTAAAGCTTAGAACACTAAGTCTAGTCCAGCCTCAGTTGTCAACCACACCACCCATGGGCCTTCCTGGAACTCTACCCTGGAGACTCGAGAGCTGACGCCCAAGGCCATAGCTCTCACCTTCCTTCAGTCACAAGTGACGGAAAGCTTCAGCTTGGTATATGGGGCAAATGTGAGAAGCCCTTGTGAGTCATTTCTTGCCATGACATTGAGAGAGGCGGGGGGGGGGGGGGGGGGGGGTTGGAGAGGGAGAGAAGAGAGGAGAAACAGCAATAGAAAAATGGCATAGATCTCAGGAAGTGGAAGATATATAGACAGAAAATGGCAGGATGGCTTTGAAGATGTAGAGGATGGAATTATGTGATGGGGGGGGGCAGAGCCTTCAGGACAGAGCATTGACCATGGCCAAGACTCCAGTGGAGCCAACCTAATGTGGGAAAGAGCAAGTAGTCTGGGATGGGTGGCAAAGGAGGAATGAGGGAGAACAGAGGCAAGCCATGAAGGACTAGAATGCGCAATGCCTTGTGGTCCCTGGGAAGGCCTTGGTCTTTGACTCTGAGTAGGAGAGGAATCATTAGAGCGAAGTGCCATGACCAGCCTGGTTGCAAGGTGAGGGTAGGCAGGGCGGCTCCTGGAGGAAGTCTTGGGCACTGGTGGTTTGACCGAGCGTGGAGACACTGGAGAGAATGAGATCCAATGATGGCGTTTTCATTTTTTGTGCTGACACCAAACACAAAGCTTTGTGCTCTACTAGCACTTGGCATTTTGCTCAAAGCTGGCACTCTACCACTTGAGCCATAGCTCCACTTCCAGCTTTTTACTGGTTAATTGGAGCTAAGGATGTGCCAGACTTTTCTGTTCAGTCTGGTTTCGAATCTTGATTCTCAGATCTCAACCTCCTGAATAGCTAGGATTACAGGTGTGAGCTACTGGTACCCAGTGAGATCTATTCACTTTTTGGCACCAGGAAGCAAACAGAGACAGGAAAGAATCTGGGTCTCAAAATCCCCTTCAAACCCACACTGTAAATGACCAACTTGTCTTACTAGGCCCCGCCTACCAAAGGTTCCATCACTTCCCACAGTACCACAGGCTGGGGACCTTTAGCATATAAGCTTTGGGTGGGGGGGCAGTGGACATTTATGATCCAAACCACAGCATGGAGTAAGATTGAGCTTCATCTAAGAAACAAATAAGCTTGGGGACCCGCCCAGCCTTACAGTCCCCTGATCCAAGCAAGATGGCCAGATGCTGAGTTCTTATCAAGGACAGAGATAGGACTGGAAAGAATGCTCACCTAACATACACAAGGCTCCCAACTTTTTTTTTTTTTAAAAAAAACAAAATAGCTACCAAAAAATAACAAACCTAGGGACTTGGAATGTGACTTAATAGTAGAGTTGCTTGCCTAGCATGCATGAAGCCCTGAGTTTGATTCCTCAGTACCACATACACAGAAAAAAACCAGAAGTGGTACTGTGGCTCAAGTGGTACAGCACTAGCCTTGAGCAAAAGCAGCTCAGGGACAGTGCCCAGGACCTAAGTTCAAGCCCCAGGACTGGGAAAAACAAACAAAACAAAACAAAACCAACCAGCAGCGCTGTGGGAGTGAAGCTGAGACAGACTTCCTTCCTTGCTCACAAATAGGATGCAACACCCACTATTTTGTAACTTGTAATTTTCCAACTCTCGTTATCTTTATCATAATCTTTCTATGCTAGTACATGCAGGGCTATCATATTTTGTTAAAGTTTGAAAAAAAAGTTGGTATTCTATGATTGTGTGTGTGTGTGTGTAATTTTTTTTTTTTTGGGTCCGGTCGTGGGGCCTGAACTCTGGGCCTGGGCACTGTCCCTCAGCTCTTCGGCTCAAGGCTAGTGCTCTACCACTTGAGCCACAGCTGCGCTTCCAGCTTTTTTCTTTTTGCTGATGTGGTGCTGAGAAATCGAACCCAGGGCCTCATGCATGCAAGGCAAGCACTCTACCACTGAGCCACCTTCCCAGCCCTGTGTGTGTAATTTTTGAGACCAGTTCTCACTTCATAGACTAGGATAGCTTGGAACTTAGGATCTTCCTGCCTCTACTTCCCAAGTGCTAGGATTACAAGTATGTGCTACTACACTCATTAAAAGGATATATTGAATTGGTTAACCACCTTTTTTTTTTTTTTTGTCGGTTGTGGGCCTGAACTCTGGGCCTAGGTGCTGTCCCTGAGTTCTTCAGCTCAAGACTAGTGCTCTACCACTTGAGCTACAGTACCACTTCCAGCTTTTTCTGCTTATGTGGTGCTGAGGAATTGAACCCAGGGTCTCAGGCATGCAAGGCAAGCACTCTACCACTGAGCCACCTTCCCAGCCCCCCAACAATTTTTTTTTTGGTTGGTCATGGGGCTTGAACTCTGGGCTTGGGCGCTGTCCCTGTACTCTTCAGCTCAAGGCGAGTGCTCTACTGCTTGAGCCACAGTACCACTTCTGGTTTTCTAGTGGTTTATTAGAGATAAGAGTCTCCCGGACTTTCCTGCCAGGGCTGGCTTTGAACCATGATTCTCAGATCTCAGTCTCCTGAGTAACTAGGATTACAGGCATGAGCCACCAGTGCCCGGCAACAATTTTTTTTTTGTATGAGTATGTAGTGCTGGGGATGGAAAGCAGAGCATTGCACATATTAGGCAAGTACTCTGTCATTGAGCTATATCCCATTTTCCATCTTCCTTCATTTAGTTTTAAAATTTTTATTAAAATAATACCTGGGGAGTTGGGAATGTGGCTTAGTTGTGGACTGCTTGCCTAGCATGCATGAAGCCCTGGGTTTGATTCCTCAGTGCCATATACACAGAAAAAGCCAAAAGTGGTGCTATGGCTCAAATGGTAAAGCACTGGCCTTGAACAAACAAACAAAAAAGAGCTCAAGTACTGTGCTCAGGCCCTGAGTTCAAGCCCCCAGGACTGGAAAAATAAAGAGATTTCCTGAGCCAGGTGCTGGTGGTTCATGTCTGTAATCCTAGCTATGCAGGAGGCATGATTTGAGGATCCTGGTTCAAAGCCAGACTGGGCAGTAAAGTCCATGTGACACTCTGATCTCTTATCTCCAATCAACCACCAAAAACCTGGAAGTGGATCTGTGGCTCAAGTGGTAGAGTACCACAAACCTTGAGCAAAATAGCTAAGGGCAAGGCTGGGAAGGTGGCTCAGTGGTAGAGCGCTTACCTTGCATGCATGAGGCCTTGGGTTCGATTCCTCAGCACCACATAAGCAGAAAAAGCCGGAAGTGGCACTGTGGCTCAAGTGGTAGATTGCTAGCCTTGAACTGAAGAGCTGAGGGACAGTGCCCAGGCTCAGAGTTCAGGTCCCAT
>NW_012267230.1:5590014-5616229 GCF_000151885.1 Dipodomys ordii
GTGGCACTGTGGCTCAAGTGGTAGAGCGCTAGCCTTGAGCTGAAGAGCTGAGGGACAGCGCCCAGGCCCAGAGTTCAGGCCCCACGACTGGACCCCCCCCCAAAAAAAGAAATTATTAACTTTTTGTCACTGTAACAAAGTGCCCGAGTAATCAACTTAAAAAGAAGAGGGGTTTGGTATATTACTTGCCTAGAATGTGTGAAGCCCTGATTTCTTTTTTTTTTTGTCGGTTGTGGGGCTTGAACTCTGGGCCTGGGCGCTGTCCCTCAGCTCTTCAGCTCGAGGCAAGCGCTCTACCACTTGAGCTACAGTGCCACTTCTGGTTTTCTGGTGGTTTATTGGAGATAGGAGTCTCACCGTCTCTCCTGCCCGGGCTGGCTTTTAACCACGATCCTCAGATCCTCAGCCTCCTGCGTAGCTAGGATTACAGGCGTGAGCCACCAGCGCCCGGCTTGAGGCCCTGATTTCTATCCCCAGCACTAAAAAGAAAAAAAAGAAAGAGTTAATATTTATTTTGGCTCATAATTTCAGAGGTTTCAGAACTGGATACTTTATCTTGGCAGGCAGAAGAAGTATATAATAACAAGGAAGTAAAAGGTTCCCATGATTCTAAATTTGCTGGGTATAGAGGAAGTCACTGAGATTGAAGAAATTTGTGACTGTGTGTGTGTGTGTGTGTGTGTGTGTGTGTGTTGGCCCAGGCTTGCACTCTTAGCTTTCTTGCTCATGACTGGTGTTCTACCACTTGAGCCACACATCTAGTTCAAGATGTGTGCAGTACTGGCCTTGAACTCAGGGCCTTAGTCTCTCACCTAGCCTTTTCTGCTCAAGACTGATGCTCTACCACTTGAACCACATCTCCACTTCTGACTTTTTTTTGCCAGTCCTGGGGCTTAATCTCAGAGCCTGGGCACTGTCCCTGAGGTGTTTTTTTTTTTTTTTTTCTCTCTCAAGGCTAGCGCTCTACAACTTGAGCCACAGCATCACTTCTGGCTTTTTCTGTGTATGTGGTACTGAGGAATCGAACCCAGGGCTGCATGCATGCTAGGCAAGCACTCTACCTCTAAGCCACATTCCCAGCCCCCACTTCTGACTTAGCGTAGTTAATTGGATATAAGAGTCTCTTGAATTTGTCTGCCCAGGCTGGCTTCAAACCTCAATTCTTAGATCTCAGCCTCTTGAATGGCTAGGATTACAGGTGCGAGCCACCAGTGCCTGGCGATTTGTGAGGTTCATTGCAAGAATATTGTCTCTCTCAGTTACACAGACACACAATCAGCCACATGCCATGGGCTAGTTATGAAGCTCCTAGAGTAAGATCACCCAATAACAAGGGAGACCTAAGGGTTATTATCCTTGGAAAAATCCCTACCTGTGGTATGCTCAGCTGGGTTCTCCCTCAGAAAATCCAGGGTGAGTTTCTAGAACTTTAGAATGCCCACTTATCATGAGATCACAAGGGGCCTTTGGGAAAGGGTGGTGGTCCCCAGTTACGATGAGTCCCTTTGTGGGGGGCGCTCAGGGATTCCCTCTGCCCTGAGGCCCAAGTTCTTTCTCTGCAGGAGGGAAGATAGGGAAAGGGGCAGTGTGGTAACCTATATATATCTGTCACATCCATCCTTGCCAAAGGGCCTTGTGTCACCGCACCAAAGAGGAAGTGGTGGGTGGGGAACCGGGGCAGAAGACAGGAACTGCCTTGTCAGCAGCAAACTTGTGGGCATATGGAGAGAGAGTTTTAGTCCTTGGGTATCCTGGATTTGCAGGTGGTCAGGCCTGATGAGATGGAATGGGGAACTTACAAGGGGGTAGAGGTTCCTAGTGTTTTTTCTGCTTAGAGTTTCGCTGCCCTCTACCTGTCCCTAAGCAAAAGGAGAAGTTCTATGCTGCCATGCTCTTGTTTTGTGACTTCTAAGAGCCACGAAAGAGAAAGTGGTTTTGTTGTTGTTTCTTCTGGTCCCCCCAGGCTTGAACTCCAGGCCTGGGTGCTGTCAAGGCTGTAACTCTGCTACCCCGTAAGCCACCGCTCCACTTCTAAGAGTTTTACTATCAGCTTTTGTTGGCTTGAACTAGGGAATGCTTAGCAAAGGAGGGCAGCTCTATGAGTTATTGTTTTTCTGGTTTTGTAGAACTTAATTTCGCGGAAGGGATGGGAAAGGGAAACAAAGGAGGAGGCTACATTGTTTGATAATAAATGTACTCATTATCTTGCCCATGTAATAGTAACCCCTCTGTATGGTATTTTCACAATAATAAAAAAAAGAATTTAATTTCGCCCTGATGACATTTATTTCTCTGCATGATTCTGATCGTGTTTGTATGTGCACCAGTATGGGGGTTTGAACTCGGGGCCTTGTGCTCTTGCTTGGCAAGGCTGATGCTCTATGACTTGAGCCATAGTTCCACTTACAAATTTTTTTTGGGGGGGGTGTCAGTCATAGGGCTTGAACTCTGGGCCTGGGCGCTGTCCCTCAGCTCTTCAGCTCAAGGCTACCACTTGAGCCACAATACCACTTCTGGCTTTTTCTTTTCTTTTCTTTCTTTCTTTTTTTGGTCATGGGACTTCAACTCTGGGCTTGGGCGCTGTCCCTCAACAATTCAGCTCAAGGAGAGTGCTTTACCACTTGAGCCACAGTGCCACTTCCGGTTTTCTGATAGTTTTTATTGGAGATGAGTCTCATGAACTTTCCTGCCCGGGCTGGCTTTGAACCGAGATCCTCACATCTCAGCCTCCTGAATAGCTAGGATTACAGGCGTGAGCCACTGGCACCTGGCCTGGCTTTTTCTACTTCTGTGGTACTGAGGAATCGAACCCAGGGCCTCATGCACACAAGGCAAGCACTCTACCTTCCCAGCCTCCACTTCCAGCTTTTTTTTTGTAGCTAATTAAAGATAAGTCTCATGGGTTTTCCTGCATAGGCTGGCTTGGAACTTCAATCCTCAGATCTCAGCCTCCTGATCAGCTAGGATTATAGACGTGAGCTACCAGTGCCTAGCTCTTTTCCTTCCTTCCTTCCTTCCTTCCTTCCTTCCTTCCTTCCTTCCTTTCCTAATTTCTGCTAGGGAATGAATCCAGGGCCTTGCCCATTCTAGGTAAACACTTTACTACTAAGCCATACCCTCAGTTCTTCAGCTTTTGTTGTTTTGAGACAGGATCTCATTACATGGTTTAGACTGAACTCATAATCCTCCTGGTATTCCTTCCCAAGAACAGGGATTACAGGTATGTTTTCCTCTCCTGTTTCCAGGAGGGGCAGTACTGGGGTTTGAATTCAGGGGCCCTGCACTTGCTAAGCAAACACTCTGGCACTTAACCCTGACTTGATCACTGATGCCTAGTTTTCCTCCTAGTATTCTCAGAGGTACAATCAGATCATTTTCTCGCACAAAGGAGGGACAACAAGGTCACTGGCTCAAGTCTTAGAACAAGGATTCTGTAGCCCTCTCATTTGTCATTCCCCTGTAAGACAACCCAATTGGGTCATTTTCATGATTGTGCCAGGAATAGAAGTGAAGGCAGGAATGATAAGTGAAGGCAGCCAGAAGAGGGCCACACCTGTAGTGTTCTGTCTGTGGCTACTGTCAATCAAGCTATCCCTGCTGTTGATTGGCTGTCACCAAGATGACATCATGCCCAAAGCTCTCACTGGGCTAATTTCCACAGTAGGAGGTTCTAGTATAACCCAGGCTTTAAGTTTCACAGATTCTTCTCCAGGGCACTGGCCTGTTTGAAGGTTTATGAGACATGGTTCTTCTAGAGTGTGACAGATAAGAGATGGAATGAATGAGGCCCCTGAGAGCCAGGCCCAGGAGTATGAGTGAACTTGATCTCGTGTGTGTAGATTCCAGGCAGTTGTCAGAGGGTTTGTTTTTGTTTGTTTGTTGAGACATGGTCTCAGTAGGCAGCCCAAACTGACCTTAAACTCATGATCCTTGTGTCTTTAATAAGTCCTGGAGCCCAGAGTTGAAGCCCCACCACTGACAAAACAAACAAACAAAAATTAGTGCTGGAGTTACAGGCAAGTACCACCAAGCCTGACTTGTCAGAGATTTGGTTTGTTTCTTTTTTCTTTGCCTATCCTGGGGCTTGAACTAGGGCCTGGGTGCTGTCCCTGAGCCTCTTTGTGCTCAAGGCTAGTGTGCTACTCCTTGAGCCACAGTGCCACTTCTGGCTTTTTCTGAGTAGTTATTAGAGATAAGAGTCTCATGGGCTTTCCTACCTGAGCTGGCTTCAAACCATGATCCTCAGATCTCAGCCTCCTGAGTAGCTAGGATTACAGGCGTGAACCACCGGTGCTCAGCAAGCCAGGGTTTTAATGTAAGAAAACAGACATGTGCAGGTGTCTCAAGGTTAACTGGACGGTACTTGTAAGGAAGGAAACAGAGTAAAAGAAGAACTGTGGTCAAGACAAACAGTGGTGGGAATGGAAAAATGTTGGAACGAAATGAATGGGAGTGAAAGACTTCAGAAGACCTGACTACTTAACAGGCTGAGTTATGGGGCAAGAAATGCATCTTTACTAAGAAAGCGTGCTGTGTGTGGGTGACACACGCAGCCTTAGGACTTCCCCATGCAGTCTCAGTCTGAGAACTTGGTGGCTGAATTGTTCAGGGAAATCACCAGTTTGCCTCTATTTGATCCCTTGACTTCTTTTTTTTTTTTTGGTCCGGTCATAGGGCCTGAACTCTGGGCCTGGGTGCTGTCCCTCAGCTCTTCAGCTCAAGGCTAGCACTCTACCACTTGAGCCACAGCGCCACTTCCGGCTTTTTTTCTTTTTGTTTATGTGGTGCTGAGGAATCGAACCCAGGGCCTCTCGCATGCAAGGCAAGTGCTCTACCACTGAGCCACCTTCCCAGCCCCTCCCTTGACTTCTTATAATTCTTTTGGCTTCCTTGAACCTTGTTACTTCCTCAGTTTTATAGTTCTCAAACCAAAAATAGGAAAGAAAGAAACAAAAATAGGAAGAAAATGTTCTTTGCTATATTTCAAATAGATGGGTTCTTCCAAAACATATATGTTGGAACTTGTTAGGTTTTTAAAAAGAGGTAGCCCAGTAAGAACAGCACCACGCACGTGGTATTCAGGTAAGAGGTAGGTTTATTCAGTAGACCTGCTGGGACCAGGCCAGGTTGGCACTCCACGTGGCTGGGAAAGGCCTGGGAAAGACCTGAGAAAGAGAGCTGAGAAAAGAAGTGGGAAAGAGAGAGCTGGGAAAGAGAGAGAGCTGGGAAGGAAAGAGTATCTGGGCTGGGGCTAGGCCTTATGTAGGGTATGGGCGGAGAAAGGTGTGGCCACATCAAATTCAGATGTGACCTCAGCGGATGCAGATGTGACCTCTTCCAGGTGTGCCAGTTGCCTAGGTAACGCAGGTACTGGGTGGAGACTTTGCTACAAGAAGGGTGGAGTCTTCTCACCATCCCTGAGCAGACCTTACAGAACTTTAAGCCTAAGGGATGGGAGTAATGCTGAATAAAACATTATCTACTATCTAGTTTGGTTCTTTTGCTTTCTGCCATTTATGAACGCAATGACAAGATCCCTTCTTTTCTTTTTTGTTTTGTACCAGTCCTGTGGGCTTGCACTCAGAGTCTAGATGTTGTTCTTGAGCTTTTTTGTTCAAGGCTAGAGTTCTACCACTTGAGCCATAGCTCCACTTTTAGCTTTTTGGTGGCTAATTGGAGACATGTGTCTCATGGACTTTCCTGCCCAGGATGACTTTGGACTGAGATCCTCAGATCTCAGCCTTCAGAGTAGCTAGGATTACAGGTGTGAGCCATTGGTTCTCAGTTGTCCTATTTTCTTTTCTGTTTGAGATTACAAAGCTGTGCCGGGCACTGGTGGCTCATGCCTGTAATCCTAGCTACTCAGGAGGAGATTTGAGGAATGTGGTTTGAAGCCAGCCTGGGCAGGAAACTCCAAGAGACTCTTTTTTTTTTTTTTGTCAGTCATGGGGCTTGAACTCTGGGCTTGGGTGCTGTCCCTGCACTCTTCAGCTCAAGGCTAGTGCTCTACCACTTGAGCCACAGCACTACTTCTGGCTTTCTAGTGCTTTATTAGAGGTAAGAGTCTCACTGGCTTTCCTGCCCGGAATGGCTTCAAACCTCAATCCTCAGATCTCTGCCTCCTGAGTAGCTAGGATTACAGGCTTGAGCCACCAGCACCCCGCTTCCAGGAGATTCTTTTATTTTTTTTGGGGGGGGGTCCGGTCATGGGCCTGAACTCTGGGCCTGGGCACTGTCCCTCAGCTCTTCAGCTCAAGCCCAGCGCTCTACCACTTGAACCACAGCACCACTTCCGGCTTTTTTCTTTTTGCTTACGTGGTGCTGAGGAATCGAACCCAGGGCCTCAGGCATGCAAGGCAAGCGCTCTACCACTGAGCCACCTTCCCAGCCCCCAGGAGATTCTTTATCTCCAATTAACCACCAGAAAACTGGAAGTGGCACAGAGTCTCAAAGTGGTAGCATGCTAGCCTTGAGCAAAAGAGCTCAGGGATAGCACCAATGCCTGGAGTTCAAACAAAAACAAAAAAACAAAACCTACAAAGCTAAGTGTAAGGTCTGAACAGGGACACCTTTTGGCTAAGTTTCCACCCAGTATCTGTTACCTAGGTAACTGGCAGACCTGGAAGCAGTCACCTTCCCCCCACCCCCCCTCCACCCGGCTAGGTCACATCCTGGGCCACCTCAGGTCACATACCTTCCATCTGACCTTAGGAGCGTCCCAGACCCTGAGGTCACATCTAGGTCCAGTGTGACCACAACTTTCCCCCACCTGGCCACACCTCTTCCTGTCCCTGGCCTAGATAAGTTCTGGCCCCAGAGGTGGGTTCCCCCCCACCTTTCCATTTTAGCCATGCTTCTCCACCATTCTTAGCTAGGGCAGCAGTTTGGTAAATAAACTTCTGCCTGAATAGCGTGTGGTGTTCTCTACCTTTACCTATTTAATATACCTTACACTAAGGAAGCTACAAGGTTCTAGCTACAATCTGGGAAGGAGAGAGGGAGCCCTTACCAGGTACTAAACTTTGGGAGCTTGGTTTGATCTTCTTTCCAAACTCTACAACTAGGAGAAATAAATTCCTACTCTTTATAAATAACCCATTTGTGCCTGGGAATGGGACTTAGTGGTAGAGTGCTTGCCTAGCATGCATGAAGCCCTGGGTTTGATTCCTCAGTACAACATACACAGCAAAAGCTGCAAGTGGCGCTGTGGCTCAAATGGTAGAGTGCTAGCCTTGAGCAAAAGAAGCTCAGGGACAGCGCCCAGGCCCTGAGTTCAAGCCCCAGGACTGGCAAAACAGCAACAACAACAATAAAGTCATAGTTCCACTCTCAGCTTTTTGGTGGTTAATTGAAGATGAAAACCACAGGAATGGCAGGGAGATCGTCAGTCTTCTAAGATACTATGTAAGGGTTTGTAATCGGAATATGAAAAGAAATACAGAATCAAGAGTAAAGACCATTCTGATGAGATCTTAGATGGAATTGAGGGAATATGTTATTGGAACCTAGAGGAAAAGTCACTCTTGTACAAAGCTGTAAGTAGCTTGGCTGAACTGTGTTTGTGTCCTAGTGTTTTGTGAAAGGCAGAATTGAGGAACTATGAGTAAGGTATCTGATGGGAGAAAAAAATCTCCAAGCAAAGTGTGAAAGGTCCAGCAGGGCTTATCTTGACTGTTCCTGGAAGAGAGAAATGAATGAAAGTCAGAATTTACAATCGAAAGGGAAGCAGAACTTTAAGACTTGGAAAAATTTCAGTCTAGCTATGTTAAGGATTCTTTAAAAAGCAAAGGAGTTGGGTGCTGGTGGCTCATACCCATAATCCTAGCTACTCCAGAAGCCAAGATTTGTGGTTCCTAAAGCCAATCTTGGCAGGAAAGTCTGAGGACTCATATCTTCAATTAACCATAAGAAAACCAGAAGTGGTACTGTAGCTCAAAGCGGTAGAGCACTAGCCCAAGCCCTGAGTTTGAGCCCTATAGCCAACAGCAACAACAAAAAAGTAAAAAGGACATTTGGCCAGGTACTGGTGGCTGATGCCTGTAATCCTAGATACTCAGGTGGCTGAGATCTAAGGATGTGCAAGTAGATCTGTGGCTCAAGTGATAGAGAACTAGCCTTGTACAAAAAATACTCAGGGACAGCACCCAGGCCCTGAGTTCAAGACCCAGAACTGGCACCAAAAATAAAGCGAGTTCAGAAAACAGTTTCAAAGATATATGAAAAGGAGATTCATAAGGGTAGGAGAAATCCAGGTGGTATTTATCCAGAAGTAGAAGGAAGAAACAGAAAACATGTTGGGGATTTTTTGGGGGGATGGGGGGAGGGTAGTCCTAGGGCTTGAACTCAGGGCCTGGGCACTGTCCCTGAACTTCTTTTGCTCAAGGCTAGCATTCTACCAGTTGAGCCACAGTGCCACTTCTAGCTCATTCTCTTCTTTTTAAACTTCTAGCTTTTTCTGTTTATGTGGTACTGAGGAATCGAACCCAGGGCTTCATGCATGCTAGACAAGTACTCTACCACTAAGCCACATTCCCAGCCTTCCATTGCATTTTGGAAGTACATAATGTGTTGGATTTCCCAGACTCACAGCTAAAGATTTCCTTTTTGCCTGAGGATAATTCCCCCTTAAGTTTTAACCCAAATTCAATTTACAGGATAATTAGACAAGGTTTTGGATTTAGACTGTAAAGTTGATGCTGGTATAAGTTAAGGTTCTGGAGACAATTTGGGGATGGAATGAATAGATCTTGTTAGTGAAAAGGACAGGAATCAAGGGGGCACTGTGTGGAATGCTTTGGTGTGACTATTGCTGCTGGTACACTTAAAGCTTTTTAGAAATTTAAGCCATAATCCAAGTACCTTAATTTCAAAGATAGCCTAAAGGAAAACCTTTGCACTGGGAATGGCTGACTTGACTATTAATTCCGGGTTAAACACTGTAGTGAGATCAAGAGCTTTTCCCAACACATTAAACCTGTAATGCTTAACTATTAGAATTAGCCTTATTTTTTTCTTCCTAATGAGGAATGTGTGGCTCCAACTATTAAATATTTATTTATCTATTTTGAAGTCACAAACACCTTTTATCCAACTATTAAATTTTTATCCAACTATTTTCAATTTTTTTTTTTAGATTTAAGGATGAGGGTAGTTAATTTGTGTGTGTGTGTGTGTGTGTGTGTGTGCATTGAACTCAGGGCCTGAGTGCTGTCCCTCAGCTCTTCAGCTCAAGGCTAGCCCTCTACCACTTGAGCCACAGTGCCACTTCTGGCTTTTTCTGCTTATGTGGTGCTGAGGAATCGAACCCAGAGCCTCATGCATGAGAGGCAAGTGCTCTACCACTGAGCCACCTTCCCAGCCCTGGTAGTTAAAAATGTTGTTGTTGTTGTTTTGAGGTAGGGTCTTGCTTATATCATTCAGACTGGCCTCAAACTCTCTCCCCATCCTATCTCAGCCTCCTGAGTCCTGGGATACAGGACTGGGAAGGTGAGGCAGGCTCCTCCCTCCTCTGCCCAGTACCTGTGTCACCTAGGTAACTGGCACACGTGGAGGTCACATCCCAGGCTGTCCTCACTGGACCTGGGGAGGGTCCCAGGCCCTGAGGTCACATCTGTATCTGGTGTGGTTACCTAGCTGTGCCTTCTCCCCTTCCCTTCCCTACTTAAACCCAGGTCCGACCTCAGCCCGTCCCTTCCTTCGGCCATGCAGTCTTCATCTTGCATGGCAGGGGCAAGCAGTTGGGTAAAATAAACTTCTCTTCCTGCCTGAAAGCAGGTGGTGTTTGCTTTACCAGCTACCTAATGAAACCCACATATTTAAATAGCTCACATGTACCATCACACCTGGCTCTCCCCTTCCTTTTCCTTCCCTCCCTTCTTTCTTATTTTTAAAAAATTCTATTATCATTAGTAGTTATACATTTAGCCAAGCAGTTTATGAGTACAATAAGCCTCGATCAATATCACCTCTTTCAACATTCTTACCCATCTCTCTCCCACCCACCCCTTCCCTCACCCATTTTTATTTTAAAAGATATCATTGGATTTTTGTCTGTATTCCTCCCACCCTATTTGTCTTTTTTTTTTCTTTCCTTCTGTTGAGTGTGTGTTGAGCCTTTGTAGATGCTAAGCAAGTGCTATCCCTCACAAACCACTTTCTCTGTTTTCTCCACCTTACCATAAGGTTTGAATTTAAGAAGGTATGTTTCAGAACAAAAGAGTTTGTTGTAAATAAGAACTGCTTAGGAAGGATCAAAAAAGTCAGCCTGAATTATCTGATTTTGTTGTTTTTTGTTGGTGGTGGTGTTTTTAGAGATTGAACTCAAGGCCTTGTGTTTACTCCTAGCTCTCTGCCACTAGAGCCACAGCATCCAGTGAGAATTACCTTATCATAACTGAAAATTTTAAAAATAGGCTGATAGCATCTAATTACCACAAACCATCTAGTCATGGTTGCCGCTGGCTGGCAGTAGAGGTTATAATCGATCTGTAAAAGCATTCCCCAGGGCTGTGGCTGAGTATATGATCTGGCCTGTTCAACAGGATTTTTTTCAGCTCAAGGAGAACTGGACAATCTGAAAAGCTTGCCTACTTTTCCGTAAGGAAAAACAGTTCTTCTATCCTGTTGTGTCATGTTTTGATATCTTTTTTTATTTTAATTTTTTTGTTGATAGTGGGGCTCGAACTCAGGACCTGGGCACTGTCCCTGAGCTTTTTCACTCAAGGCTAGCACTCTACCACTTGGAGCCACAGTACCACTTCCAGTTTTCTGGTGGTTAATTGGAGAAAAGAATCTCATGGACTTCTTTGCCTGGGCTGGCTTTGAAACCACAATCTTCAGATCTTATCCTCCTTAGTAGCTACAATTACAGACCTGAACCATGAGTGCCTGGCTTAATATTTTATGATTTTTAAAAGTTTTTGTTTTGTTATTTGAGACAGAGTTTTGCTATGTATTCCAGGCTGGCCTTAAACTCTTGTATATTTGCTGGTACTGGGGCTTTAACTTAAGGTCTCTGTGTGCTCTTGTTACTTTTTTCCTTAAGGCTAGAAGTGTTAAGCCACAGGTCCATTTCCAGCTTTTTGTTGGCTAATTGGAGATGAGGCTCTTCAATTTGTCTGTCCAGGCTGACTTCGAACCTCTATCCTCATATCTCAGTCTCCTGAATAGTCAAGATTACAAGTGTGAGCTATGGCGCCTGACTCTAACCTAGAGGAACTCTTGTTTTTCCTTTCTCAACCACCCTAGGGCTAGGATTACAGGAGTGAGTCATATTGCACCTAGCTTTAAGTGGGTTAATGGTAAAGTTATAATCCTCATTGAAAGAAAAAAAATTGAGGGGTTGGGAAGGTGACTCAGTGGTAGAGCGCTTGCCTTGCATGCCTGAGGCCCTGGGTTCGATTCCTCAGCACCACATAAGCAAAATGAAAAAAGCTGGAAGTGGCGCTGTGGCTCAAGTGGTAGAGCGCTAGCCTTGAGCTGAAGAGCTGAGGGACAGCACACAGGCCCAGAGTTCAGACCCCACAACCGGACCCCCCCCAAAAATTGAGAAAATAGAGAAATGTACAATAAAACTTATTCTGCAGAAATAACTAAAGTTTGTTAAGCATTATTTCAGATTTTAAATGTACACAAATAATTTTGTTTTATTGAGATATAATTCACATAATAAAACTCTCCATTTCAAGGTATACAATTCAGTGGTTGTGGTTGTGGTTGTGGTTTTGTGTGTGTGTGTGTGTGTGTGTGAGAGTGTGTGTGTGTGCTGCTCCTGGAGCTTAAACTGAGGGTCAATGCTCTAATCCTGAGGTTTTTTTTGCTCAAGGCTAGGACTCTATCATCTGAGTCACAGCTCTACTTCAAGCTTTTTGCTGGTTCATTAGAGATTAGTGTCTCATGGACTTTCTGCCCAGGCTGGCTTGGAACAGAGATACTTAGGTCTTAGCCTCCTGAGTAACTAGGATTACAGGTGTGAGCCACTGGAGACTAGCTACTCCATTCTTTTTATGCACAAATATGATATTGTATAGACTACTCATGCATTATTTATCTATTTGTCCATATTTTGCTTATCTGTCTATTCGATGCTACACATATGGGGTATAGCCAGTATTTGTCCAGGATGCACAAGTGTGGTTTGTTTTTTGTGGTACTGGGATTTGAACCCAGGGCCTCCTGCTTGCTAGGCAGGCACTGTTACCACTGAGTCAGGACTCCAATCTGTCAGGATGAATAAGGCTGCTATTACCATTTATGTATAACTTAAAAAAAAACTATTTATTTAGTCAGTCATGGGGCTTGAACTCTGAGTCTGGGCACTGTTCCTCAGCTCTTCAGCTCAAGGCTAGTGCTCTACCACTTGAGCAACAGCTCCACTTCCGGCTTTTTCTGCTTATGTGGTGCTGAGGAATTAAACCCAGGGCCTCATACATTCAACACAAGCACTCTACCATTGAGCCACCTTCCCAGCCCCTAAATTTTATTTTTATTATAATGAGTACATTTCTTTTTGAATACTTCCTCCTAATTTTTCCATCCTGAGCCCTCTCCCCCTATGTATAACTGTTTGTATAAACACAGTTTCAGTTCTTCAGGATGTGTACTTAGGAAAGGAATTGCTGGTTCAAGTGGTGACTATTTTAACTTTTTCTTTCTTTTTTTCTTGGTGGTTCTGTGAATTGAAGTTATGGCCTGTGCTTGCTAGGCAGGCGCTCTGAGCCACTCTGCAAGCTATGTTAATTTTTTTGAAGAACTCTCAAAATGGTTTCAATAGTAGCTTTATCTCTGTGCGTGCGTGTGTGTGTGTGTGTGTGTGTGTGTGTGTGTGTGTGTGTGTGCGCGCGCACTAGTCCTGGGGCTTGAACTCAGGACCTGAATGCTGTCCCTGAGCTTGCTTGCTTGCTTGCTTGCTTGCTTTTTTTTTTTTCTCGGTTGTGGAGCTTGAACTCTGGGCTTGGGCGCTGTCCTTCAGCTCCTCAGCTCAAGGCAAGCACTCTACCACTTGAGCCACAGCACCACTTTTGGTTTTCTGAGTGGTATATTGGCGATAAGAGTCTCATAGCCTTTCCTGACCTGGCTGGCTTTGAACCTGATCCTCAGATCTCAGCCTCCTGAATAGCTAGAATGACAGGCATGAGCCACTGATTCCCAGCCCTGAGCTTTTTTTGCTCAAGGCTAGCACTCCTACCACTTGAGCCACAACTCCACTTCTGTTTCTTAATGGCTGATTGGAGATAAGAGTCTCGTGCTTTCCTGCTTGGACTAGCTTTGAACTTTGATCCTCAGATCTCAGCTTCCGTGGTAGTTAAGATGACAGGTGTGAGCCCTCAAAGCTCAGCTGCAGCTGTGGTATTTATATTCCCTCCGTCATTGTATCAGAGTTCCAATTGCTCAATAACCTCATCAGTTCCTCTCTCTCTCTCTCTTTCTCTTTCTCTTCTTCTTCCTGCCCCCTTTCTCTTCTTTCCTTTTTAAGAATTTCAGCCACCCTAACTGGTGGTATCTCACTGTGGCATTGATGTGCATTTCTTTAATGACTAATGAAGTTAAACATCTTTTCATGTGCCTGTTGATCAGCTTTAAAGAACTGTCTACCCAAACCTTGTGTTCATTAAAACAAAACAAAACCACCACGGATTATTTAAAGAATAAATAACAGAGCCTGAGGTGCGGCTGAGTGGTTGAGCACTTGTCTATCAATTGACATGATGGTCTGATCCCTAGAATTACAAAGGGAAAAAAATGAATACTGGGGGGTGGGGGGGTGGTTGGAAACGGATAGGAAGGGGAAACAAAGAAGGAAGCAACAATGCTTGATAAGAAATGTACTCATTATCTTGCCCATGTAATTATAACCCCTCTGTACGGTATTCCCCCCCCCAAAAAATATATATAAATAAAAAATAAATTAAATATATACAGAAATATAATGTAAATTCCGATGTTACACAAAATAATTTTTAAAGTCAAAGAAATTTTTAAGATTAAAAAAAGTATACCATAAAACTAGGTGTTTTCAAATTGAAGAGTTCTCTATATTTTCTGGATAAAAATGTCATATATATGACTTGCAAATATTTTCTCCCATTCTATCCATTTGACTCTGTTGTTGATGTTTAGAACTAAGATTAGTTATGACATATATCATTCTGTAACTTGTTTCTTTTCCCTAGCAGTGCATAATGTGTCAAGAGAAGGCTGCCTCATGCCAAGTAGCTATAATCCTAGCTACTCAGGAGTTTGAGATCTGAGGATCAAGATTCAAAGTCAGCCTGGACTGTAAAGTCCATGAAATTTTTTAATCTCTAATTAACCAGCAAAAAGCCAGAAATGGAGCAGTGTCTCACATGGTAGAGCACCAGCATTGACCAAAAAAGCTCAGGAGCAGCATCCAGGCCCTGAATACAAACCCCAGGATTGGCACAAAAAATAAAATAAAATAAGGGCTGTTACATCTCCCCACCCCCTACCCTGTCTTCTGTTCTCCATGCTCATTCTTTTTCATGGCTATGTAGAATTCCACTACAGATGTAGCTTCCTTGACCAGCCCTCTACTGGGCTTTGAAGAATTTTCAGATGACTTTTTAGTGGGAGACTTGATACAGCTGCTCTTGAGCCCAAACGGCCACCTAACCACTGCACTGTCATCTTCTCTGCAAGTAGACAGAGAAAATATCTATAACCTGCTCACACTTCCTCTCTGAACCTAGTGGTTTCACAATCTCTACAGGCACACACGCCCCTCCTACCTCTGCTCAAAGTCACTAGTCTGGTGTCGGGTGAGAAATTTCTATATTGCAAGAGGCCCCCAGGGCATTGTCATTTCCCTCTTTCACACAGTGTAGGCTGCCAGAAAATCTAAAAGGCCTGAGACTGAGGCCCGGGTCCAGTGTGGGAAAGATGAACACCACCATCAGGCGGCTGCTGTCTGGGCTCTTTCTGTTCGGTAGGAAATTGGGGGAAGAAAGGGAAGGGGACTGGGGTTTGTGACCAGGAAAATTGCAGGGCTCTGTGGTGGATCTGGAGATAAATAACCAGGGGCTGCTCATGGAGTGGATTGGTGTAAGAAATCCTGGAGGGGGACAGGGAAAAGAAAGGAAGCCAGCACCCAAAACACAGGCAGAGTGTGGAGGGAATTAAGGAAGAGCTGGGGGCTGGTGGCTCATGCCTGTAATCCTAGCCAGTCAGGAGACTGAGATCTGAGGATCAAGGTTTGAAGCCAGCTGGGGCAGGAAAGTCCATGAGACTCTTATCTACAATTAGCCATCAAAAGGCTGAAAATGAAGCTGTGGCCTTGGGCAAAAACAGTTCAAGGATAGTGCTCACACCCTGAGTTCGAACCCCAGGATGGGTACAAACCAACAGATAAATGAAGGCAGATGCTGAATCAGGTATGGAATGGGCACATGTAATCCCAGTATTCAAGCGACAAAGTGTGAGGATCAGGAGTTCCAGGTCAGCCTGGGATATATAGGGAAACCCTGTCTCAAACAACTAAAAAATTAAGACAGTTAATGAGCACATAGGAGAATGCTAGATTCAGATGCTCCTGCTGGTATTCCGTTTCTGATTGGTCTTAAGCCAGACCCTTTGGCAGGCCTCTGACTCTTCATCTGAGCAAATGAAGGTTCTGATATCCCAAGATGCTGTGAATTAAGTTCAAATTCTGGGGCATGGCAGGTTGAGAAAACAGTTTGGAGTTTTGCAGATGACAACTAAGCTGCCTGAGATGTGTGTGTGTGTGTGTGTGTGTGTGTGTGATCTAAAGGCTCAGGGAGTGATCCATCTTTGAAGGGGTGGGGTTGGGAGAGCCTCAGATGAGGAATGCATCTTGAATCTCGGAGGCTGATACGTGGTTCTCAGATGCCTCGGGCCCATGGCCCCCCAGGAGGAGTGGATGAGATTGAGCAACCTATCTGGGGTATCCCCATCTGGGTTCAAGTCGGGGAACCATGGTCACCCTAAACCTCAGGGCCCCTTCCGTTGTGGGCTCCTTACTCAGGGCCTCCACCTTCTCATTCTTTCTTGTTTGTTGATGGACAAAAGAGAAGTTGTGTTTCTCTCAGGCCTTGAGAAGCGCTCCTGGAGCCCTGGGTGGCAGAGTGGGGGAGCTCCATGGTCCTGAGGGTCCAGAGGGTCAGGACCTGGCTGCACTCAAGGCCTTCATGTGCATCTTGATTGAAGGGCGGGGAGAGGAGGGCCTGGGAGAGGAGGGCCTGGGTACCGGGCGCGTGGACAGCAGCCAATCAGCGCCCGCGCTGTGAATGTGGTATCAATGCAGTAGGGGGGCGGGGGGGGGGCAGGTGTCTCGGGAGTCAGGGAAGCTGTCCAGACCGGAAGTACTGATCTCCCTCTCTCCCCACGCAGTGTTGGCCTCGAGCTACAACCTGGACGTGAGGCACGTGCAGGAGTTCTCCTCCCCACACGCGGGGAGGCACTTCGGGTATCGAGTCTTGCAAGTTGGAAACAGGTGAGCTGTGGGGCCCCCCTCAAGTCCTTCCTGACCTGTAGAGTGCAACCTCAAGGCCCAGCGTCCAGGCGTACATGTCACACGGCCAGGAAATGTAGCCATGCTTTTTGTTGTTGTTTTGGTACTTAGGGGGCTTGAACTCGAGGCCTTGAGTGCTTTTTGTTGTGTGTGTCAGTCGTGGGTCTTGAACTCTGGGCCTGGGCGCTGTCCCTCAGCTCTTCAGCTCAAGGCCAGCGCTCTACCACTGGAGCCACAGCGCCACTTCCGGCTTTTCTGGTGGTTTATTGGATATGAGTTTCATGGAGTTTCTTGCCCAGGCTGGCTTTGAACCGTGATCCTCAATCTCAGCCTCCTGAGTAGCTAGGATGACAGGTGTGAGCCACCAGTGCCCAGCAGGCCTTGAGCTCTTGCTTGGCTTTTTTTTTTTCCTTTCTCAAAGCTTTACCACTTGAGCCACAGCTCAAGTTTTGTTTGTTTGTTATTTGTTTAATTGCACATAAGTGTCTCACAGACTTTTCTGCCAGTCTGGCTTTGAACCCGATCCTCAGATCTCAGCCTCCTCACTAGCTAGGATTTATAGGCATGAGTCACCTGTGCCCAACTGCTGGCATTCTTTAGAAACAGGAAAAGCTGTCAGATAATAGAATGAGAACTTAAGTGTCATTTAAGTACCAAATGAGAAGCACCATAACCCCTAAAACATTTCTGTGTGTCCTAAGGTTGTCATGTTTTCTTTTAGCTTTTTAAAATGAGGTCTGTCTATGTAGCCAGGCTTGCCTGGAACTCATGAACTCAGTCTCCTGAGTGCTAGGATTATAGGTGTGCACTACCACACCAGTTTACATTCTAGTAGACTTTTATGAGGCAGAGATTTGGCCTCTTTCTTCTTCCTAATGCATACTCCAGCCTAAGTAAATAGTACAGAAGTCATAAATGGCTTTTGAATTGATGACTGAACAAACCAACTCAGCAGCCTTGGGCAGATTGTTCTCTGGGCCTCAAGTTTTCTAGGCTTCCATGGGAAAAGACCCTTAACTTTCTAGAATTCAGGCATATGGCTTGTTAGTCCAGTGAGTTCCCGTCTCATGGCTTGGCATGCTCCTTTCCTAGGGAACACTAGACCCATTTGAAAGAGGCAGTCAATAATCAGCCTCCAACCCCCTTTACCTTGGGATTACCCTTCTCTGGGGCAGCTACCACCATATAAGGCACCAAGAGCCCCTTAGAGTGACCTTCAGGTCTGGACAGCTGCAGGGCCCTTATCTACTACTTGGGCAGCAGCCATAAATCCTAGCCACCATGATGAAGCCCCACATCCACACCAGGATCTCCATAGCGCCTTCTAGGCACTCCTACACCTCCTGGGTTATATAGGTCACCTCAGACAATAGCCAGCACTTCTTTTCACTCTTCTCTCTTGTGAGAAGGGGTCTTGCCAGTCCCTTTACTGGCAATAAACCTTTTCTTTGTTCTTTGTACCTGGATGTCTGCGTGGTTTTTCTGGCAAAGTCTAATATACTTTAACATGGCTATTTCTCCGGAACTTAGGAGCGGTCTATGGAGGTCTCCCGAAAAGCAGGGGGAGTATTGCTTTGATAGGGAATCTGAAGCCCCAAAGAGTCAGGAGTGGGTGGGTAAAGGCCTGGGCAACTACATCTCTCAGGTGAGTTTTCTCCTCAGGGTTGTTGTAGGAGCTCCAGGTGAGGGGAACAGCACTGGAGGCCTCTATCAGTGCCAGCTTGGCCGGAAACACTGTCTTTCAGTTAGCCTGAGTGGTGAGTAATTGGTGAGAGGCTTTCAGGGAAATCGAGGCTGACCCCAACACTCCTGGATTGCCTGCGTTCTTCCAGACCAACCTTCTGGTATCTACAGGTTCCAACTATACTTCCAAGTACCTGGGAATGACCTTGGTGGCAGACCCCACACGTGGAAGCCTTTTGGTAAGAATTTTGTACAGGGTTTAGATAGAGACCTTAGGAAACTCAATATGGAAAGCGGAGGTTGTGGGTGGGGGGAGGGAGCAGAGGAGCACTTGCTGAGTATGTGCATGGCTCTGGATTTGATCCCAGCACTAGGAGAAAATAAACAATTGATGTGTGGAATGAGGGAAGAAGTACATAGATTCAAGATTCCTTAGAAGGTTAAAGGCATCTGAGAGCTTCATTCAGTCTTTGATGAGAACCAACTATTAGCCAGTTCTTTTCAAGATCCTACTAACTTCAAGAGTTATTTATATTGACCTTTTGCGTGTGTGTGTGTGTGTGTGTGTGTGTGTGTGTGTGTGTGTGTGTACTGAGTCTGGGGCTTGAACTCAGGACCTCAAGCTCTTGATTGTCTGGTGCTCTACCACTTGAAACATACTCCCAGTTTCAGGGGTTTTTTTTGTTTGTTTGGTTTTTATTTTTTGCCAGTCCTGGAGCTTCAACTCAGGGCCTGGGCACTGTCCCTGAACTTCTTTTGCTCAAGACAAGCACTCTGCCACTTGAGCCACAGCACCACTACCAGCCTTTTCTGTGTATGTACTGAGGAATCGAAGCCAGGGCTTCATGCATGCTAGGCAAGCACTCTACCACTAAGCCACATTCTCAGCCCCAGTTTCAGGTTTTTGGTGGCTAGCTGGAGATGAGTTTCTCAAATCTGTCTATCCAGGCTGGCTTTGAGCCACGATGTTTAGATCTCAGCCCCTGAGTAGCTAGGATTTATAGACATGAACAACTGGCCCCCAGCATTTTTTTAACATGAAATATATGTGACCATTGATATACAATGTGATTGTTTTTGGTGCTATACCTTTTAATGTCTCAGTGTTTATATATTTATGCTTTGAGTTTTTTTTTCAACTTGGCTTTGTTTTGACACAGGGTCTCACTACACAGCTCAGATTGATCTTGAACTCACTATATAGACCAGGCTAAGCTTGAGTTGTAATCACCCTACCTCTACCTTCTGAGTGCACCACCATGCCCTGCCTGATCTAGTGTTTAACTGTACCTTGTTTATGAAGATGCTGCCAGATAGATATCAGGCATTGTGCTAGTTGATATTTTTTGGTCGGTCATGGGGCTTGAACTCTGGGCTTGGGTGCTGTCCCTGGGCTCTTCAGCTCCAGGAGAGCGCTCTACTGCTTGAGTGCTCTACTGTTTGGAGATCAGAGTCTCAAGGACTTTCCTGCCCGGGCTGGCTTTGAACCACAATCCTCAGATCTCAGCCTCCTGCATAGCTAGTATTACAGGCGTGAGCCACCAGCACCCGGCTTGTGCTAGTTGTTTTATGGTTGTTTTTTTCCGCAGTTGATCATGGGGCTTGAATTCAGGGCTCGGGCACTGTCCGTGAACTTTTTGCTCAAGGCTTGCACTCTACCACTTTGAGCCACAGCTCTGCTTTTAGTTTTCTAGTGGTTAATTGGAGATAAGAGTGTCCCAGACTTTCCTACTCGGGCTGGCTTTGAACTGCTAAACTCAGATCTCAGCCTCATGAGTAGCTAAGAGTACAGGTGTGAGCCACTAGCACCCAGCTATGCTAGATTTTGATAGAGGAAGTTATTATATATATAAAATGACTTAGACACTATAACTTGCAGTCAGGAGATAGAAGTATGGCTCAAGTGGTAGAGTGCTTGCCTAGGAACTGCAGGCTGGCAAGAAAGAGTTGCAAATAAAGGAAGCAGCATTGTGTCTTCTGTGGTTTGACATATGCAGAATGTTTGATGGCACCAGTGGCTCACACCTGTAGTCCTATCTACTTAAGAAGCTGACATTGCGGTTTAAAGCCAACTCAGGCAGGAAAGTCTGTGAGATTTTTTTTCCACTTATTGGTCATGGAGCTTGAACTCAAGGCCTGCGTGATCAAGCCTTACTCTCTACCATTTGAGCCACGGAGCCACTTCTGGTTTTCTGGGGGTTAGTTAAGAAGTCTTATGGATTTTTCCTGCTGAGCTAGCTTTGAATTGCAATCCTCAGGTCTCAGCCTCCTGAGTAGCTAGGATGACAGGTGGGAGCCACTAGTGCCTGGCTCCATGAGATTTTTCTCTCCAATTGCCTTGAAAAAGCTAAGGGACAATGCTCAGGCCTTGTCTTCAGACCCAAGAAAGAAAGAAAGAAAGAGAGAGAGAGAGAGAAAGAAAGAAAGAAAGAGAAACAGAGACAGAGAAAGAGACACAGAGACAGAGACAGAGACAGAGATAGAGACAAAGAAGACAAAAAGAATGTGTGATTGGGAATGGAAGGGCATGGGGCCCCACTGTACGCAGTATCAATGAGGAAGTGAGGAGTTTAGATTTTATTTATGGGCGGTGAGATCTATGGCTTAGAGCCTTGGCAGTAGGGATGGAGGGATGAGTATGAGAGATCTCATGGAGGCTGAATTGCCTCTCTTTGGTAACATTGGTACAGGAAGTGACGGAGGGGGACAGGATTCAGAGTGGGCTCATTCTATGCTGATGATGCCCAGAAGACACAGAAGAAAGGGAAGTCTTAACCTGTTTTTCCTTTGCTTCCTTCAGGCCTGTGATCCTGGGCTATCTCGGACGTGTGACCAGAATACTTATCTGAGTGGGCTGTGTTACCTGTTTCCCCCAAATCTGGGAGGACCTGTGTTGCAAGGGCGTCCTGGCTACCAAGGTATGGAATCCATGGGGCTCACAATACCTCTAAGTAGCTGCTCCTCTGTGGGAACCAGCACGGGTGGGCCAGACACTGGAGATGGGTCCTCAGGTTCCTCTGTATCTGGCCTCTGCAGAATGCATCAAAGGCAAAGTGGACTTGGTATTTCTGTTTGATGGCTCCCGGAGCTTACAACAAGGTGAATTCCAGAAAATTGTGGACTTCATGAAAGATGTGATGAGGAAACTCAGCAACACGTCTTACCAGGTGACTGTACTAGTTGGGCTCCTTGGTTGTAGGCAGTAGCTGCCTAGCTGAACTGGGAGATGGAGCATGTGTGGATGGGTCTCCAGACGCTACAGGGTAGGACCCATACCTTTACCTCTGACTGGGATAAGAACAAGGGAGTTGATTCTAGAGTTCTGTCTTGTTTTCATTTCTCTTTCTTTCTTTCTTTCTTTCTTTTTTCTTTCTTTCTTTCTCTTTCTCTTTCTCCCTTCCTTCCTTCCTGTCTTTCTTTCTTTCTCTCTCTCTTTCTCCCTTCCTTCCTTCCTTCCTTCCTGTCTTTCTTTCTTTCTTTCTTGTTGGTCATGGGCCTGAACTCTGGGTCTGGGCACTGTTCCTCAGCTCTTCAGCTCAAGGCTAGCACTCTACCACTTGAGCAACTGCTCCACTTCCGGCTTTTTCTGCTTATATGGTGCTGAGGAATCAAACCCAGGGCCTCAAGCATGCAAGGCAAGCACTCTACCCCTGAGCCATCTTCCCAGCCTAAATAGGCTTACTAACTTTTTTTTTTTTTTTTGTCCTGGGGCTTGAACTCTGGGCCTAGGCGCTGTCTCTGAGCTCTTCAGCTCAAGGCTAGTGCTCTACCACTTGAGCCACAGCACCACTTCCTCATTTCTGTTTCTTCTGTGCATCTGTTTCCCTCTTCCCTTTCTTGCTATCTTTGTCAATTGTCTCCCTTAGCTTTGAATAACATGGGCCTGTGGAAAGCTCTTAAGTTCACATGAGTTCCTCAAGAGTATTTTAGCTTCCTTTCAACCAACTCCTTCTGCACATTCCAGATGTTCAGAGATGAAATTCTGACTAGCCTAGCCTCTGCTTAGAGGTCTGTCTCATACACATGGATCTACTGGGCACTACCCCATACTGGTGAGGTAGATAAGTCCAGAGACCCAGAGCTTAGCACACAGCTCTGCACAGGGAAACAGATGTTTTTAAGAATTTGTTTTTTGCCAGTCCTTGGCTTGAACTCAGGGCCTGGGCACTGTCCCTGAACTTCTTTTGCGCCAGGCTAGCACTCTACCACTTGAGCCACAGTGCCACTTCCAGCTTTTTCTATTTATGTGGTATTGAGGCATCGAAGCCAGGGCTTCATGCATGCTAGTGCTTGCCTTGCTTACCACTAAGCCACATTCCCAGCCTAAGATTTTTGTTCCCACTCTTATTGTATTTTGTTTCATCTTCCAAAGAATAATTGATTTAAGGCAGGGATGTGGGGTTGGGTCTTGCAGAAGAAGTAGCGATTGGAGCAGACAAGTGGCAAAAAAATCTAAGACAATATAGCTTTTTTTTTCTTTCTTTCTTTCCTAGTTTGCTGCTGTTCAATTTTCCACATCCTACAAAACGGAATTTAATTTCTTAGATTATGTTAAACTGAAAGACCCTGATGTACTGCTCGCCAGTGTAACCCACATGGGCCAATTGACCAACACCTTTGGTGCCATCAACTATGCTGTGTGAGTTCCATTTGAAGAGAAGATAGGGCCATTTGTTTGGTGTGTGGGAAGTAGCTTCTTCCAGCTCTATGATGTAGGAATGTAGATCACTACACTGAGGATAAGTTTTACTGTGTGAATTCAAGGGAAGGTGTCAGGCATGGTAGCACACACCTGACGTCCCAGCTGAGGAGACTGAGACAAAAAGATTGTGAGCTCCAGGCCAGCCGAGGCAATATAGCAAGTTTGAAGCAGGCTATGAAAGGGGACCTTGTTAAAATAGCAACAGCAAAATACCCCAAACCCTGCCTTGAGCCAAACACAGTGGTACAGGTCTATAGTTCCAGCTGCCCAAGAGAATGAGACAGGAGGATCACTGGAACCCAAGAGTTTGGGATCAGTCTGGGCAATACATTAAGATCCATCTCAAACTGGGCACTGGTGGCTCATGCCTATAATCCTAGCTACTCAGGAGGTTGAGATCTGAGGCTCGAGATTCAAAGCCGGCCTGGGCAAGAACGTATGTAGGACTCTCTTATCTCCAATTAACCATCAGAAAACTGGAAATGGCACTGTGGCTCAAGTGGTAGAGCGCTAGCCTTGAGCTGAAGAGCTAAGGGACAGTGCCTAGGCCCAGCGTTCATGTCCCATGACTAACCAAAAAAAAAAAAAAAAGATCCCATCTCAAAAGGAAAAAACTTAAAATAAAACCTTATTTTTCAGGGGCTGGGAAGGTGGTTCAGTGGTAGAGTGCTTGCCTTGCATGCATGAGGCCCTGGGTTCGATTCCTCAGCACCACATAAGCAAAAAGAAAAAAGCCGGAAGTGGCGCTGTGGCTCAAGTGGTAGAGCGCTAGCCTTGAGCTGAAGAGCTGAGGGACAGCGCCCAGGCCCAGAGTTCAGGCCCCACGACCGGATCCAAAAAAAAAAAACAAACCTTATTTTTCAATATTAAAATAGCCATGGGAACTGAGAATGATTTGGGGAGAAGATAATTTATATTTCATCTTACAACCCCCCCTTCCCCCCCCCCCCCCCGCTCACATTCAGTTGTAAACTAGAAGAAAAGATCACCACACACTGGTGACACATGCCTATAATCCCAACTACATCAGAGGCTAAGAACCTGGAGGATATCAGTTTAAAGCCAGCCCAGGAAGAAAAGCCCATGAGACTTTTATCTTCAATTAACCAGCAAAATGCTGGACTGGTGGTGTGGCTCAACTGGTAGAGTGCCAGCCATGAGCAAGAAATCCAATTGAATTTAAACCCCAAGACTGGCCCCCTAGCAAAAGTTTCAGTTTTTCTCCTTTGTCAAGTTCACATAGTTCAATTTAAGGCAAACAGTGTTTGCTATACCTCTCATGACTCCATGTGTTTTTCCTGCTAGTCTGGGGTTTACCTGGTCTGTCAGATCCATGTCATTCTCTCTCTCTGTAAACAGCCCTGGTGGGAATATGGTGAAGCTATATCTACTCACAAACTAGCAACCTCACCAGCTGCCAGTGGCTCACACCTGTAATCCTAGCTACTCAGGAGGCTGAGATCTGAGGATCACAGTTTAAAGCCAGTCAAGGCAAGAAAGTTGGTGATACTTTTATCTCCAATAAACTACCCAAAAGCCAGAAGGGGAGCTGTGGCTCAAGTGGTAGCATGCTAGATTTGAGCAAAAGAAGCTCACCGGATAGTGCCCATGCCCTGAGTTCAAGCCCCAGGACCAACAGAAACGAAATCAAACCAAACAAACCTAGCAGTCAGTTCCTCAATACAGATGAACCACCTCAATTCCAGTGTCCAGGATAGAAAATCTTTTTTTTTTGCCAGTCGTGGGGCCTGAACTCTGGGCCTGGGTGCTGTCCCTCAGCTCTTCAGCTCAAGGCTACCACTCTACCACTTAAGCCACAACACCACTTCCAGATTTTTCTGCTTATGTGGTGCTGAGGAATCGAACCCAGGGCCTCATGCATGCAAGGCAAGCGCTCTACCACTGAGCCACCTTCCCAGCCCCAGGATAGAAAATCTTAATGTCCAGAGTCCACCCAGTCCTGACCTACATCCACTTTATGTTGTAGTCACATAACACACAGGTCAAAATTGGTGTCCCACTCCTGCGGAAAGAAGTCATAGAATAAACTTTTCTCAAGTGGGCAGATTACTCACACCTATAATCTCAACTACTAAGAAGGCAGAGATAGCAAGATTTTTATTTGAGAGCAGGGTAAAAACAGCACGGTGGTTCAGGTCTGTTTATCCCAGCTGGTAGAGAGAGAAGGATTAAAATCTGGGCTGGGAAGGTGGCTCAGTGGTAGAGTGCTTGCCTTGCATGCATGTGGCCCTGGGTTTGATTCCTCAGCACCACATAAGCAGAAAATGCCAGAAGTGTCACTGTGGTTCAAGTGGTAGAGTGCTAGCCTTGAGCTGAAGAGCTCAGGGACAGCGCCCAGGTCCAGAGAGTTCAGGCCCCACGACTGAACACAAAGAAAAAAGAAGGATTGAAATCTGAGGCCAGTCCTGGACAGAATCCCAAGCTCTATATGAAAAATAACTTAAGCAAAAAGGGCTGAGGGTTGACTCCAGTAGTAAAGCACTTGCCTAGTAAGCTGAATGCCCTGAGTTTAAACCCTAGTACCAAAAGGATTCAGACAAAGAAGAAGAACAAGAAAGGAAACAATTAAGTTCATGGAGGAAGGGGTCACAGGAGGTGAGAAGACACTTACAAAGTGTCAATTGTGGGAGGAAAAAGCAGCAATCATGGGAACTTAGGTCATCAACACTTCTGACTGAGTGGCTTTGGGCTAGGAATCAACCAATCTTTTCTATAGAGAGACAGATAGGAATCATTTTACAGCCATTTCTGCCTACACATAGCTTCCCTTGCATACTTTTCTTTGTTTGATTTTATAATCCTATAACAATATAAAAATCATTCTTAGATTGTAGACATATAAAGAACATGCTGCAGACTGGATTTAAGTCCGTGTGTGTTGGGAAGGTGGATTGCCATATTCTAAGTTCTGGAAAGATTGCATCATGGGATGAAACATATAATTAGATCCCTGCCCTCTGGAGCTTGACATTTCAGTAGGTGAAAGGAATGTAGAAAATAGAATGCATAAGAAAGTTAGAGGCTGGGAATGTGGCTTAGTGGTAGAGTGCTTGCCTAGGATACATAAAGCCCTGGGTTCAATTCGTCAGTATCACATAAACAGAGAAAACCCTAAGTGGCTCTGTGGTTCAAGTGGTAGCTTGCTGACCTTGAGCAAAAGAAGTTCAGGGAGTGCCCAGGCCCTGAGTTCAAACCCCATGACCAACAAAAAAAAAGAAAGAAAAGAATCTCATAGACTTTCCTGCCTAGGCTGGCTTTGCACTATGATCCTCAGATCTCAGCCTCCTAAGTCTGTAAGAATTTCTGTGTGTGTGTGTGTGTGT
>NW_012267230.1:5616489-5636626 GCF_000151885.1 Dipodomys ordii
CTCAGTGGTAGAGTGCTTGCCTTGCGTGCCTGAGGCCCTGGGTTCAATTCCTCAGCACCACATAAGCAAAAAGAAAAAAGCCGGAAGTGGCGCTGTGGCTCAAGTGGTAGAGCTCTAGCCTTGAACTGAAGAGCCGAGGGACAACGTCCAGGCCCAGAGTTCAGGCCCCACAACCAGACCCAAAAAATAACAAAACAAAACAAAAAATAAAAACTGCACATGAAAGACAGTTGTGCTTTGAGCCAGGCAGGAATCCACAAGTGGGGTCCATGACAGACCATGTCCATGTGGATGGGAGCTGGGGAAACATTGTATACCAGAGACAAAGCTAGAGGTCTGTCTTTCTTTCTTTCTTTCTTTCTTTCTTCCTTCCTTCCTTCCTTCCTTCCTTCTTTACTTTCTTTTTGTCAGTCATGAGGCTTGAATTCGGCCTGGGTACTGTCCCTGAGCTCTTTAGCTCAAGGTGAGTGCTCTACCATTTGAGCCACAGTACCACTTCTGGTTTCCTGGTGGTTAATTGGAGATAAGAGTCTCACGGACTTTCCTAGCTTTGAACCATGATCCTCAGATCTCAGCCTCCTGAGTAGCTAGGATTACAAGCATGAGCCACTGGTGCCTGGCTGAAGCCAGAGGTCTTGATAGCAGGTCTTGACATCTGTGGTCAGCTGCTTAGCTTAGTTGCTGTTCCCAGTAAGAGCTGTGGTCTGACTTGCTCAGGAGACCATGGACAAGGCAGGGATTTTGAGCCTTAATCTTTTTTTTTTTTAAATGTCATCGGTCGTGGGGCCTGAACTCTGGGCCTGGGCGCTGTCCCTCAGCTTTTCAGCTCAAGGCTAGCGCTCTACTACTTGAGCCATAGTGCCACTTCCGGCTTTTTCTGCTTATGTGGTGCTGAAGAATCGAACCCAGGGCCTCATGCGTGCAAGACAAGCACTCTACCACTGAGCCACCTTCCCAGCCTGAGCCTTAATCTATTTTATATCAAGTGTACTGATCTTTTCTTTCCCTTCCCCACCTCTAGTGGTATTGGAGTTTGGCCTCAGGGTCTTGGGCTTGTTAGACAAGTACTATACCACTTGGGTCACACCCGCAGCCCTTTTTGTTTCCCTTCTTTTTCAAATAGGGTCCTGTTTATGCTATTGCCAGCCTGGATCACGATCCTCCTATTTATGCTTCTCTTGTAGCTAGGATGGAATGTCACCACCTCCAACTCTAAATTGCTTGAGATGGAGTCCCTGAGAATGTATTTCCTTAGGCTGGGCTTGTATTTAGAGTTTCGTGATCTTAGCCTCTGAAGTAGCTAGAATTGTTAACAGGCGTGAGCAGCTGCTTGCTGAAGATGCTTGCTCTGGAAGGATGACTCAGTTTCCCTTGGCTTCCCAGCCCAGTTGTGTGGGGGTGATTTTCCCATAGAGAGCATCTCCAACTGGTGAAAGGCTGGTGATTGGAAAGGGCATGGTTGGGATGGAGAGGAGATAGAGCCCCAGAGTCACTTCTTTAAAAATGCTCATCTTTGCTACCCATGAGCTCTGGGATGCCCATTGGCATTCTTGCCTTGAGGGAAGGGGGCAGCAGCAGAGGAGAAGGGGCTCAGAGGAGAATGGCAAAAGTGTGCAAGACAGTGATGTAAAGACTAGGGTGTGGGGGACCTTAGGCCTGGTTTGGGGAAGTCTCTCAGACACCTCCTTTCCTGGACACAGGACGCAGGTGTTCCGGCCAGAGCTGGGGGCCCGGCCAGATGCCACCAAAGTGCTCATCATCATCACTGACGGCGAGGCCACTGACACTGGTAACATTGATGTGGCCAAAGACATCATCCGCTACATCATTGGGGTATGGGCGCCAGGCCCTTGCAGCTGCCGCTTCCTCACTGTTTTCTCTCCTAGCCCCCAGCCCCCTGGGTCCCCTTTGTCCCTGAGCTAAGTTCTTGTGACCATGAGACGTGTCAGCTCTTCAGTCTTCACTCTCTCACAGGTTGGAAGGCATTTTAAGACCACAGAGAGTCAGGAGACACTGCACAAATTCGCCTCCAAACCCATAGAGGAGTTTGTAAAGATTCTGGACACATTTGAGAAGCTGAAAGATCTGTTCACAGAGCTGCAAAGGCGGATCTATGACATTGAGGGTGCGTGTCAGACCCTGGGAGAGAGGGGCCTGGGCTAGAACGCTCGGTGGTAGCTCATATTCGCATCGGATAAAGGCAGCGAGCTGGATGTTAGCAGTTCACACCTGCAGTCCTAGCTACTCAGGAGGCTAAGACCTGGAGGACTGTGGATGGTGATTTAAAACCAGACCAATCAGAAAAGACTTCCAGGCTCTTCTAGGGAAAAAAAAGGGGGGTTGGGGGAGACCTGAAGGTGTGTCTCAGGTGGTAGAATGTCAGTCATGAACAAAAAATCTGAAAAAGAGCATGAAGCACAGAATTCAGGCCCTGGTACCAGCACAAGAAAAAAAAAAGGTGGGGGGAGGAAGGAGGGAGGGAACGAGAGAGAGGGAGAGATACACAGACAGAGGAAGATAGAAAGAGAAGAAAGAGGATCCAGACCCAAGTGATGGTAGTGCAGATGATCAGAGAGCTAGATAGGTATATCTTTTTTTGTTGTTGGTTTTTTCTATTGTTATTATAAAGGCGATGTACAGAGGGGTTACAGTTATATAAATCAGGTAATGAATACATTTTTCTTTTGGTTGGTTGTGGGGCCTGAACTCTGGGCCTGGGCGCTGTCCCTCAGCTTTTCAGCTCAAGGCGAGTGCTCTACTTGAGCCACAGTGCCACTTCTGGGTTTTTCTGCTTATGTGGTGCTGAGGAATCGAACCCAGGGCCTCATGCATGCAAGGCAAGCCACCTTCCCAGCCCATGAATACATTTCTTTTTGGACAGTGCCACCCCTTCCCTCACTCTTACTCAGTTTTCCCTTCCCATCCCCACCCACAAGTTGTATAGTTCATTTTCAACATAGTGTCTTAGTGGGCACACTGCTGCATTTGTTCACCCTCTGTCTCCCCATTTCTGTGCCCCCTTACCCTCCCAAAGACGGGGGGGGGGAAGAACAAACAAGACAAAGAGAAAAAAAAGAAAAAAAATTCTTTTGTTTCCATTTCCTAGAGTTCATTCAATAAATTATTATTTTAGATGATCAGAGAAACAGTGGCCTTGTACCTTTGTGTTCCTCCCCTAAGTGTGTCTTCCTTTGGTCTCACTGTGTGTGAGTGCCTAGTGTCTGGTATCATTTATCAAACATTTTAGATCTAGCTTCGGCAGAGGGGAGGCAACGTGCTGTTTAGACAGGCATACGTTGAAGGCAGAGCCATCACGATTTGGTAGACTAGAGACAGGATGTGGCGAAGGCAGAAGCATGCTTGATTCTGGGTTCTTAGCAACTTTTGTAGGTGTGATGGGTGGTGTGGGGGAGGGGGGGCTGCCGTCTGTAGACATGGGAAGCCTGGGTAGGAACAGAAATTGAGGGCTACATCTCAGACGGTTGGTATCCCTGGAGTTAGACAGGGGAAAGCCCCTCGGTGTGAAGGCCACATCCCTCGTGTCCCTCTTCTGTTTGACTCCAAGGTTCACATTCATTCTTTGTACCGTGATCCATGCTGACTGTCCTTCCCCCTTCATGCTCCCAAGGGCATCACTGTTCTTACCGCTCCTTGGTTCCAGCCTTTTCCTTAACCTTGTCCCTCAGGCACCAGCAGACGGGACCTGACATCCTTCAACATGGAGCTGTCATCCAGCGGCATCAGCGCAGACCTCAGCAAGGTAAATGTGAGCTGTGGTATGCCACTGAGATTCAGCTGGCTCAGGAGGATTCTGACCCATTCACCTCCTTTCCTGGACAGGGCCATGGTGTCGTGGGGGCAGTTGGAGCCAAGGACTGGGCCGGGGGCTTTCTGGACCTGAAGGAAGACCTTCAGGATGCCATGTTTGTTGGGAATGAACCCCTGACACAAGAAGCAAAAGAGGGTTATTTGGGTAAGTACTTTTTTGTGTTTGTTTGGTTTTTTTTGGGGGGGGGTTGCTGTGTTTTGGTTGGAGGAGCCAGAGTATTGCTCTGATTGGCTTTTAAAATAATGATGCAGCCTGGGAATGTGGCTTAGTAGTAGAGTGCTTGCTTAGCCTGCAAGAAGTCCTGGGTTCGATTCCTCAGTATCACATAAACAGAAAAAGACAGAAGTGGTGCTGTGGCTCAAGTAGTAGAGTGCTAGCCTTGAGGACAGAGAGGCTCAGGAACAGTGTCCAGGCCCTGAGTTCAAGTCCCATGACTGGCAAAAGCAATTAATTAATTAATGATGAAAGGCAGGTGATGGTGGCTCATGCTTGTAATCCTCGCTACTGGGGATGCTGAGATCTGAGGATCACGGAAGTCTGTGAGTGGTAGCCTCTGTAGTCTGTGGAAAACACAGGAAACCAGTTCAAGCCCTCGTATACCGCCTCCCACCCCCTAGAACGAAGTTATTTTGAGCCGAGTATGGTGGCACAAGCCTGTGATCCCAGCACTCAGGAGGATGGGGCAAGAGGATTGTGAGTTAGAAATCCGCCTAGGTTATATATATTGTGAAGCCATTTTGCAAATAAAAACAAAACGAAGTGGTTCTCTTGGGGCTGGGAAGGTGGCTCAGTGGTAGAGCGCTTGCCTTGCATGCATGAGGCCCTGGGTTCGATTCCTCAGCACCACATAAGAAAAAAAGCCAGAAGTGGTGTTGTGGCTCAAGTGGTAGAGCACTAGCCTTGAGCTGAAGAGCTGAGGGACAGCGCCCAGGCCCAGAGTTCAGGCCCCACGACCGGACCCAAAAAAATAAATAAACGAAGTGGTTCTCTTGATGTTGAGCATAGAGGAAATTGGTATGGTCAATCCATGATTGCTATTGCATCTTTCTGCCACATGATGGTACTGTTGAAGGTTACTTGGAAATAAAAGTCTCATTCCTTCCCAAGCTGGCTTCAAACCTCAGTCCTCAGATCTCAGCCTTCTGAGTAGCTAGGATCACAGGTATGAGCCAATGGTGCCTGGCTTTTTTTTTTTTTTTTAAGCAGGATCTGGATGTGTATCCTAGGCTGGCTTCAAATTTGAGATCTTTTTTTTTTGTTGTTGTTGTTGGTCGTGGGGTTTGCGTTGTACCACTTGAACCACAGCACCACTTCTGGTTTTCTGAGTGGTTTATTGGAGATAAGAGTCTCACAGACTTTCCTGCCTGGGCTGGCCTTGAACTCAGAGCCTCAGATCTCAGCCTCCGGAGTTGCTAGGATTATAGGTGTGAGCCACCGGTGCCCAGCAGATTTGAGATCTTCTATCTCAGTCTTCTGAATCCCAAGATTATTGGCATGTGTTGCCACCACACTTCGCTCCTGATTTATTTTTAATATTCACATCAGTTTTGTGTTCTTCCTAATCTGTCAAATCCATTTTATTATTAATTAATTAATTTAAGTATTTGTACAAAGAGTTTCAGTTTCACAAGTCAGATTATAAGTAGAATGCACCTTGGGTTTTTTTTTAACCAATCCTAGGGCTTGAATTCAGGGCTTGCGCTCTGTCCCTGAGCCTCTCTGGGCTCAAGGCTAGTGCTGTACAAATTGAGCCACACTGCCACTTCCAGCTTTTTCTGAGTAGTTTATTGGAGATAAGAGACTCTTGGCCTTTCCTGCCCGGGATGGCT
Organism: Dipodomys ordii; assembly: GCF_000151885.1. NCBI lineage: Eukaryota > Metazoa > Chordata > Mammalia > Rodentia > Heteromyidae > Dipodomys > Dipodomys ordii. The sequence goes on from NW_012267230.1 coordinate 5,622,148, forward strand.
TTGAACTGTGATCCTCAGATCTCAGTCTCCGGAGTAGCTAGCCACAGGTGTCTGGTGTATAATGCATCTTGATCAATTATCACCCTTTCCATTGTTCTCCCACATCTCATTTAATTTATTTTTATTTATTTATTTATGTCAGTCTTGGGTCCTGAACTCTGTGTGGGCTCTGTCCCTCAGCTCTTCAGCTAAAGGCTAGCACTCTACTACTTGAGCCACAGCACCACTTACGGCTTTTTCTGCTTATGTGGTGCGGAGGAATTAAACCGAGGGCCTCATGCATGCAAGGCAAGCACTCTACCACTGAGCCACCTTCCCAGCCCCTTAATGCATCTTGATTATGAGTTTGATTTCTTAGACCTTTTACTTGGCGTGCTAACTTCTGTCAGAGTCCTTTGCATTTCTAAGGTGCTCTCTCTGTCTGCCTGTCTGTCTATCTGTCTGTCTGTCTCTCTCTCTCTTTCTCTCTCTCTCTCCTCTCTCTCAGGCTACACAGTGACCTGGCTGCCTTCCCGAGGACCCACATCACTGCTGGCAGCCGGAGCCCCCCGTTACCAGCACGTGGGTCAGGTGCTGGTGTTCCAAGAGCCAAAAGATGGGCAACACTGGATCCAGGTCCAGAAAATAAGCGGAACCCAGGTAAACACAGCCCAAGGGCCATCTGCCGGTTAAGGCGAGTGTAGCAGCGGGGCATTCCCCATTTCCTTCAAACTCCTGTCCCCTGTCTGCATGTCAGTCCTGTCACAGGTGCTGCTCACAGAACCCTCTGTAAACCTGGTCATCCCACACTCCCTCTTAAGAAGCTGGACCTCCAAGAGCCTAGTTTGTTTTAATTCCCATATAGGCTTTCAGGGTAGACCCAGGACTTGAACCTGCCTCTGAACGATGGGAAAAATGGACTTGGTGCAGTTCTTCCACAGCCATCTTCCTCTCCCTACAGATTGGCTCTTATTTTGGTGGGGAGCTGTGTAGCATTGACATGGACCAAGATGGAGAGGCAGAGCTGCTGCTGATCGGAGCCCCCTTCTTCTATGGGGAGCAAAGAGGAGGCCGAGTGTTCATCTACCAGAGAAAACAGGTGGGAACCAGGACCTTGGGAGAGGCAGAAAGATGCACCGGCCTCAGTGATTCTGAGGGCCTTTTTCTTGATTATAGATTAATCGTATAAATGAACAACAGCAAGTCCACCTTAGGGGGGGACTATATGCAGGGCCCAGTGCTGACAGTTGCATGCGTTCTTCACTAACTAGCTTTTGCAGGGCTGCATTCTAGGGACGTCTGCTGTGTCTGAGGTGCAATCTGTCATCTCCTTGCTTCTTCCCAGCTGAAGTTTGAGATGGTCTCAGAACTGCAGGGAGATCCTGGCCACCCCCTTGGGCGCTTTGGAGCCACCATCAGTGTCCTGACAGACATCAATGGGGATGGACTGATGGATGTAGCAGTGGGAGCTCCGCTGGAGGCACAGGGGACTGTATACATCTTCAATGGGCAGCATGGTGGGCTCAGCCCCTATCCAAGTCAGGTAAGTTGCCCCATCCACCCATGAAACGTGGTTCTAGGAACCTGCAAGCTCCAAGCCCAGACCCCATCCTGGGCCTGACTTCTGCCTCCACCTTGTCCTCTCCCAGCTCAGCATGAATTTCTCTCTTGCTCCCAGCGAATAAAAGGGTCCCAAATACTGCCAGGAATTCAGTGGTTTGGACGCTCCATCCATGGGGTGAAGGATCTTGGAGGGGATGGCCTGGCAGATGTGGCTGTAGGGGCAAAGGGCCAGGTGATTGTGCTGAGGTAAGATTCCCTCCATCCACCCCACCCCCCCACTTCCCAAGCCCCTGATAATCTCAGCTTTCAGCCTTTGAGTAGGGAACTGGGCACTGTGCTAGATGCTTTTTATTTATTTATTTAGCCAGTTCTGGGATTTGAACTCGGTGCTGTCCCTGAGCTTTTGTGATCAAGGCTAGTGCTCTACCACTTTGAGCCACAGCTCCATTTCTGACTTTTCAGTTGTTAATTGGAGATAAGAGTCTCACAGGTTTTCTTGCCCAGGCAGGTTGATACTTTCTCATCACCTGCTGTGCCTTTTGCTTTTTTCTGGAGATACTGGAGTTTGAACTCAGGGCCTTGCATTTAACTGGCTCTACCACTTGAGCAGTACCCCTCATCTCTTTTTTTTTTCTCTTAATTTTCTAATAGGGTCTCATATTTTTTTCAAGGAGGATAGGAAATAAGACTAGAGAGACAGACAGTATGGGGTAGATAACAAGTAGGCTGGGGCTGGGAAAGTGGCTCAGTGGTAGAGCACTTGCCTTATATGCATGAGGCCCTAGGTTCAATTCCTCAGCACCACATAAGCAAAAACAAAAAAGCCGGAAGTGGCACTGTGGCTCAAGTGGTAGAGCGCTAGCCTTGAGATGAAGAGCTGAGGGACAGCGCCCAGGCCCAGAGTTTAGGCCCCACAACTGGACCCCCCCCAAAAAAATAAGCTGAATTTTATTCTAAACATCCTGTAGCCTCATTAGATGACTATATACATGAAGCCCCTCATAAGATCCCTGTTTACTATTAGTTTGTGTGTGTGTGTGTGTGTGTGTGTGTGTGTGTGTGTGTGTGTCTTGGTCCTGGGGGCTTAAACTCGGGTCCTAGACACTGTCCCTGAGATTCTTTTTTTCTCAAGGCTATAACTCTACCACTTGAGCCACCATAATACTTCTGGCTTTTTCTTTTTCTTTCTTTTTTTTTTTTTTTTTGAGATTCTTTTTTTTTTTTTTTTGCCAGTCATGGGGCCTGAACTCTGGGCCTGGGCACTGTCCCTGCTCTTCAGCTCAAGGCTGGTGCTATACCACTGGAGCCACAGCACCACTTCTGGCTTTTTCTGCTTATGTGGTGCTGAGGAATCGAACCCAGGGCCTCGTGCTTGCAAGGCAAGCGCTCTACCACTGAGCCACCTTCCCAGCCCACTTCTGGCTTTTTCTGAATAGTTTATTTGAAATAAGTATCTCACAGACTTTCCTGCCTGGGCTGGCTTTGAACCACAGTCATCAGATCTCAGCCTCCTGAGTGGCTAAGATTACAAGCATGAGCCACCAGTGCCCGTCTATTATTAACTTTAAAATTTTTACAGTGCTGGGGATCAAAATCCAGGGCCTCATGCATTCTTGACAAGGACAGAAGCAGCTTCAGTCCTAACCCCTATGGTTTCTCTTTTTATAAACTTTTTTTTTTTTTTTTGGTCAGTCGTGGGGCTTGAACTCTGGGCTTGGGCCCTGTCCCTACACTCTTCAGCTCAAGGCGAGTGCTCTACTGCTTGAGCCACAGCATCACTTCCGACTTTTTAGTAGTTTATTGGAGATAAGAGTCTCACAGACTTTCCTGCCCGGGCTGGCTTTGAACCACAATCCTCAGCTCTCAGCCTCTGGAGTAGCTAGGATTACAGGTGTGAGCCACCAGCCCCCAGCTTTCTTTTTATAAACTTTTAATTTGGAGGGGCAATACTTAGGTTTGAAATCTGAGCAGATGTTCTACCATTTGAGACATGCCTCCAAACCTTCTTTGCTTTATTTTTCAGATAGTCTTGCACTTTTGCCTGGGCCGGCCTTAGACCACAATCCTAGGATGATAGTTACATGCCACCACATCTAACATAGTGATTGAGATGGGGGGGGGGGAGGAGACCATCTTGCAAACTTCTTGCCTGGGCTGGCCTCGAACTATACTCCTCTCATTCTGTCTTGAAGTAGCAGACATGGGCTAGCAGGCATGAGCCACTGTATCTGGCCAAATAAAACAAAAACAAAACACTTTTTTTTTTATGGCCAAGGGTTCACGAGGCTGGTCGTAGTACAGGAGGGAATGCTGCTGGACTGTGTCCATAGTTGTGGGTGAAAGGAGACAGAGGAGTAGAGGTCAGCTTTCAGAAAGGAGAGGCCTTTGGACTCTGCAGGATGGAGCCCAGGGCTGAATGTATGATTGAAACCAAGGGAAAAACATGGCATTTTCCTGCCCTGCAGCTCCAGGCCCGTGGTGGACATCGTCACTGAGATGGCCTTCTTCCCAGCCGAGGTCCCGGTGCACGAGGTGGAGTGTGCCCACCTGGACGGTCCCAAGAAGAAGGAAGGCGTTAATCTCACAGTCTGCTTCCAGATGAAACTTCTCATGCCCCAGTTCCGAGGTCAGGGCTGTCCTCCTGCTCCCCATAGCCACTGCCCACCCCGAGCCCGGCCTGTGTTCCCAGAACTCCCTCACCATCCACGTCTCGTACTTTCCACCAACCCAGGTCGCCTGCTTGCCAATCTCACCTACACCTTGCAGCTGGATGGACATCGGACCAGGAGCCGGGGGATGTTTCCTGGAGGCGGAAACCATCTCAGCGGGAACACAGCTGTCACCCCAACCAAGTCCTGCCAGAAATTCTGGTTTTACTTCCCAGTAAGGAAGCTAGTGCTGGGGTTCTGGGAAAGTCTGGATGCCAGCCACAAGCAGTGCAGGGCTCAGCTCTGTCACTGTCCAGCTGGGTGGCAGGCCTCGTTGATCTCTCTGCATTTGCTATTTCCTCTGCTGTGCAATCATAGGGACAACATCTCAAGTGTCTTTTATTCTAGGCTTTACTGTATTCACTTAAGCATTTGGGGGGAGGGTGCCCATGTGTGCATGTGTGTACATGCATGCTGGTTCAGGGCTTAAACTCAGGGCTTGGGTGCTGTCCCTGAGCTTTTTTTTTCACCCCCTCAAGGCTATCACTCTATCACTTGAGCCATAATTCTACTTCTGGCATTTTTGGTAGTTAATTGGAAATAAGAGCCTCATGGGCTTTCCTGCCCCAGCTGGCTTCAAACCATAATTTCCAGATCTCAGCCTCCTAAGTAGCTAGGATTACAGGCAAGAGCCACTGGCACTTGGCTTGAAGCTTTTTAATACTGGGGCCAGAGTTTGTATTCAGGACCTCACATTTGCTAAATAGATACTCTACTACTTGAATCATACTCCCCTCTCTCCACCCCCAAGGAAGTAGTATTTTAGGATAGAAAACTAGGTTAGGTTAGTCTAGTTTTCTGGAACCTTATTTTGCAAACTTTGATGCTGTCTGCTTAGAACAGTTTGGCAAAGATTGAGGGTTCTCATTAGGACTAAATGAGAAATAGTGCTGGGATTGACTAATGATGTCTGCCATGGAGCTATAGATGAAGAACAGAAGTTTATGCTTTGAAGTATCACAGGTTCAGTATAAACACATGATATGTTGTAAATGTATTTTCAATGCTGGCAAGTAGTGAAAAAACATTTACTACTGGATAAAGCCTTAGCCAAGTACTAGAATTTCATTGTTGGTAAAATGCAGACAAGGCAGACACTCAGCAGGAACTATGATGAAGGCTAGACATGATATAGATTGTATTCTTCTCATCCTCAGGTCTGCATTCAAGATCTCATCTCCCCCATCAATGTCTCTCTGAATTTCTCTCTGTTGGAGGACGAAGGGACACCAGGGAGCCCAAGGATGGTAAGAAGAGATTGGCTGAAGACTTGCAGGACAGTAGAGGAAAGTAGAAATTTCATTTGTGGAGAAGTGATACATGAGTCTTTGGCTATAAGCAACAGAAACTAAATATGGCTTACATAAGTAGGGAAAAAAAGATTTGTAAAAATTCGCATTTAAAAGAAATTTGAGCTGGGCCCTGGTGGCTCACTCCTCTAAGCCTTGTTCTCAGGAGGCAGTGATCTGAGGATCAAAGTTTGAATCCAGATCTGGCAGAAAAGTGAGGCTTATCTCCAATTAATCAACAAAAAGCCAGAAGTAGCTTAAGTGGTAGAGCATCAGCATTAAGTAAAAAAGCTAAGCAAGAGCAGAAGACCCTGAGTTCAAGTCCCAGTACCAGCACCAGAAGTAAACAAGTAAATAAATAAAGTTTGAAGAAGCAAACAACTTTTGGAAGAAAGGGAATAGTTGATGATGGTCGGTTCTCCAGGCCTTTCAGTGAACCTACTCCAGATCCTTGACCCGCTGCAGCCCCCAAGAGTGCCTGTTTCTCAACATGTAAATTCCAGAGAACTTTCGAGAGGGTCTAGCTCTGGGCTTGTCCTTTATTGGTGGAAGACAGGGCATCTTGAGTAGCCTCCTTGTCCATGTGTATTCAGCGTGGGTGAGCTGTCACGGTGAGGAGGGACAGCGCTGACTGAGCCCTGCCCTGTGTTAAGGCACTGGCTTCCCTGAGGTCAGTTCATAAAAAGTGCCTTTTAAAAGTCTGCCTTGCCAGGTGCTGGTGGCTCACGCCTGGAATCCTAGTTCCTCAGAAAGCTCAGATCTGAGAATCCCAGTTCAAAGCCAGTCCATAAAATCTTATCTCCAATTAACTAGCAAAAAGCCAACCGTGGAGCTATGCCTCAACCTTGAGCGGAAAAGCTAAGTGGGAATGCAAGATTCCAAGTTCAAGCCCTAGTACTAGCACGAAAAATAATAAAATAATAAAGAAATTAAAAAGTGTCTTTTCTATAAAAGGCAGGGATAAGCAGGTGTGGCAGTTCTATGCCCCAAGTCAGGGTTGGCAGACTATCTGCAAAGAGCTTTATAATAACGGCTATTGGCTCTGCAGGCCACGTGGTTTCTGTTGCAACCAATCAGCTTTGCTTCTGCAACATCAGAGTCACACCACAGGAAGACCAGAGGGTGTGGCTGAGTCCTAGTAACCCCGTATTTACTAAACAGGTGGGGGCCTAGTGAAGGCTTCCTATCTAGATTGCTTACCCTGTTCTAAACCAGAAGCCTTGGCTTCAGTGCTTCTCCACCTGTCTGGGCCACCTGCTGCTCAGGCTCTAGCCATCAGGTGCGCACTGGAGGGCAGAAGAAGAGTAGTATTTCCTAAACACCCTGCCTTAACACTTTCACTGAATCTCATTGGTCAGAACTTAGCCCCATGATCATTCTCAGCTACCTTAGAGGCTCTCTGGTTGAGGCTGTCTGTGCAGATATTCCACTAGACAAAAAGTAGAGGTTCTGCTTGAAAGAGCTGACAACAAAGGTGTAGGGAATCACCGATCCTGCCACGGGCAGTAAGACAAGGCCAAACTATGCAATGTGGAAGCTGAGGGAAAATACACTTGTGATCACTGTCAAAGCCAAAAAGACTTCCCCGGGGGGAAGTGGCATTGGTTCTGGCTCTTGGAGAAGGGATAGACTTTGGTTAGATAGTGAAGCGGGGTAAGATCAAGGGAAATGGTCAGGTGGATCTCACTTCTGGCAGAAAGATGGCTGAGCAAGTTGAAGGCCCCTTGTTCCTGGGGTGATGGGACACTGAGTGTCCGTGTTGAGAATGGTAGGGAGGAGTCAGCAGAGATCACCAGGACTTCAGCGGGTCAACAAGACTCTGGAGACTGCCTGGCAAGTCACCTGAAGGTAGAGGAGGCTGGATTCTTTCGAGAATATGCCAACTGGCAACCCATAACATCCTTCTAGGGTCTTATTACCCTTAGAATTAAAGGCCTTTCCCATGAGAGGGAGTGAGGTGTCTCAAGTCCCTGCCTCTCACTGGCAGTACCGCCAGAGGGGAGCTGCAGAGCCTAGGCACAGGGCCAGCCCTGTGGAGGTACTGGCTCTTGGTAGAAAGGCCACAGCCATTCCAGCTGCCCACTTCCTCTTCCTGAGGCTCACTAAACCAGCCGAGCTGTCCTGTCTCTACTCCTTATTCAGATCAAAGACATGCAGCCCATCCTGAGACCCTTGCCACATTCAGAGGTCCTGGAGGTAAGGGGGAGGGAGGGCATTTGGGGATTTAGCTCAGTGGAAGAGCAGTTGCCTGGCAAGTCCAAGGCCCTGAGTTTGTTCCTGAGCTGTGTGTGTGTGGGGGGGGGGGGGGGGGGGGGCACACAGAGCCAGGGCGCTGTCCCTGAGCTGTGTGTGTGTGTGTGTGTGTGCTGGGGGGTGGAAGGAGGGAGGAGGCAAGAGGGAGGAAAGGCAGATGCAGGCTCAGCCCAGCTTGGCTCCCCCGCTGGTCTGGAACCTGAGTCTCCCAGTCGTGTCTTCTTGATTTTCAGATCCCTTTTGAGAAGAACTGCGGGGAGGATAAGAAGTGTGAAGCGAATTTGGCGCTGTCCTTGCCCGCCAGGTCTGTAGAGCGTCTACCTCTCAAATTAGGCTCTGGTCTCCTGAGGCTGCCAAAAACACTTTGGATTAGAGTTCTCTCTTCCTTCTCTCTAACCCCTGAATATGTCAGCAGGGGATGTCACCTCTTCTCGGGGCCTCAGTTTCCCTAATGTAGTGCGCATGCCTGCTACATGGGAGGCACGGGTAAGGAGGACCGCAGTGTATGTAGGCTGACCTGGGCAAAAACTGGAAGTCCCTGTCTGAAAAAAGTAACTATAGCAAAAAGGAGATGGAGGTCTAGCTCAAGTGGTAAAGCGCCTGCCTAGCAAGCACAAAGCTCCGAGTTCAAACCTCAATATCACACACACACACACACACACACACACACACACACACACACACACACACACAGAGGAATAAATTCAGCCAGGCACTGGTGGCCCACACCTGTAATCCTAGCTACTCAGGAGGCTGAGATCTAAGGATTGCAGTCATAGCCAGTCCAGGCAGGAAAGTCCATGAGACTTTTATCTCCAATGAACTACACAGAAAAAGCCAGAAGTTGTACTGTGACTCAATTGGTAGAGTGCTTGCCTCGAGCACAGAGAAGCTCAGAGACAGTGCCCAGGTCTTGAATTCGAGCCCCAGCCCTGGCAAAACCAACAAACTGCAAAGGAACAAATGGCAAAACCAACAAACTGCAAAGGAACAAATTTGTGTCCTTACGATGATACGTGTACACAGGAGATTGTTTCTCATAACCTATCAGATCCCTTGCTTCTGAAGTGCTCACTTCAGACCTGCTTGCTTCCTCTTGCCTCTGCAGATCCATATTCCTGCCTCTGACACCCTCTGCCAGCCTGGCTGTGGAATGGCTGCTGAGTAACCAGGGAGAAGATGCCTATTGGGTCCAGCTGGCCCTGGAGTTCCCAAGTGGCCTCTCCTTCCGCAAGGCAGAAGCGCTGAAGGTGAGCTAGATCGCCGCTGGCGCTGCGATTCCTACAGGGGCCCTGGCTGCCTCCTTGGACTCAGGCAGCCAGGACGGTGTTGGGAATGCAGAATCCCCCTTAAGTTCTGTGAACTGAGGTACACAGTTTACCTTCTTAGATCCACAACTTTTTTTTAAAAAGTGGGGATACCCACCATTTAGTGAGTGTCTTAGAAAAGAGGCGTGTGGAAGAGGGGCAAGGGTAGTGTGCAGTATACACAATGACCTGCTCTCACTCCCTCAGAGAGGGGCCAGTGTCTGTGAGCTGTGTCTCAAGCTTTTATTTTAAAATTAGTATGATTTTTTTTCTTAAAAAAATAAAAAGATGGTCATGGCTACGCAATAGTGGCTCACACCTGTAATCCTAGCTACACGGGAAACTAAGAATCTAAGAATCTACCTTCAAAGCCAGCTTGAGCAGAAAAGTTCATGAGACTCTTATTTCCAATGAACTAGCAAAAAGCTGAAAGTGGAGATATGGCTCAAGTGGTAGAGCACCATCCTTGAGCAAAAAGCTAAGAGAGAGGTCTGGGAGGGTGGCTCAGTGGTAGAGTGCTTACCTTGCATGCATGAGGCCCTGGGTTCAATTCCTCAGCACCATATAAGCAGAAAAAGCTAGAAGTGGCACTGTGGCTCAAGTGGTAGAGTGCTAGCCTTGAGCTGAAGAGCTGAGGGACAGCGCCCAAGCCCAAAGTTCAGGCCCCACAACTGACCAAAAAAAAAAAAAAAAGCTAAGAGAGAGCACGCAGGCCCTGAGTTCAAGTCCCACTTCTGGCACACACATACACACAAAAAAGACATTTATTTAGTTGTTTATTTATTCACTATTTTTTTGTGTGTAGGCTAGGAGTCAAACCTAGGGTATTATACATATTGGGCAAGTGTTCTACCACTAATCTAAACCCATAGCCCAGAAATTACTGCTTTCAATCTTTTGGTGTTTTTCCTTCTTACTTTTTTTGGGGGTGTGGGGTCCATTGTGGGGCCTGAACTCTGGGCCTGGGCTCTGTCTCTCAGCTCAGCTCTTCAGCTCAAGGCTAGCACTCTACCACTTGAGCTACAGACTCACTTCTAGCTTTTTCTTCTTATATGGTGCTGAGGAATTGAACCCAGCAAGCACTCTACCACTGAGCCACCTTCTCAGCCCCCTTCTCACTTTTCTGTATATAATTTCATATAGTTACACACACACGAACACACATATACACACACACATTTCAGTTGTGTGACTCATTTAGCAGAGTACTTACCTAGCAAGCAGAAGGCCCTGAATTCAAACTTCTGTTGTGCTGGCACTGATAGCTCACACGTGCAATCCTAGCAACTCAGGAGGCTGAGATCTGAGGATCATAATTCAAAGTCAGTCTGGGCAGGGAAGTCTGTGAGACTGTATTTCCAGTTATTCACCAAAAAAAAGCCAGAAGTGGCTAACCTTGGGCAAAAAAGCTCAGGGACAGAATTCAGATCCTGAGTTGTGATAAATGTTATATAAATGTTACCATTTAAAGCTTTCCTAAGCCTGTAGCTCATTGGCATTGAGTATACATACCCACATGGTTGTACAGCTATCTATTTGCAGAACTTTTATATCACCTCAAATTCTTTTTCTTTTTCTTTCTTTCTTTTTTTTTTTTGTCAGTCATGGGGCTTGAACTCTTGGCCTGGGCGCTGTCCCTCAGCTCTTCAGCTCAAGGCTAGCGCTCTACCACTTGAGCCATAGCGTCACTTCCCACCTCAAATTCTTTAAGCAGTGTCTCCTTTCTCCCTGCCTGCCCCCATAACCTCTAGTCTACTTTCTGTTCCTGTGAATTGGCATTCACTAGGTAGTTTATAGAAACAAAATGATTCAGTGTTTGTCTTTTGTGTCTAGCTTATTTCATGCAGTGTAAAGTTTTTTGCTTTTTATTTTATTTTGCTTTATTTCATTTTTTTTTAATTTTAATTTTAATTTTTTGTGCCAGTCCTAGGGCTTGAACTCAGGGCCTGGGGCACTGTCCGGAGCTTCTTTTGCTCAAGGCTAGCACTCTACCACTTGAGCCACAGCTCCACTTCCAGCTTTTTCTGTGTATATGGTACTGAGGAGTTGAACCCAAGGCTTCATGCATGTTAGGCAAGCGCTCTATCACGAAGCCACATTCCCAGCCCTATTTCGTTTTTTTAGACAGAGTTTCTCTATATTGCGCAGGCTGCCCTCAAATTCCTAGACTCCAGTGAATTCTCCTGCCTTTGCCTCTCAAGTAGCCAGGACTGTAGATTTGTACCACTATTCCCTCCTGTGCGCCTGATTGATTTGCTTCTCTGAGAACATTCCGTGGGCCGGGCGCCGGTGGCTCACGCCTGTAACCTAACTACTCAGGAGGCTGAGATCTGAGGATCACGGTTCAAAGCCAGCCCATGCAGGAAAAGTCCATGAGAATCTTATCGCCAATAAACTACTCAGAAAACCGGAAGTGGCCCTGTGGCTCAAGTGGTAGAGCACTAGCCCTGAGCTGAAGAGCTGAGGGACAGCGCCCAGGCTCAGAGTTCAAGCCCCACCACCGACAGGAGGGCTGTCAGGGAACCCTGAGCCCCATCCACTGACAAGTCTCTGTTCTTTTGCTTCCAGCCACACAGCCAGGTACCTGTGAGCTGTGAGGAGGGCCCTGAGGAAGCCAGACTCCTGACCCGGGCGCTCTCATGCAACGTGAGCTCTCCCATCTTCAAAGCTGGCAGCTCGGTAAGTGCCGCCCATCCCTCCCTCCCAGCCCCCGGCCACAGCTGGTGGAGGCGAGGGAGTTCTTGGCTCCCAGGAGGGAGAAGGTGGTTCACCAGGAAGGGACCTCCCTAAGGCACTGGGGCCTCAGACAAATCTGGGACTGGGTCATTCATTCACACATGGCCTGACTCTCTGCAGCCTCACTTTTCCTTATCTATACAATGGAGCCCATTGTATAGCTCTGTGTTCACTGCTAATCTAGTGCCTGGCTGGGGCTGTGAGGTCCCCTCGCGCCTCCCCCTGAAAACCCATGTCTTCCCTCTCCTGCCCTGCCAGGTTGGTGTCCAAGTGATGTTTAACACCCTGATAAACAGCTCCTGGGTGGACTTCGTTGAGCTACGTGGCACTGTGCATTGGTGAGCAGCCCCTACATCCCTGCACTGGCTTTTGCCCCCTCCCAGCCTGGCCACACCCCTTTAATGCTGCCCCCCACCTGCCCCACGCAGCCGGAATGAGGACGCAGGTCTCCTGGAGGACAACTCGGCCACCACCCACATCCCTGTCCTGTACCCCATCAACATCCTCGTTGAAGAGTGAGTCTGAGCCTCGTCCACCTCTTCTCCCAGTCAGTCTCCCCCGCCAGGGCCCAGCCTCACGGCCCAGGGTTCCCCTCCCAGCCCTGTTCCTTTGTTAACGTTTGGGTGGGTAGGCAGAGAAAACTGATCCCAACCACAGCCCCCAAAGTCTTCAGTGCTGCAAAGATAGAGGCCCTTTAAGAGCTCTGAGTCAGTAACATTCACCCGGGAAAGGAAAAGCCATGTCAGAGGTGCACACTGGCTGGCTGCTGGCTGTCCCTGGGGCTTTCCACTCCTCTGAGCAGCTGCGTCTTTCCTCATGCTCCTAATGAACACGCGCTCAGAGAAGGCACGTGCTTGCCCAAGGCCGCATGGCTTGGAACCACTGAAGTCTGCATTTAAGGCTGACCCCAGAGCTGTGAGCCAAGCTCCTGACTGCTTCCAGCTGCTCTGCATTCTCGCTAGGGGCCAGCAGTGCGAGGGAGGCCTGAGAAAGGTTTCCACAGTGGCATCTTGCCCTCTGGGAGCCTGTGGTTCAGTCAGACAGCCCAAATGCAGAAGCGATGAATCTTTGCAGGCTGTAACAGGAAGGACTCCTGGGGGTGGCTAGTGGGATGTTCTGGTTCATAGAAAAGGAAAACTAGGAAGGTAGAATGTTGGGTTTGGTTTTTTCAAGTTGGCTCAGTAAGGTGAGGACAGAGACAGTGTCTGAGCTCAGCTGTCCAGTGCTTCTGAACTCAAGTGCCAAGTGAAATGATACTGATAGAAAAATTAGAGCCTGAGCTAGATGCTGGTGCCTCATGCCTCTAATCCTAGCTACTCAGGAGGCTGAAGTCTGAGGATGGTGGTTCAAAGCCAGCCCAGGCAGGAAAGTCCATGAGACTCTTATCTCCAATAAAAAAAAAGCACTAGAAAACCAGAAGTGGCACAATCGGTAGAGTACTCGCCTTGAGCTGTAGAGCTCAGGGACAGCACCCAGCCCCTGAGTTCAAGCCCTATGACCAATAAAAATAAAAAATAGAAAATTAGATCCTGGCAGGTCAGGGCAGGTGAGAAGAGATGCAAGTTTCGTGGAGAAGGTGGAGCTCGGCCTGCGGTCTGAATGATGGGGACAGGAAGAAGGGTGCAGGGGTGGGGGTAGGGAGCATGTGGGCTCCACTGAGGGCGGAGGTAGACAAGCAGTGGGAAGGCAGCCTGCTTGGACCTGGGGCTTGGGCCTGATCTGGCAGGAAGCAGGGAGCAAGGTCAGGTTCTGAGCCAGCAAACAGAAGATGAGAATTGTGTGAGGGAGGTCAAGGATGGTGGGGAGGGAGGCAGAGATCCACCTGTGGGAGGCGCAGGACCAGAAGATGGTGGAGACACCAGTGAAGTAGCATGCTGTGGGGAGGATGCAATCCGCAGGCTTGGCCCATCCCCAGGCTTCAGGGCTTCCCCTCTATGGGACTTAGTTCCAGAGGGCTGACATGGTACCTCTGTGGTCCACAGCCCAAAGCTGGCAGCTCCTAGCCTTCCTAGGAGCTCTTAGCTCCTCTTGCCATCTCTCTATTCATGTCTCTGCCCTTCTCTTTCCACAGCCAGGAAAACTCCACACTGTACATCAGCTTCACCCCCAAAGGTCCCAAGATCCACCAAGTGCAGCATATCTACCAGGTATGACTTGAGATGTGAACTGAGAGCCTCCCTGCTTGCTAGGCAGGTACTCTACCACTTGAGCCCCACCCCCACCCCCACCCCCCAGCCCTAGAACCTAGGTTGTATTTATGTATTTATGTACTTACTTATTGTGCTGGCCCACTGATTGCGGGCTTGAACGCAGGGCCTGGGCGCTGTTCCTGAGAATTTTCATGCTCACAGCTAGTGCTCTACCACTTGAATCAGAGCTTTACTCCTAGCTGTTTGTTTTGTTTTGTTTTGGTGGTGGCTAATTGAAGAGTCTCATGGACTTTCCTGCCTGAACTGGCTTTGAACCCTGATCCTCAGATCTCAGCCTCCTAAGTAGCTCGGATTACAAGTGTGAGCCACCAGCACCCGGCTGAACCTAGGTTTTTTTTTTTGGGTCCAGTCGTGGGGCCTGAACTCTGGGCCTGGGTGCTGTCCCTCAGCTCTTCAGCTCAAGGCGAGCGCTCTATCACTTGAGCCACAACGCC
>NW_012267230.1:5638651-5649862 GCF_000151885.1 Dipodomys ordii
GAGGAGGAGGAGGTGGAGGAGGAGGAGGAGGTGGAGGAGGAGGAGGAGGAGAAAGAAAAAGAAAAAGAAGAAGAAAGAAATCTGGAAATGGCTCTTCAATGCAGTTGCCAAAATAAGTCTTTCCCAACTTCATTGTACTACTAATCTTTGTATCTGTCCTTGTTAAATATTTATGCATGCATGCATTCATTCATTCAAAAGACTCCTTTTTTGGCTGGAGGTGTATCTCTATGGTAGATCAGATGCTTAGGATGTACAAAGCCTTGGGTTCAATCCCAGTTCCAAACAGAAAGAAAAGTGACCTTTTTTTGCGATCTCCTACCTGCTGGGTATGGTGGCAAGCAGGAGGGAGTTGGAGATGACCTCAGAACTATCTGTCCTCAGGAAGCTGCAGATACAGCAGCCCCTGGACTGTCCAGAGGGGTGTGGACACAGTGCTGTGGGACCTGGGGTAGAGCGGCCCCATTTTTGGGGCATCGGCCAGACATTTAGAGGCAGAATGGGGACCAGACTTTTCAAGATGGACGAGGGCTTTCACATGGCAGCCTGTGAGGGTGGAAGCAGGTGTGACACTTTGTGCGCATGGTAGTCCTTTACGCCTCAACCACAGAAGACCCCACAGCCCACAGAGTAGGAGGCAGTTGGGATGGTTGGCATTCAATCTCTGCAGTCTCTTGGTGTGTGTGTGTGTGTGTGTGTGTGTGTGTGTGTGTGTGTGCCAGTCCTGGGGCTTGAACTCAGAGCCTGGGCACTCTTCCTTGTTTTTTTTTTGCTCAAGGCTGGTGTTCTACCACTTGAGTCACAGCTCCATTTCAGGCTTTTTGATGATTCATTGGAAATGAGAGTCTCACGGACTTTTCCTGCCTTGGCTGGCTTTGAACTGTAATCCTAAAATCTCAGTCTCTTGAATTGCTAGGATTAAGGTGAGCCACCGGCACCTGAATTAGTCTCTGTCTTCTGTGCCAGGTAAGGATTCAGCCTTTTCTCCACGACCACAGCATGCCCCTCCTGGAAGCCTTGGTGAGGGTGCCACAGCCAGATAGCGATGGGCCCATCACTCACACCTGGAGAGTACAGATGGTGAGCATCAGCCAGAAACAGGGAGGGGAGACCACCCAGAAGTCGGAGGCTGGTCCAACACAGAGTTGGAGGTGGGGAGGGAATAAGGATGGATGGATGGAATCCCACAGACTCAGTGAAGTCTGAAACCACTGAGGGAGGAAAACTGGGTCACTTGGGTCTTATCTGGAGTGGGAAGAGGCTTTGGGGGCCAACTGGATATCTTCCCACCCCCCCAACATTCCTAGGAGCCTTCTGTTACCTGCCTTCCTGAGGACCTGAAAATACCAGTCAATGCAACTGAGGTATGCATGTATGGCACTGGAGAGGGGGCGGGGGCAGGGTGGGGGAGGCCCAGGCTCTCTGACTCCTCTGCTCCTGGCTTCAGTCTTGTCTCCCTGGAGCCCAGTTCCGCTGCCCAGTAGCCTTCCGGCAGGAGATCCTTGTGCATGTGATCGGCACCGTGGAGCTGGTGGAGGAGATCGAGGTAGCATCTGCTTGAAGCGGGTAACGGGAAGTGGTTGGGAAGTCACCCCATTTTTCGGTTTTATCTTGATGACCAAACAAAAAATCTCCACATATACACAGATGCAGCTGAAAGAGCCATGACTTGTTTGAAATGTGCCAGCTTGGTTTTGATATAGAATCTTGCTACGTAGCCTTGGCTGACTTCACACTTAGAATCCTTCAGTCTTCTTGTGGTGGGATAGCAGGCGTGCACTACCATCCTTGGTTAGCTAGCATGGATAGCTCCTATGTGTTCTACATGGGAGAATTTCCCCACTGTTGTTAATGGGGAATGGCACATTAGAATACCATAGGAGAGCCGAGTTGGTGTGGGTTGTTCCACTGCACGTGCGTGCGCACACACACACACACACACACACACTGCATCAAGGAGGGCAGAAGTCCATGGGACCCCCTTCTGATACCTTTTCACTCTGCCCACAGGCCTCCTCCATGTTCAGCCTCTGCAGTTCCATCTCCATCTCCTTCAACAGCAGCAAGCATTTCCATCTGTACGGCAGCAAGGCTGCCCAGTCCCAGGTATCCACCGCCTCAAAGCCCGGGACAGGTAGCAGAGGGTCTCAGGACCCCAGAGAAAAGCTTGCATGGGGGAGCTCTATGGGAAAAGGAAGGGGAACCTCCCCAAGTCAGCACTGTGGGCCACAAGGAAGCTTCCGCCCCACGGGGGCAAACCGCTGGCAAGGCAGCCTATCAGAAGCGCTGTGACTCAGATGTCAGCTAAAGATGAGGGTCCTAGAGAAGCTTAGGGAATAGCCACCAGCCCCGCAGTCAGTGCAGAGAGGGGCTGCTCTGTGCGGGCAGCAAGCACAGAGCCCCGGAGTTGGGGGAAAGCAGGAACTTCAGTCTAGCCGGCAGAAGAGTATAAAAAGATAAGCAAAGCCAGACATTGGTCGTTCATACCTATAATCCTAGCTACTTAGGAGTCTGAGATCTGAGGATCATGGTTCAAAGCCAGCCTGGGCAGGAAAGTCCGTGAGACTCTTATCTCCAATAAATCACCAGAAAACCGAAAGTGGCGCTGTGGCTCAAGTGGTAGAGCGCTCGCCTTGAGCTGAAAAGCTGAGGGACAGAGCCCAGGCCCAGAGTTCAAGCCCCAGGACCATTTAAAAAAAAAAAAAAGATAAGGAGAAAACAGGAAAGGAATGTGTGTAAGTGCACACACACACACACACACACACACACACACACATACACACACACACACGCACGAATGCAAGCACACAAGCACAGGCTAGTCTGGAGCTTCAGTTCAGCGCCTGGACACTGTCCCTTAGCTTTTTCCACTCAAGGCTAGCATCCTACTACTTGAGACATACCTCCACTTCTAGCTTTTTGCTGGCTAAATGGATATTAGAGTCTCATAGACTTTTCTTCCTGGGCTGGCTTCAAAATCACAATCCACAGAGTTTAGCTTCCTGAATAACAATGATAACAGGTAGAGGCCACCAGTGCCAGTAGAACCAGCTCAGCTGTTTATCATGGAGCTATTAGGAAGTCACAAAGTTGTAAGCGACCAGTTGTACCAAGTCGCTGTAATAACCACAGTGGGTGACACATTGGTCTAGAGTCCCATAGAGTCTGATGCTATGGCCCAGCCCAGATAGACGTCCTGAGACCTGGGCTGGGGTCTGGGGGTGAAGCCAGGTGCAGGAAGATTTAGGGGTGAGCTGGTTCTTCCCTGCACTCTTGGCACTCTCCCCCAGGTCCTCATGAAGGTCGATGTGGTGTACGAGAAGTCAATGCTCCATATCTACGTGCTGAGTGGCACTGGTGGGCTGCTGCTGCTGCTACTCATTTTCCTGGTGCTCTACAAGGTAAGAAATTTCAGAAGGGCTAAATATTGCCAGCACAGCTAGGCTGGGTGGGCACTGGTAAGACTAGCACTGGTGCAGACATGATTAGGCTTGGGAGAGGGAGGGGAAAGAAATGGTGCCTGGTACCAGATGCCACATGCAAAGGCAGCAGACACTAGAGATCTGGTCCCTGCGGGGATGAAGGCCACACTGGAAAGGGACACAGGTAGGAACAAGCTCAATCAGAGGGTTACCTGTGTGCTCTGGACTCTGCCTGACTCAAGCAGAAAAGGTCATGGGAAGTCCTCCTGGGGGAGGAGCTGGCATCTGAAGGAGTAGAAGTTGGAGATGAAGAGGATTGCAGAGCAGACATTCCATGTAACAACCTCAAACTTATCCAGGAGCTGGTGGCTCATGCCTATAACCCTAGCTACTCAGGAGGATGAGCTCTGAGGATCGTGGTTCCCAGCCAGCCCAGGCAGGAAAGTTCC
Source organism: Dipodomys ordii (assembly GCF_000151885.1). NCBI lineage: Eukaryota > Metazoa > Chordata > Mammalia > Rodentia > Heteromyidae > Dipodomys > Dipodomys ordii. Next base: position 5,642,523 of record NW_012267230.1, read on the forward strand.
TGAGAGTCTTATTTCCAATTAACCAAAAAGCTGGAGGTGGAGCTGTGGGGCCCAAGTGGTTGAGTGTCAAGCCTTGAGTGAAAAAGTTAAGGACAGCACCCAGGCCTCAGTTCAAGCCCCAGCATACACTCACACACTTGTGCACGCACACACACACACACACACACACACACACACACACACACAGAGCTACCTAACAGTAAGGAAAAAAGGGAGAGCTATTTTTTGTTTTGTTCAGCTTTGTTTTGTTTAGTTCTCTAAAACAGGTTGTCACTCAGTTGCACAAACTGGCCTCAAACTCACAATCCTCCTGCCTCTGCCTCTTGTGTGCTGAGATTATAGATCTGAGCCACCACATCTAGCTTGGACAGAGGCTTTGTGTCAGACTCCACACATCAGAGACAGCGATGTACAAGACAGACAGGATTCCCTGTTGTGGGCCGGAACACATGATTATTTATTTACACCAAGTGTCTTCACTCTCTGCAGCGGAGATTGGACTTTCACTCCCTCCATGTTTGCCCTCCTGCAGGTTGGATTCTTCAAGCGGAACTTGAAGGAGATGATGGAGGCTGACGGAGGCGTCCCAAATGGAATCCCTGCGGAAGGCTCTGGGCCTCTGGTGGAATCTGAGAAAGCCATGGATCCTGACAGTCTAATGCCCCTCCATGAGGGTGAGGCTCAGGATGGAGATCACAAGGACTGAGGGGGAGACGTGATACACATAGAACCCAGGGCTGGACTGGCTAAACCGGGGGGCTGCTCAGCCTCAACCTTGCACCTCACTATGTGTCCTTGGCAAGTCACCCTTCTCCCTTCGCCTCAGTTTCCCTGTCTTGAGCATGGAGCTCATCCCTGCCTGCATCCTCTGCAGGTACGTGGTGAGATTCTACGGGGGGAAAAGGGGAGAGAAGGCCAAGAAGGCCACAGTAGTGAGAACTTAGAGTTACCAGGTGGCCCTGGCTTCTGCCAGCCTGGCTTGGTTTGCTCCCTCGCAAGGGAACTTGTGATCTAAATTTGGAGAAACTAATGTCACGACCAAAGAGGCTGCAGCCCTTGCAAGTAGAAAGGTCTCTGCCTCCCAGAACTGCCTCCACGCCTGGCCTGGAAGCCCCCACTCCCTCATCTGCAGCTGGAGAGCAAATTCAGCCCTGTCACTGTATTGCTGCAGAACCTCTTGACCTATAACCAAAGATTCAATTATCTAATAAGCCTTTAAGGCTGGGAAAAATTGGGCCCCATCTCTCCTGGGGAGGTTCCACTTCACCTTTGAGACTCCAGGTACTCCAGCCTTTCTGCAGAGCCATGCTCTTTCCTGCCTGTCTGCATCTGCCCAGATGTTCCCTCTGCCTGGAACCATCCTATTCCAGTGCCTGGGCTCACTTCTGCTCAGCCCTCAGATCTCAGCCCACAAGACACTTCCTCAGGGCCACCCCCCACCACCAGCCTAGTTCGGTTCCCTCCTTGTCCACACTGGCACCAGCCCCTCACTGCCCACTCCCAAGTTGTATTTGATCAGTGTTTAGTGACTGGTTTAACTTCTGTTCTCACGCAGTGCACTCCGGGAGGGTAGGTACTATATACCTGTCTCCCTCCCCTGGGGTTGATATATATATACGTGACATAATTTCATTGGATTGAGGGTGGAGCCCCCTGCCTCCCTGCCCATCAAAGCTCAGCCTTCCCAGCCTTTCCCTGGCTCCTTCACAGCGTTCAGAGCCCCCTGGGAGACCCAGCTCAAGGTAGAGACACAGACACCCCAAGCCCAGCATCAAGCATAGTGCCTACATTCGTATCGGGTAAAGCAGGAGATACTGTCTGGTTTTCTGATGTTTGTGCTTGTGCAGCTCCAGCCAGGCTCAACAAAATAAAATTTCTCTCCCAATGCCCCTAAGTGGGACCAAGATAATGACCTCTACTCTTCCTTCTGTTTTCCTGCCCCAACCCCATGGTTGACCCTCAGCTATTAACCTATGCCTGACATTGGAGATGAATTCAAAACAGAAAGAGATATCAAAGAGGAGAAAAGTTAAGAGCCATTTAGCAATTTAAGATGGGAGTATAATGTGCCATGCATAGGAGGACGTAACTGTAATCCCAATACTTGAGCGGCTGAGGCAGGAGGATTGTGAGTTCCAGCCTGAGTTACATAGTGAGACCCTGGCCCCAAAACAACAACAATAAAGGATGTGCACTATAAGGGACTGAGATATGACGCAGTGATCATGTTCTTACCTATCAGGCACAGACCCTGGGTTTGATCCTTAACAGACAGGAAGAGAAAAAAGAGACATCAACCCTCCTCTTCTTTTTTCTTTTCTCTTTCCTTTTTTCTTTCCTCTCTTTCTTTCTTTCTTTCCTCCTTTCTTTCTGTGCTGGGGCCTGGGTACTGTCCTGAACTCTTTCACTCAATCCTGACACTCTTATCACTTGAGCCACAGTCCACTTCCAGTTTTTGGTGATTAATTGGGAGTGCATGGACTTTCCTCCCTGGGGTGGCTTTGAGCTCTGATCCTCAGATCTTAGCAGCCAAAGTAGCTGGATTACAGGTGTGAGCTGCCGGTGCCTGGCCCTCTTCATCATTAAGTAGTACAGAGGGGTTTCAGTTCAACGTGTCATCTTTTATATAAAGCAAGAATGGGCTGGGGGGGGGGGAGGCTCAAGTAGAACTTATGCCTAGCAAGTGCAAAGACCCTGAGTTCAGACCCCAGTGTGACCAAGAGGAGGGGGAAAAAAATGAATGGAAGGGTGTGGCTCCCTAGTCCCTCCTCCTTTAGAAGGAATAGTGGGGACCAGCCCCTGCTGTCTGTGTGGGACCCCCAGAGAATACTGAGTGACTAAGCGAAGCTCCTTGCCCTGCACTGGGGAAATTGCTGCAGTCATATATAAGGCAGGAAGTGAGAGGCAACATTTTGTTCCCCTAGGCATGGTCCTTTGATGGCCTTTCTTGCCCAGAGAGAGGACCCTGCTGAGCCAGCCACGCAAGACCCATGACATCCAAAGCCTGACAGCCTCTCTAGCCCCACCAGCCATTCTAGTCCAGACTCAAGACACTATGGGGAGGGGCTGGGAAGTTGGCTCAGTGGTAGAGTGCTTGCCTTGCATGCCTGAGGCCCTGGGTTCGATTCCTCAGCACCTCATAAGAAAAAAGCCGGAAGTGGTGCTGTGGCTCAAGTGGTAGAGCGCTAGCCTTGAGCTGAAGAGCTGAGGGACAGCGCCCAAGCCCAGAGTTCAGGCCCCACGACCGGACCCAAAAAAAAAAAAAGACACTATGGGGCTGGCTCATAGGCAAGACATCAGGAGGGAAGAAGTGAAGCCACTTTCCCAGAGGGGTGTGTGTTGAGACAGCCCCCCTAAGTAACCCAGGATGGTCTCAGCTTCCTAATCCTTCTGCTTGAGCCTTTGAATGCTAGGATTACAGGTGTGCACCACTATGCCTCGCTCAAAAAGTGCACCATATCAGGCAGTCAAGCACCCAGGCCCAGAGTTCAGCCCCCACGACCAAAAAAAAAAAAACCTATCTTAAATGTGAAAATCATGGTTATTTTATTTATAATAGAATGTCCATACCAAAAACAAAAATCTGCATCAGTCAGGGACAGCAGCACACACCTATTGTTTAATCCTCAGGAAGCTCAGACAGGAGGATCGCTTGAGCCAAGTTCAGAGCCAGACCAGATACCCCATCAACTCTGCCTGACTCAAAAATTAAAAACAAAAACCTCATGATAGTCATAAAGGTCTCTAAAAGACTTAAACAATAGTTGTTTTGTTTTCAAAAATATCTTAAAGTCTGAAAACCAAGCAAATGAATTGAATGAGTTCATTAGGTCTCTCTGGCAGATCCCGGCTAGCTGGGTTGCCTTCTCTCCGAGGTTATTTATTTGCTCATTCCCAGTTACAAGGCCCCGAGGCTGGGTGTGAGCTGGGAGTGCCATCAGGATACAGAGACCCAGGAGACTTACACGGGGCCTATTTGCCAAGCTCTGGGGAGAGGTGGAGCCAGGTAGATGTGATCTCAATGTCACATCTGCCTCTTAGTCACACAGTGACTTTGAGAGTCACTTGGCTCTGTGCCCTTCATTTTCCTTCTCTGTGAAATGAACTGCAGGGGTACCATCAGCCCTTAGGAGATGCCTCAAGCTGTGCCCAACAGCAAGTGACACCCAAGTGCCTGTCCTCAGCAAAGGTCAAGAGGCCACACTCCAGAATCCCCCAGAAGCCTCTAGACTCATTGAAGGCACTAATTCCCCATGCATTCCCCACAAGAAAAAGTCTGGGTTTTGTGTAATTTTACAAACTATGGTGGTCCCAAAGGACAGCACTGTGACAAATCAGGGCCAGCCTGCAGGAAGGTCATGGGGTCTGAAGCAGTGTGCATGGCAGGTCAGATACCTGCTTTGGGTGGGGTGGAGCTGCAGACACCCCCTCTGTTGTCAGAGCCTAAAGAAAAGAGGGCTGCACACGTGGGGCAGCTGGAAAGCAGACTAGACTTGAGCCTGGGAATCGGGAGTGATTTCTGGCCAAAGACAGACCCTCTGTGATGAGAACAGCGCGAGTCACGCTGAGCATTCCCCCGACCTGGTGCCTCTGCAGCTTGTAAATGGGCAATGGCATCTCCTGAACATCAGACGGCATTCGCATGAAACCCCCAACATAAAAGCACTCCCCGGAGTAGGCCCCGGGGCCCCCCTGGCTGTTCAGCCCTGACTAGCCTCTCCCACTGCCCAGGGCACTGTGTACACACACATTTGAAGGACAAGTCTCTTTCACCACATAAAAGTTTTTTTATTGAACTCAAACGCAGGGGCTCCCAGGCCCAAGAAGACAAGGCAGGCTGGGGTTTGGCACTGAGGCCCAGGCCCTGCTCCCCGCCCTACCTACCCTTCTACCCCTTCCTGCCGCAACCAGGGTCTCCGCAGCTACCAATCTAAGCTACCCAACTCTAAGCAAGCCTCCCCTCCCCTCCCCCCTCCCCGCCTGGCCTTTGCCGAGCCAGGCGCCCGCCGGGGAGTGGCCTGCTGCCCAGCCTGCTCTCCGCTCGCCCTTTCTGGGTCTCTCCCCGGACTTCCTGCTGCCCCCCGTGGGCGCCCTCGACCCTCTCTCTTCATAGCCCATTTCCCCATTCGTCTCTGGCGCCTGGAACTTCGTGCACGCTGGCCCCCTCTGGAGCTAGAAGGTTCCTCCGGCTGGTCCTGGCTCGCCGGGGGCCACGCTCAGCGGCGGCCGGCCGCGTGGGTCCGCTGGTGGCGGATGAGGTCGGAGCTCTGCGAGAAGGCCTTGCCGCAGTCGTCGCACTTGTAGGGCCGCTCGCCGCTGTGGACGCGGTGGTGCTGCAGCAGCGTGGACGAGCGGCAGAAGCCCTTGCCGCACACGGCGCAGCGGTAGGGCCGCTCGCCCGTGTGCGATCGCTGGTGCTGGATGAGCGTGGACGAGCGGTTGAAGGTCTTGCCGCAGTCGGGGCAGCTGTAGGTGCGGCCTGGCAGGTGGGTGCGGGCGTGGATGGCCAGCACCGAGCTCTGGCCGAAGCGCTTGCCGCACTCGGGGCACTTGAAAGGCTTCTCGCGGGCGTGGCTGCGGGCGTGGGGGATGAGCGCCGACCGCTGGGAGAAGCTCTTGCCGCAGATGCCACAGCTGAAGGGCCGCTGCCCGGTGTGCACCCGCTGGTGGCTTCGCAGGGACGAGTTCTGGCTGTAGCACTTGCCGCACTCGGGGCAGCTGTAGGGCCGCTCGTGGCTGTGGGTGCGCTGGTGTCGCAGGAGGTAGGAGCTGTCGCCAAAGGCCTTGCCACAGTGCGGGCACTTGTAGGGCTTCTGGCCAGAGTGGGTGCGCTGGTGTCGCAGCAGGTAAGAGCTGTCGGCGAAGGCCTTGCCGCAGCGGGGACACTTGTAGGGCCGCTCGCCGGTGTGTGTGCGCTGGTGTTTGATGAGGTCGGAGCTCTGGGAGAAGGCCTTGCTGCACACCTCGCACTTGTAAGGCTTCTCCCCCGTGTGGATGCGCTGGTGTTGGATCAGGGTGGAGCCCCGGCCGAAGCTCTTCCCGCAGATACCGCAGATGTTAGGCCGAGGGCCCTGCCCACCCCTGGACCGGCCACCCCGCCGCCCTGGACCCCGGAGGGTCCCTGTCAGACCCAGGGGGTTCTGAAGCATCTCAAACTGGGGCGTCGACAATAGGGCCCCTGTAGGCATCTCAAAGGGTGGCCCTAGGGATAGAGCTCCTGTGGGCTGCTCCCCAAACTCCTGAGTAAAGGAGTCCAGGGGGTGAACTCCTAAGGGGATGCTTAAGGGATTCTTTTCCTCAGGATTCAGAAGTATCTCAGTACCTTCCTGGAATTTAGAACTCTGAGCTTCAAGTTCAGGGTTTTGAATTTTTAACTCAGGAGTCTGAGGTTCATCTCCAGAGTTTTGGGATTCATGTCCCAGACCCTGAGATTTATACCTGGGGCTTTGAGAACCAAATTCAGGGCTTTGGGACTCATAACCTGGGCTCCTGGGTTCATAGCCTGGGCTCTTGGGATCATAGCCAGGGCTTTGGGGTTCATACCTAGGGCTCTGGGATTCAAACTCTGGACTCTGAGGATCTGATTCAGGGCTTCTGGGTGCAAACTCAGGGCTTGGGGGCACAAACCCAGGGCTTCGGGACTCAAACCCTGGGCTTTCAGGCTCAAACCTGGGGCTTTGGGATTCAATTTCTGGGCTTGGTGGCTCAAACCCAGGGCTTTGGGGTTCAAGGCCAAAAGGTATTTCTTCAACTTCATAGTCCCCATTGCCTTCTTGCTGAGAAATTTCCTCTTCCTCATTCTCACTCGTGTTGCCTGCAGGATCAAAGAATTACACAAAACCCAGAATTTATGGGTATCCTGAAGATCATTTGATCCATTAGTTGCCACAAACCTCTTCTGGATCCCACACACACACACACACACAGAGCCATGGGCCCTTGAGCAGGTGCTGAAATCCCCACTTCTCCCCAGATCCAGAACACCCAGCCCTCCTCCCAGTCCCAAATGGCCAAGCCCCCACCCCCACCCCGCCCCTGCTCTCCCACGGACTACAGTCCCTTATCCCGCGCCCAGGTACACTTCCCGGAGGGGCAGTCCCTCACCTTTGAGGGACCCTTCGGGGCTCCCCATTTCGTCAGGACTTTGCACATCCCGAGGCTCGAGGCCCCACGGCGACTCCTCCCGCTCCATCCCAGCCAGCTCCCGGTGCAGCGGCGGTGGCGATGGCGGACGATCCTGCGACCCAGCCGGGGTGCCTTGCGATCGGAGCCCTCGCCACTCGCCCCGCTCGGCGCCGTCCGGGAGACCGGGCTGCCCAGCCCCGGGCCCCCGAGGCCGG
>NW_012267230.1:5649967-5658713 GCF_000151885.1 Dipodomys ordii
GCCCCCCTCCCAAGGTCTCGGCTCGCCCTGCGGCCCGCACGGGTCCCCACGCGTCGTGGGCTCGGAGATGAGGGGCCTCACCACTCGCCCTGGCGCCCTCGGCCACCGCTCCCAGCCCGAGACCCCGCCGTCTCGCCCCCCAACCTCGGGCTGGGCCGCGGCGCTCCGACCCCCTCCCCCTTCACAGGAAGTGTCCGTCCGAGGCCAGGTCCCCCCGCTGGCTCGCGCCGCGGCCTCTCTAGGAGCGGCTGGAGGTGGAAACTCGTTGGCATTAACCCTGGACTGGATGGCCCCGGCGCTGGGGGGGGGGGGACCCGGCGCCCCAGAGCAGACGTGGGGGGAAGGGGCCTGGACCAGTCTGCGTGCCTGTGTCCCGGGTCTCCTTCTATGCAAGGGCGCGTCTGCTGACTTCTCGGACCCAATGTCCGTCTATGCGTGAGGCCAAGGGCGAGGCGACAAGCGAGACCAAGGTCAGCGGGCACGAGCGACGCTTCCCGGCGCCAGTGGGGGCGGCGTCTCCCTCCCCTCCCGCCCTCCCCTCCCGAGCCTGCAGGTCAGCTCCGGACGCTCCTCGGGAACCTTGGCGGACCCCCTTTGGCCCAATGGCGGCTTTAGGGTCCGGAACCCCGAGGCTGAACTCCCTAACACCTGAGAACCCCCACTCCCGCACCTCCCCTCCCAGCACCTCCCAGACTCCCCCCCACCCCTGGAGGGCTGGGACCGTTGCCAAGGAGACAGTCCCGCCTCCTTTCCAGAGGCCCCGCCCCTACTTGCCAGTGAGATCAGCGATTGGCCAATGGGACTACAGGCCTCTCCTCCACGGACGGCCTGGCGTTAACGGTCGCCAGGGAACGCGAGGCGCCTTTCTGATTGGCTGAGGGCGCTCAGGCTGGTTCCACCTCTCCGCGCCTGAAGGGTCTGTGGAGGGGAGGGGGACGGAAGTGACAGGCGTCTCTCTGCGAGCTCGGCCGGTGCTCTCAAAACTTTTCCCGCGCCCGCTTGCCCTGCATTATGTATCTCTGAAGAATAAAAGCCAAGGGATCCGAGTGACCCTTCTTCCCCCGCTTCCTCCCCGCACCTCCTCCTTCCAGTGATCCTTCCACACAGGAAGCCCTTTCGTTCTCTATTAGCTCGCTTCTCTCTCCTCCGCGCCACCCCCCCCCAATCTTCCCGAAAGCCTGAGTTTAACTCCATCTCTGGCTCCTGGATTTCCTCGCTGTGAAACAGAATTCACTTGCCGGGGAAGGTAAAAGAAGAGGAGAGCAGAACAGAGAGAAGCATCTGCACCTAAAGGTATCCAGGAACTCTTCTCTAGCTTGAATGAAGGCTTGTAGAGGAAGGGAACCCGAGAACACTGCCCCAGGTGCAGTCTTGAATGACAGAGAAAGTGACCCTCGAAAGACAACTTAATCATCCAATCTTGTTCTTTTCCTATCCTTCATTCCAAAACAAGTTTGGTAGCATTCCTGACCATTAATGAGCCAACTTCTGTGTGTGTGATGTAGCAGCCTTGAATTGTGTGTTTTCTTGTTGCCTAACCAAACAAATGAAGAGAAGCTGGCTGGGAGAAAAGATGGTATCTTCATTCTACTGAAATGAGAAAAATAATTTGGAGTATGCCAAGTGGTAAAAGAATGGAGAGACATTATCTCAGTAGAGTTTACCTGCCAAGCACAATACCGGTAATCCCAGCACTTGGGAAGCTGAGTTCAAAATTAGCCTAGGCTACATATTAAGACGTTGCTTTAAATGTCATAAAGAAAAATGCACAATGTCTGTGTTTATCCTAAAACTTTGTCCAGATCTCAGCTTCCTGAGTAGCTAGTATTAGAGGTACAAGCCACTGGTGCCCAGTACTTCAGAGGATTTTTAATATCCACAGGATATCCACAGTCTTCCACAAATACAGGGAGTTGTACTGGCCTAGAGTCTTCAGTTTAGCTTATATGTGTTATGTGTATCCTATTCCTAGAAAGACATACAAAGCTATCAAATAATTTTAGAGGGTTTTAGAGTGAAAGTTGATACCTTTTATTTCAATTAAATTTTTACCTTCCCTTTAAGTGGCCTAGTAAAACTAGGAATGAGCAATGTGGTGATGGCCTTTTCATTGTGGATGTCCATTTGGATATTGCATCTGTGGCTGAGTCTCAAAGACCTGTTACAGCAGACAGAAAAGAGAGCCTTGCCTTTGGCAGAAGTACTCATGTCAAGAAGTGAACAGCTAAGAATGGAGTGGGGCTGAAGCTTAAAGACCGATTGAATCATGGAGATTTGAGTAAGAGCCAGAAACAGAGGAGTTAGGTCTGGTTTCTGGGCCCTGGGCAAGCCTTGCAAACTTCAAAGCATTTCAATTTTAAACAGTAATTTTGGCACCTTTAATTGGCAAGCTGAGGGGCAGAGGCCACATCTGGCTGGAGCCTGAGCTGAAAACCTGTGTTTCAAGCTGGGCTTCCCCCAGGCAGCCCTTGATCCCTGGGTAGTTGCTCAGGTGTCTGCTGTAAATTAGTGTAAAGGCAGCACCGACTGCCACGGCACCTCCTCTCCTCCATGTGCCTTCGCGTGACAGGTGGCACGTAAGTCAGTCTTCCAGAGAAAAACTGAGGGTGAACGTGGAGGGTTCGATGGAAATCTCTTCATTGCTTCTCCAGAGCATCATTTCATTTCCTGCCTCTTAAGAAGTTGTCCAGGAGCTGGGGGTGTAGCTGGGGAGTGCTTGCCTAGCATGTGAAAGGCTCTGGGTTCCACACACACACACATAAGCATGGCCAACAAACTACAAAAGGTTTTTCAGGTTGGCAAATAGGACTTCTTCCTCCCAAAGGAAGGCCAGACACACAGGGTGAAAGTTGGGTGAATAGCCAAGCATACACAAGTCAGCAGAGGATAAAGACCACCATGCTTCCAAGGTGCCATCTCCTCTGATCAGGGCAAGACAGACTGCTCTGGATGGCTGCTCCATCACCTCCTCGAAGTGGAACTCTGACCACAAAGGAATTCATGGTCAAGGGTGAATGGAGGTGTAAGGTGATGGAGAGGAAGTCTGACCAAACTTGGAAAAAGAATGGTCCGTGTTCATGATGGTGGATACCTAGAGTGAAGATGTGTATTTCATTTGTCTTTTTTTTTAATATATATTGGGAGTTAAAGTTGGCTTCACACTCACTGGGCAAGTACTCTACTTGAACCACACAACTGGTGCAAGATTTCTTTCTGTTTGGTCTGCAGTTCTCAGGCTGGCTTTTCCCTTGGGTGGGCACTGTCCCAGTCCAGGGTCGGTATCTTGTGTATTCACAGAGAGACGGCAGACACCTCCAGAACCCCGGCTCCGAGGCTGGAACTCACAAGTGATGTGAAAACAATACCCTGCCACATACCTGCAGATCCAGCCACTTGGGAGGCTGAAGCAGAAGGACCCCTTGAACCCAAGAACTTAGCGCCAGCTTAAGCAACACTGAAAACCTGTGTTTAAACCCTAGAATTTTTTTTGGGGGGGGAGGGTCAGTGGTCGGGCTTGAACTCAGGGACTGGGTGCTGTCCCTGAGCTTTTTTGCTCAAGGCTAGTCTCTCCCACTTTGAGCCACAACACCACTTCCAAATTTCTGGTGGTTAATTGGAGATGTCTCATGGACTCTCTTGCCCTGGCTGGCTTTGAACTATGTTCCTCGTATCTCAGCCTCCTCAGTAGCTAGGATTATAGCCATGAGCCACCAGCAATTGGCCAAATCCTAGATTTTTTTTGGGGGGGGGAGGGTCAGTCATGGGGCTTGAACTCTGGGCCTGGGCAGAGCTCTTCAGCTCAAGGCTAGCGCTCTACCACTTGAGCCAAAGGGCCACTTCCTAAACCCTAGAATTTAAGTGTACATGATCTTGGGAAGATTGTATAGCCTCCCCTGGTCTATGCCCCTAATTACAAAAGGATGGGAAATCTAGGATCTTTTCTGGTTCAAATCCCACAGGCAACTCCCCAGGCTGGGTCTCTGAAGTGACTAAGCAGGCCTGGACCCTAGCACTCTCCAGAGAAGGCCCCCAGAAGACTAGAGGACATTTTCAGAGCCTTCCCTCCAAAAGCAAGAGCTACTGCCAGCTGAGCATGACGCTGACTCGCAGCAGGTGTGTCGCTTGGATTGGTTTGGATGATTCCACCCTGCCTGCCTCCTCTGGACTGTCTTCTGCTAGCAAACTGCTGCTTTCCCCAGGCAGTTATGAGGGTGAGATGAGCTGATAAACAAGACAGTGCTACAAAAGCTCCGAGATACAAAGCTGAAACAAAGCTGGCTTTTACTTCCCTCCTGCATCCCATCACCTAGAAGCTCTCCTCACACCAGGAGCCCTGCAGACAGATGTGGGGGTCGGGAGGAAAACACATTGAAGAAGGCCTGTTCTGTTCTATCAGAAACATGGGCTTAAGAAATCCACTGGCTGGGTGCCGGTGGCTCACACCTGTAATCCTAGCTACTCAGGAGGCTGAAATCTGAGGATCCCCGTTCAAAACCAGCTTAGGCAGGAAAGTCTGTAAGACTCTTATCTCCAATAAACCACTAGAAAACCGGAAGTGGTGCTGTGGCTCAAGCGGTAGAGAGCTAGCCTTGAGCTGAAGAGCTGAGGGACACCATCCAGGCCCAGAGTTCAAGCCCCACAACGGAAATTAAAAAAAAAAAAAAAGCCAGGCGCTGGTGGCTCATGCCTGTAATCCTAGCTACTCAGGAGGCTGAGATCTGAGGATCTCAGTTCAAAGCCAGCCCGGGAAGGAAAGTCCAAGAGACTCTTATTTCCAATAAACCACTAGAAAACTGGAAGTGGGGCTGTGGCTCAGGCGGTAGAGTGCTCGCCTTGAGCTGAAGAGCACAGGGACAGCGCCCAAGCCCAGAGTTCAAGCCCCATGACCGACCAAAAAAATAAAATAAAGGGCTGGGAAGGTGGCTCAGTGGTAGAGTGCTTGCCTTGCATGCATGAGGCCCTGGGTTCGATTCCTCAGCACCACATAAGCAGAAAAAGCCAGAAGTGGCGTTATGGCTCGAGTGGTAGAGCACTAACCTTGAGCTGAAGAGGTGAGGGACAATGCTCAGGCCCAGAGTTCAGGCCCCATGACTGACCAAAACAAAACAAAAAGAACTTAAAAAAAAAAGAGAGTAATGGTGTACACCTGTAATCCCAGCACTTGAGAGATTAAGAGGCTAGCCCGTTGAAGACTATAATGACACCATGACTCATGAAGGGAAAATAAAATGTTGCTCACTTCTTTGTTCTTTAAAATGCAACTGAAACTTGGTCAGGGGCTGCTGGACAGTCCTGGGTGGGGCCGAGGTGAAAGCAAGCTCATTTGGCTTCAGCCATCTGCTGTAATTTTATAAAAACTCAAACTGCCTTTTTTTTTTTCTTGTACCAGTACTGGGACTTGAACTCACACTCTTTTTGTTTTATTTTGGGTCCAGTCGTGGGCCTGAACTCTGAGCCTGGACGCTACCCCTCAGCTGTTTAGCTCAAGGCTAGCGCTCTACCACTTGAGCCACAGCACCACTTCTGGCTTTTTTTTTTTTTTTTTTTTTTTTGGGTGCTGAAGAATCGAACCCAGGGCCTCAAGCATGCAAGGCAAGTGCTTTACCCCTGAGCCACCTTCTAGCCCCAGGTCTCACACTCTTTTTTTTTTTTTTGTCGGTCGTGGGGCTTGAACTCTGGGCCTGGGTGCTGTCCCTCAGCTCTTCAGCTCAAGGCGAGCGCTCTACCACTTGAGCTACAGCGCCACTTCCGGTTTTCTAGTGGTTTATTGGAGATAGGAGTCTCACGGTCTCTCCTGCCCGGGCTGGCTTTGAACCGTGATCCTCAGATCTCAGCCTCCTGAGTAGCTAGGATTACAGGTGTGAGCCACCAGCGCCCGGCTGGGTCTCACACTCTTAATCAATTTTTTACTCTGCCACTTGAGCCATACCTCCACTTCTTTTTACTGCTTAATTGGAGATGGGAATCTTTTAGCTATATCTGCCTCAATCCTCAGATTTCAGCCTCCTGAGTAGCTAGGATTACAGGTGTTAGCCACTGGCATCTGCCTCCCAATCTGTTTTCAGGAGACAGCAGAAACTTGGGATTTTTGTGTGAAATACTCCAATTTTTAAATTTTGACAATGTTGCCTGGAAGGATCTAAGTATTGGCAGCCAAAGGCCCAGTTCTGATAGAGCCATTCGTTTGAACTTCCCAACAGGGTAACTGGTCAAACAATTTGCCTCAATTTGCTGTCCTACCTCTGAATGGAGAAACTGTGCTGCCTCCCAAGTGAAGTTCTAGCAGGGTTTCTCGGGTCACCTCTGTGTTGCAGTGACAGCTCCTAGAGCTTGGGCCACAGTCCCCACCACCAGCTCTTGATAGAAATTCTGTAATCTCCCTGGAGGTCAGCCATACAGGTTCATGACTCTGTGCCCATGTAGGACTTCAGGCAATGTCTAGATCTCTACCCCCTCCCCCCTCCTTTTAAGGCCATGCCCTACATTCCTGGAATATCTCTGGATAGTGCTGGAAACCCACAGGTGGGTCCAGGTCTCCCGGGTCAGGGGCCAGTGACCCAGGGAACCCGCTAGCTCCTCGGCTCCCGCGGGTCCCAGCTCCAGGGCGATGGACCCACTGATGCTTGGCCATGGCTGACTTCTGGCCAAAGCATCTACCACACTGAGGACAGGGATAAGGGCGCTCGCCACTGTGGGTCCGCCTGTGGGCTGCCATTTCTGAACTCTGGCGGAAGCAGCGTCCACAGTCTGGGCAGGGGTAGGGCTTTTCGCCCGTGTGAGTGCGCATGTGCCGCCTGAGGTCCGACGCATGGGCAAAGGCTCGGCCGCAGTCAGCACAAGGGAAGGGGGTCAAGCCGCTGTGCACCCGCTGGTGCTGGTGGAGGGCGGAGCTCTGGCTGAAGCAGCGGCCACAGTCAGCGCAGCAGTAGGGCTTCTCGCCAGTGTGGACCCGCAGGTGCGTGTTGAGGGCAGAGCGCTGCGTGAAGGCCCGGCCACAGTCAGGGCAGCGGTGGGGCCGGTCGCCTCGGTGGATGGCCCGGTGCTTGCTCAGGGAGGAGGCCCGGCCAAAGCCCTTGTTGCAGTCAGGACAGTGGAAGGGCTTCTCTCCGGTGTGGGTATAGAGGTGCTCCACTAGTGTGGAGCGCCAGGCGAAACTCTTGCCACACACATAGCAGCCATGACGCTGGTCTGCTCGGGGGACAGAGGGGTGGGCTCGGAGTGGGGGACGACCGCGGTGAGGTGCTTTGGCTGCTGCCTCCAAGCCCTGAGGGAGTCCAGCAGAAGGGAGTCCCAGACCCTGCATCCCAGGTGGGCCAGGGTCAGGAGAAAGTGTCTCCTGCAGTGCTTCCACTGGTTCCCTTCCTCGCTTCTCTTCCTTGTTTCTGGAATCTGCTAAGCAATAGGAGGTACACTCAGACTCTGGTGTAGCCTGGTCCACGAACTCCACACCCCTTATCAATGACAGGCCTCCCAGACATAACCACCTCTGGGCCCCAAGGCTGCTCCTTGGGGAGGGGGGGGTGAAGCTGTGCTGGATCACGCAATGAGTGGACAGGAGGCAGTGTGTGACAGCGTCTAAGCCAGATCATTCAGGGTGAATCAATGTTGCAGAAAGCAAGAATGGCATAATAAAAGGCATGCCTGAGCCACCAGTGGTTCGTGCCTGTAATCCTTATTCACAAAGCTGAAATCTGAGGACTGTGGATCAAAACCAGCCTGAGCAGGAAAGTCTGTGAGACTCTTTCACCACACACACACACACACACACACACACACACACTCCAGACATAAGTCTGTGAGACTCTTTCACCACACACACACACACACCAGACATTAGGCTTAAACTCTGGGCCTGGGTGCTGTCCTTGAGCTCTTCAGCTCAAAGCCAGAACTCTACCACTTGAGCCACAGTGCCACTTCTGGTTTTCTGAAGGTTAACTGGAGATAAGAGTCTCATGGATGTTTCTGCCTGGGCTGGCTTTGAACAGCAATCCTCAGATCTCAGCCTCCTGAGTAGCTAGGATTATAGGTGAGAGCCACTGGTACCCAGCTGAGATACTGTCTCCAATAACCACCAAAATGTCAGAAGTGGAGCTGTAGCTCAAGTGGTAGAACACTCACCTTGAGCACAAAAGCTCAGAGACAGCAGTCAGGTCCTGTGTTCAAGGCCAAGGACCAGCACACACACACACACACACACACACACGGCATGGCTGTGGCTACCACTGCCTGATCCACTGGGACCTGGACACTGCAAAGGTTGACAGGAAAAACTAAAGAAACCAATGGAATCAGAGTGACACACTGAAGTGCTCACAGCAGAGACCTAGAAGTTCTCGCACGGCAGCAGCTCCTGAAATCACAGCCCCCTTCTGGACTGAACTACGGAACTACGGGAGCTGGGCAGCGGCCGGGCACAAGTGGCCTTCGTTGAGAAAGCAATTCAGAGAGGAGGCAGACAAGCCCCCACGAGGAAACCATACTTCACCTGGGGCTGTGCCCGCCTGACACCTGGCCACCTCCGGATCCTGGGCATCCAAACCCCACAGTTCAGCCTCTTCCTCTACCCAGGAGATGAGCGCTGGCTTGGTGCCTCCTTTTCCTGCAGAAAAGAACGCAAAACCCACGCTGCCATGAGGCTGCCCGCACTCGACGTGCAGCACCCAGGGCATGGAGGATCCTGAGCCCAGGACGCGGGGTGTGGGGGGGGCGTGGGCCCAGGACCCAGCGCGTGGGGGGGCGCGGG
>NW_012267230.1:5659074-5661769 GCF_000151885.1 Dipodomys ordii
GGCCGTAGGTCTCCCGCATCACGTCCCGGTACAGGGCCCTCTGTGCGGGGCGCAGACACCCCCACTCCTCGGGGGAGAAGTACACGGCCACATCCGCGAAGCTCACGGCCCCGGGCTTCCGGCACGCGGGAGCTGCTCCGCTCGGCTCTCGGGTGGGGATCGGGGCCAGAGGCGGCGCCATGGGACCCGGCCGGCCGCCGCCCCCTCCCCGGCCCGGGTGTGCGGTTCCAGGGCGGCGCCCGGCGCTCAGGAAGCCCTCCCAGCCCGGCCCGACGGCCTGGCACGAGGCCTGAGAAGAGGCTGGAAGCAGCCTCTGGAGGGCCCACGGGAGTGACGGAAAGCCAGAACCTCAGAACCGGAAGAGGCCTTCCTAAAGCTGGCGGCGACCCGGCATCCCCCGAACTTTGCCCTGACGTTAGTCGTGCGCGGCGCGCTGCCACTCCGGGGCTCGTGAGTCGCTTTGTTTCCGTGCCCTCAACCAAAATGGCCGCGGCAGCTACAAGTGCCAGTCTGAGAGCCCGCTGCTCGGCCACTGAGCCAGGGGGGGCTACGACGCCTCGGAGCGCGGGAGGCGGAGCTGCACCCCCCCAGTCCGGCCTGGGCTCCGGCTCCGGCTCCGGCGAGCCCCCTTGGAAGAAAGGGCCCCTCCGCGAATTTATACTCCAGCCCCAGTCCATTGCCCTCTTGCTCTTCCCTCATTTTTTTTTATATTTTTTTACTTTGCTTACTTTTTTTTTTTTTTTTCCTGAACTCTGGGCCTGGGCACCGTCCCTCAGCTCTTCAGCTCAAGGCTAGCACTCTACCACTTGAGCCACAGCTCCACTTCCACTTTTTTCTGTGATTCATTGGAGATAAGAGTCTCACCAAAAAAAAAAAAAAAAAAAGACTTTCACAGACTCTCCTGCCTGGGCTGACTTTGAACTGTGATCCTCAGATCTCAACCTCTTGAGATTGCAGGCAGGAACCATCAGTGCCTGGCTTGCCTCAGACTCTTGAATGCTGGGATTACAGGTGTACATCACTACACTCAATTTGTTCATTATCTTAAAAAACTGGGTGGGGCTGGGAAGGTGGCTCAGTGGTAGAATGCTTACCTTGCATGCATGAGGCCGTGAGTTCGATTCCTCAGCACCACATAAGCAGAAAAAGCCAGAAGTGGCACTGTGGCTCAAGTGGTAGAGCGCTAACCTTGAGCTGAAGAGCTGAGGAACAGCTCCCTGTAAGGTCCGCACCTGGATGGCTAGCAGACTCCACCTTCCTCACAGCAAAGTCTCCACCCAGTACCTGCGTTACCTAGGCAACTGGGACGCCTGGAAGAAGTCACATCTGCATCTGCTGAGGTCACGTCTGAATTTGATGTGGCCACACCTTTCTCCACCCATACCCTAGATAAGGGCTAGCCCAGGCCCAGACTCGCTGGCTGCTCTCTGTTCCTCTCTGCTCTCTCTCTCTGCTCTTTTCTAGCTCTCTCTGCTCTCTCTCTCTCTCTCTCTCTGCTCTCTCTCTCTCTCTGCTCTCTCTCTCTCTCTGCTCTTGCTCTTTTGCCAGCCGCGTGGAGTGTCAACCTTGCCTGGTCCCAGCAGGTCTACTGAATAAACCTACCCCTTACCTGAATACCACGTGCGTGGTGCAGTTCTTACTCGGCTACCTCTTTTTAAAAACCTAACACTCCCAGACCCAGAGTTCAAGCCCCACAACCGGCAAAAAAAAAAAAAAGTACTGGGTGACAGCAATCATTTCTCAGTGTTGGGGGCAAAAACAGAAAACAAAAACCAGTGACACAAGAAATGTTTTTCATTTGTATCTATGTTTGAGGGTAGGGGAGATTCTGAGAAAGGACAGAAACCATTTTTACAAGCTGACCTACCTCTCACCACTAGCACAGATCCTGCTGTTTCTCTGCTGGATGTCCCACAATCACAGGATTTTGGTTAGATTCAAACTGAACTCTTAAAGACTCCAGGGTAGCAATTTAAGCCTATGTGAGGCCCTGAATTCCTGAGGCAGGGGAGAAAGGGAAGATCACTTTCCTTTTCTTTTTTTGGTCATGGGGCTTGAACTCTGGGCCTGGGCCCTGTCCCTCAAGGCAAGTGCTCTACCACATGAGCCACATGGCCACTTCCGTGATCACTTTCCCTCAGCATCCCCCTGACCAAGATCTTGATCTCAAATATCACCATATCTACCTCCTAAAGCCTCCCTCCCACATGTCTTCAAACCTATCCTGTCCCAGGAAGAAGACTTGGTCATTTTCTTGGGCTGGGTAAGTCAGTCACCCCATTTGCAAGGCTCACTTCCTGGAAGAACTTCATTGCTACTGCAGGTGCATTGTCTACCAGACATCTCTATCTCTGCCTCCTGGCAAAGGCTCCCTTTAGGCTACAGTCTGACACCCTACAGCTGTTCTGAGCTTCTAGGAAAGCTGGGCAAATAGTTAATCACAGCAGAGGAGGGAGGAAAAAAAAACAAAAAAATCTTGACGAGAGGAATCCTAGTGCCTGAGGCACTTACCTGTAATCCCAGCACCCAAGAGGCTGAGGCTGGAAGATCTAGAGTTCCAGGCATATATAGAAAAAAAGAAAAGAGGGGCTGGGAAAGTGGCTCAGTGGTAGAGCGCTTGCCTTGCATGCATGAGGCCCTGGGTTCGATTCCTCAGCACCACATAAGCAGAAAAAAAAAGCCAGAAGTGGTGCTG
>NW_012267230.1:5665194-5687930 GCF_000151885.1 Dipodomys ordii
GGCTTTTTTCTTTTTGCTTATGTGGTGCTGAGGAATCGAACCCAGGGCCTCAGGCATGCAAGGCAAGCGCTCTACCACTGAGCCACCTTCCCAGCCCCCCTAGGTTCTCTTTATACTTTCTATAGTGTAAATTATGGACAACAACTCATTCAACGATGTTTATTGAACATTTACTACGTCATACATATTATTATCATTTCAGACATAACAGCACCTTCTGAGGTAGATATTATCATCTTCCTTTCACAGGTGAGGGAACTGAGGCCCATGGAAGCCTTGTGACTTACCAGGAGTCCATTAGTGGATGAGACTCAGGGTTCTCCCTTGCATGTGTACTTTCCGCAACAAGCTGTCCAGCTTCCTGCTGGTGACAAGTAGTCAGGGCAGGACTTTGCCCTGACTGAGCCCCTCCCCATAGCTGGTTTCCCTCTTTGCTTACTTCTGAAATAGATAAGGACTGAGTGGATGTTCTTTCCAAAGAGGATGCTCTTCAACCCCGATAATGTAAAGGTGTCAGCTACTTATGTTGTTGGAGCGATACTAAGGAAAAGTTCAGGATTTCTCCCTTCCTTCCTTCCCTTCTTCCTTTCTGCTTGCCTGCCTGCTGCCTGCCTCCCTCTCTCCCTCCCTCCCTCCTTTCCTTCCTTCCTTTTTGCTCCTTTCTTCCTTTCTTTGGTGGTGCTAAAGATGGAACCAAGAATAGGTTACACTTTATCACTGAGTTACAACCCCAGCCCTTGGTGTTTTTGTTTTTGTTTGGGGGGGGGGGCGGGACAGAGTCTTCACTATGTAAGCTAGCTAGCCTGGCCTGGAACTGGTGATCCTCTGCCTCAGTGCTGGGATAGGATCCTAAGTGTGCACCATTGTACTGGGTTGGTTTGGTGTGGGGGGGTGGGGTGGGGATGTGTGTGTGTAGAGCAAAAGACTAGGGGAGGGGAGGGGATGTCAAGTTTAATCTATTGGAATCTTTACAGGCACTTTTCTTTTTACAATATGGAAACTTGAGGGATCCCTGAGGGATCCCCCAAAGAATGAACTTGAGTTCCCAAGTCCCTGTCTCTGGGAGCCACCCCTCTGGGCTCAGTGAGTCTTAGGTGCCAAAGCCAGGCTTTGGCTCCAACCTGCCTCAGGCTCAGCTGCACTCCTCGAAGATGTCCGGATAGTGTCGGAAGAGCACAGGTGGATCCCGGTCTCCACGCACGGGGGCCCGAGGCACAGCCCGGATTCCAGGCCTACGACCCCGCCGGCCCCCGGAGCAGGAGCGGTGGATCCACTGGTGTGCCTCCACGGCGAACTTTCTCTTGAAGCGCATGCCGCACTCGGGGCAGGGGAAAGGCCGCTCGCCAGAGTGCATGCGCCGGTGGCTGACCAGCAACGAAGGGTAGGTGAAGCGGCGGCCACAGTCAGTACACACATGGCGCCGCTGGCAGGCCTGGGCATCCACCCCGGGCACTGCCACAGGGGGTTGCGCAGTGGAGACCTGGTCCCGGACTTCTTTCCTACGCTGTGCTCTGGCTGAGGTCTTGCTGACAGCAGAGTCACGTTTGTGTTTAACCAGCGGTTTGGGCTTCTCCTTCCCAGGTCCCACGGCTTCTGGCCTTCCCTTGGGTTCCCCTTCCTTCTGGTTTGGAGCATCGCCTGGGAAACGAGAAGAAATTATCCTTTAAAACATTAGGGGTGGGGAAGGGAGAGAGGCCAGTGTCTCATGCCTGTAATCCTAGCTACTCAGGAGGCTGAGATTTGAGGATCGCAGCCAAGGGCAGACAAGTTCGTGAGACTCTTCAATAAAAACTACTCAGGGAAAAAAAAGCACCCTGGCCCAGAGTCCAAGCTTCTGGCAAAACAAACAAACAAACAAAAAACCCATTGTGCATCAGAAAATAGGATGCTTTTATTTCTGGTGCAGGGGTGGGAAAAATACCCCCCAGTGATTAACATGCAGCTTTTGGCAAAAGGTCAACAGTTCTTTCCTTTAGGTTTAAATGGGGAAAACTAAATTTAAGTTCCCAGAGGCTTAGGGAGAATCAGTAGATGCATGTTTGTTAAGCTTATCAACAGTGACTAGTATGCCTTCTTCCTTTTCCTTCCTTCCTTTCTTGCTTTCTTTCATTGTTGTTGTTTTGTGTGCAGGGTAAGATTCACTTTAGATTCACTCTGGAGAGGGTGAAGAGAGAAGAGTCAAACTGCCAACATTTGTGTGTGTGTGTGTGTGTGTATTTTGTACTAGGGCTTTAAGTCAAGGCCAGGCTGATGTTCTACCACTTTAGCCATAGCTTCACTTCTACCTTTTTGGTGGTTAATTAGAGATTAAGAGTCTCAGGAATCCAGGTGCCAGTGGCTCACTCCTGTAATCCTCACTACTCAGGAGGCTGAGATCTGAGGATCCCAGTTCAAAGCCAGTCAGGGCAGAAAAGTCCATGAGACTCTTATCTCTAATTAATCACAGAAAAAGCTGGAAGTGGCTCCAGTAGTAGAGCGCTAGCCTTGAGCAAAAAGGAGCTCAGGAGAAGGGGCTCAGAGTTGGAGCCCCAGGACCAACCAAAAACAAAGTATCAGGCAGTGAGTCTGGCTTTAAATTGGGATCCTTGGATCTCAGCCTCCTGAGAAGCTAAGATTACAGACATGAGCCACCGATGCCTAGCACTTAGGGGACATTTTTAGTTCTTGGAAGAGAGTGAGCGATGTTTTCTTTCAGAGACACCTGGAAAACTTCGAAGTTTTAGTTTTCAGCTCTTGATCTACTCTGGTCTCAACCTATGACGACTGTCCCAAGTTCGAAAACGTTGTTCTAGTTTGGTTTTCTTTCTGTCCTCTTCTAGTATCCAATGTCGTTGGGCTCTTTTATTTTCTTTAGGGGTGCTGGGAATTTGGGGACCCTGAGAGAAAACTGCTAAACAGGAAACTCCAGACAACCAAGTTGGGGGGGGGTCCCTTGGAACAACCCCTCACCTCGCAGAGCTCCTCCCAGGTTTTCCCCCTCCTCAGGATCCTGAGCGGCGGGGTTCCAAGCCTCACTCTCCCCTTCCATCCAAGAAATGAGAGCTGGTTTGGGGCCAGGGAGTCCTGGGAGAAAATAGGGATCACATTGCGGGCTTGCAAGGGTGTCGTGGGACGTTGGCATCCCCCTGCGGGGGCGAGGGCACCTCCTCCGAATGCATGCTCAACCTGAACAGGGTCTGCAACGCTCTTGCGTGAAGGAAGCAGATGCGGGATGGAAAGACTCCCGAGGGGTACCCGAAGCCCCTCGTGCTGTTGGGTGGAATGGTGCGGGATTAGGGCTCACGATCCACTCGTGCCCTGTGAACCCGGGTGAGGGAGGAGGGGGGCTCTGACCCGGGGCCTCACCGAGCGCGCCCAGGTGGCCGTAGGTCTCCCGCATCACGTCCCGGTACAGGGCCCTCTGTGCGGGGCGCAGACACCCCCACTCCTCGGGGGAGAAGTACACGGCCACATCCGCGAAGCTCACGGCCCCGGGCTTCCTGCAAGCCGGCGGCAGCTCCCCGGGTCCCAGAACCAGCAGCGGGGCCGGAGGCGGCGCCATCGGGGCTCCGGGCCCCCGGCAGAGGCCGCCTGGGCCCCGGGACCACCGCCCCCTGCTCCCGGCCTCAGCTGTCGCCGTCCTCGGGAAGGGCGGCCCGGGCCCAGGCTCCGCCCAGCCTCGGTAACGGAACGCTGCCGGCGAGGCGAACCCAAGTCCAGGACTGGCAGCTAGGGACGCGGGAGAGCTGATGGGGACAAATAAAATCCCTTGATATTTTCATGGCCGTTAGGAGTGAGACCCCCCGTTAAAGGGCCCGGAAGGCGCCTTCAGAAAAGATGGCGACCACCTGGCTTCAAGTGCCCCTGCGGTAGTTCAGGGGCTGGTGTCTGAGAATATCAAATATGGCTTCTTTTGTCTCAGCCTCCCGTCTGCCCTTAAATTCAATGGCCGCTACGGGAGATTTTTCTTCTTCTTCTTCTTCCCCTTTTTCTTTTCTTCCCGTGGAATTGGGAAGTCCAGGAAACCTTCTTGCCTTCAAGAAAGATGGACGTGCCCGCAGCTTCACAGCCTTCTTCTCCCCGCTTGTCTGTGTATACCGGCCGATGATTGGCTGGAACTACGGACGACACTGTGCGCTGATTGGTTCCTGGCCGTAGCGGGGGGCGGGGGCGCGGTTGAAAAAGATTCTCAGGGCTGAGTCCAGAGGAGGTCCTCCAGCTGGGTAGTTAGTTGGGAGCTGTCCACAACCGCCTTTCTGACGACGGGCGTTGGGATCTGGGATCGGGTCCCAGCTCAAGCTTGCAGACGCAGCAGGTACAGCTGCCGAGGGTAGAAGCCAGGGTACGGATTGGCAACTGCAAAAAGCGGTGGTACTGGGGCTTGAATTCAGAGTCTGGACACTTGCCCTTAGCTTTTTCACCCAAGGCTAGCGCTTTATCACTTGGGCACAGCGCAATTATTTATCTATTCATTCATTTGGCGGTTAATTGGAGGTAAAAAGGCTCAGAGAGTTTCCTTCCTTAGCTGATTTCGAACCTTAATCCTCAGATCTCAGTCTCCTGAATAGTTAGGATGACCTAGGCATGAGCCGCCACTCCTAAGACTCCTTAAACTCTTGAATGTTTGAAGATTTGTATAAGGAGGAACTGGCTGTTTTCAAACTACAAAAACAACTAAGTGACTTTATCATATTTTATCTTGAACAATACTATGAAGTTGCCATTGGCTCCATTCGCTATAAGGCAGTAGTGTTGAATTATAGGCTTACAGTCACAGAGGCTAAGTTTGTTTGGAATTCAAGTCTGCCAATCCAGGAGAGGCTATATAGTGAAATAAAAACCTTCAGTTTTTTTCTTTCCCAGTCCTGGGCTTGAACTCAGGTCCTGGGCACTGTCTTTGAACCATAG
This sequence comes from Dipodomys ordii, assembly GCF_000151885.1. Lineage (NCBI taxonomy): Eukaryota > Metazoa > Chordata > Mammalia > Rodentia > Heteromyidae > Dipodomys > Dipodomys ordii. Next base: position 5,670,082 of record NW_012267230.1, read on the forward strand.
CACCACTTCTGGATTTTTCTGTGTATGTGGTACTGAGGAATTGAACCCAGAGTTTTATGCATGCTAGGCAAGCACTCTACCACTAAACCACATTTCCAGCCCTAGTAATCACTTTTTGAACTATGGAGTTCAGAGAGGTAGCCATTTGTTAAGACAGGTTTGAATCAACACCTGTGTGGATATATTCCTTCAAGTTTCCTCTTCAAAAGTAGGATGCCGGGGCTGGGAAGGTAGCTCAGTGGTAGAGTGCATGCCCTGCAAGCATGAGGCCCTGGGTTCGATTCCTCAGCACCATAAAAACAGAAAAAGCCGGAAGTGGCGCTGTGGCTCCAGTGGTAGAGCACCAGCCTTGAGCTGAAGAGCTGAGGGACAGCGTCCAGACCCAGAGTTCAGGCCCCATGACCGGCAAAAAAAAAAAAAAAATAGGATGCCAAGATCTAAATAGGTCAAGAAGGCCAGCCATTCAATTGTTAACACAGTAGATCATTACAATAAAAAAATAGACTGAAGGTTTTTCCCCTTATAATCCTACCTACTGAGAGGTGTTTTGGTTTGAAGCCAAGCTAGACAGAAAAGTCTGTGAGACGACATCTCCAGCAAAAAAATCAACAGACTGGGGGTGTGGTTCAAGTGGTAGAACACCAGCTGTGAGCAAGAAAGCTAAGTGAGCTTGAAGCCTGGAGTTCAAGTCCCAGTACTTGAAAAAAAAAAGACTGAAGAGACTATGCCTTGATTTTAACTGTCATCACAAATAATTTACTCACAATGTTCCCCAGCATTGTATTTCCAGTTGTTTTGGCCTGAGAACTCATCTTTAGCCAACAGATGCAAAATCCAGAGACCATAGGGGATAAAAAGACATGCCAACCATTCCCTCAAAAACATAGAGAAACCAAGCTGGGCACCAGTGGCCTCATGCCTGTCATCCTAGTACTCAGGAGGCTGAGATCTGAGGATTGTGCTTCAAAGCCAGCCCGAGCAGGAAAGTCCGTGAGACTCTTATCTCTAATAAACTACTAGAAAACCGGAAGTGGCACTGTGGCTCAAGCAGTAGAGCACTGGCCTTGAGATGAAGAGCTAAGGGACAGTGTCCAGGCCCAGAGTTCAAACCCCATGACTGACCAAAAAAAAAAATAGAGAAACCAGTCCTGAAGTGTATTAGATTTCATACTTTTGTGTATTCTGTACAGAATGCGCAGAGGGCAGAAGGGGTCCCCCCTCCCCCCCGCCAGGCCACTATCTCTATAGTCACCCCCAAGTCTCTTGGGGTGAGCTACTCCTGTGGGACAGACTCACAATGTGCCCTCTATCCCAGGATGGTGTGGTCTTTTTTCTTAGACTGGCATCTAAGTGACCTAGTTTCTGAGGCTAGAAAACAGTATTCAAAGGGAGAGAACAGTCCAGAAAGAAAGGCCAGCTAAATGAATGGTCTGCAGTGGATTACCTCCAAGTGGATCTTCAGGAGCCTTTGTGAGTGGGAGTCTCCAGAAACAGGGTTCAGCTTTCAATTTTTAAAAATACAAAGGGTTTTAGTTCTAATTTTTAGTACCCTTAGCAGTTTATGAATACAGTCTGATCGTACAGCTTTGCCACTCTCAAAGCAGTTGAACTAAGCCCTGAGTCCTCCATGCTTCCAGAACCTTCTTTTCCTGAGATGTTTCTTGCCTCATCTCATTTATAAACCTGTCTCTTCCTTTCCAGAGAAATCTGATCAACTTGGGTCAGCCCTTTTACCCACACTCCTGGAATATATCCCAAAAGTAAACAAGGGGATCTTGATCTTCCCAAAACAGATGTGCTCTGAAAACTGATGCAGCCTGTGGCCACCTCAGCCTCTCCTCACCAGAGCAAGGAACCCACTAATATGCCTTCAGCCTGCGTACTTGCAGCTTGTGCCACACTGGCTGCAGGAGGATGGGCCAGACACTGAGCAGCAGAGAGGAGAGTATGTGAAGTGGAGGCCTCAGTCCAGGCAAGGATAGGTCTTCTCACCTGTGATCGTGCCTGTGGCTGGCCAGCAAGTAGGGTTAGGTGAAGTGGCTCTTGCAATTGGGGAATGGGTAAGGGTTCTCCCTCGTGTGAGCCCACCATGGATGGCTAAGAAAGCCAGAAGTGGCACCCACCCTCTGAGCATGGGTAGGGCTTTTTCCCAGGAATGGGTGAACCAGAGCTAGAGCAGTTAATTGTGTGGGGAGAAATGAGCCTAGCTGATCACAGGAAAAAGGCCTTTCCCTGGTATAGACCCAGTGGTAGGTAGCTGACCAAAAGGGAAGGGTAGCTGAAGCTAGGGCCACAGTTGGAGTAAGAGTAGGGTGCTCTGGCACCTGGAATGTCCCTGAGCCCCATGGCTTGATGGGGCTCTACCAAGGGGTGGACACTTCTAACAGAACTAGAACCAGGTAGCATGCCAGCTGGCAGCCTCTCCTGGAGAGGTATTTCATCTCCAATCTCTTTTTGTTTTGAATTCTTCTTCAATCCTTCTTTCTCATTCTTATTTCAGGATCCTGAGATGGGGAGAAAAAGAACCTGAAATGGCAGCGTATTCCAGGATATACCCTAGAAGAGAGATAAACAGAATACATGGCCCTCTGGGAGCTTGGTTGAGTGGCGCCACAGGAAGCCCTGAAAGCTACCCTGGAGTGCAAGCAAATTCCATTGTCTGCACGAACATTGGAGAGAGTGGGAGAAGAGTCAACAATACTGAATCCCAGCTCTGTTTCAGGCACTAAGGACAGCAGTGGCCCCAGTCATGGAGCTTTCAGGCTGGAACCTGATTGAAGATTATAAAATCTTAATCAAATAGACTTAAATGACCCTCCCTGCTGCCATTTAGGCCATCACCAAAAAGTCATTTGGTGATGGACTGGAGGGAAGACTTGGGAACATTTGTTACATGATGGCTTCAGGGAAAATATTCTGCCTTTGTTTTAACATCTGATGAGCCAAGTGCTGGTGGCACATGCCTGTAATCATAGCTACTCAGGAGGCTGAGATCTGAGAATCAGGCTTCAAAGCCAGCCTGGGCAGGAACTTCCATAAGACTCTTATCTCCAATAAACCACTAGAAAACCAGAAGTGGCACTGTGGCTCAAGCAGTAGAGCACTGGCCTTGAGCTGAAGAGCGCAGGGAGAGTGCCCAAGCCCAGAGTTCAAGCCCCATGACTGACCCCTCCCCCCAAAAAAAATCCAGAAGTGCTGTGGCTCAAGTGGTAGAGCACTAGCCCTGAGGAAAAACAAAAATCTATGAAGCATTCTCACCCACATTGTGATCTACGTGATATCCAAGAATAACATAACTTCATTTTATCACACTCCAATTCCTTGACTTCTCAGGACACTCGAAGTCTATTTTGCATTAAACTGAAGTTATCCAGTATGAGCGATTGGTTCACCATAGCTGTTCTCTCCAGCTGTCTTGAAGTCAGAACTTGGTTAAGGTGCAGGAAAACTAAGGGGACTTCGGTGGGGGCAGTGTGCACTGAGAATGGGAATTGGGTTTGAAATAAAGTCCGTTACCTTTCCCTGCCCCAGTTGACAGCTAGTGGGCTCTCTCCCTCTGGATCCTAGGTTTCTGAGATCCAAATCTCCCACCTCGTCTTCCATCTGTGAGATAAAAGCAGGTTTGAGGCCTGAAAATCCTGCAAAGGAGAAAATTGAGCTTAGATCGGAACACACATGGGGCATGGAGGGGATGAGTCGGTTTCCTCGGTGGCCTCTAGGAACACATTACTGGAGGATCTAGCCCTCAGCCAGCGCTCAGGATCTTGTCCTGGTATCCGGAAGGCCCTCTGCGGCCCCGCCTCCTTGAATCCCGCCCTTAACCAACATGGTGCCTCTCTGGCGTCAACATCCCTTGCTTTGCCCTCTGCCCTTACGTGTGGAAGGGGAGACACTGACTGGAGGTTGGCTCCCACAGTTCAACCGACTGATAGATGACGTGCGTTGATTGGACAGTGCCGCGGGAAGAAGGAGCGCTGTGAATGGTCTTTCCGGAGCGGCCTGTTTAAAAGGCTGAGGATGAAGAAGCCACGAGCCGGGGGAGTGGCGGGAGCAGCAGAGACACCCGGTCTTTGCAAACTGGGAGAAAGATGAATTGACGCTGCACCCTTCTTCGATGAGATTTCTTACAGACAGGTCCAGGTAGCCAGGACTCCCTGGTGAGTAAACTGAGACCGATTTGGAATAAGGTATTGTTACCTGATTTACAGCAGTCCTTGGGATGGGTATAACACACACACGTTACTCACATCTCATTAAATTTATTTGTGTAATGGAAGTGTATCTGTTTTTATTCAGACTTTGTATTCTGCTCTGAAATAAGTGGGAAGGAGTGACTGATCAAGAAGCACTAGATGGGGGGCTGGGAAAGTGGCTTAGTGGTAGAGTGCTTGCCTCATATGCATGAGGCCCTGAGTTCGATTCCTCAGCACCACATAAGCAGAAAAAGCTGGAAGTGGTGCTGTGGCTCAAGTGGTGGAGTGCTAACATTGAGCTGAAGAGCTGAGGGACAGCGCCCAGACCCATAGGCCCAGAGTTCAGGCCACATGGGGGGAGAGGGGGAAGCACTAGATGCATAAATAGATGTTAAATGATAACCCCCAAGCCAGGCACAGGTGGCTCACGCCTGTAATCCTAGCTGCTTGGGAAGCTGACATCTGAAAATCGCAGTTCGAAGCCAGCCTAGGCAGGAAAGTTTGAGACTCTTACCTCCAGATAACCAGCAAAAAGCCAGAAGTGAAGGTCTGGTTCAAGTGGTAGAACACTAATCTTGAATGAAAAAATCTAAAGAGAGAAGCCCTAGTGTCAGCGGGCATGCACCTACACACCCACCCACCCACACACACACACACACACACAATGTACAACTATTTGAAGTTTAGAACAGAAAAATAGAAATTGCCAATTGTACAGGCTAGGAATGTGATAAAACACTTAACCTAGCATTCATTCTGGCATTTATCTGTGCAAGACCCCAAATTCCATTCCCCAGCAACACACATAACAATTGGAATAATGCAAATTCTTAGTTTGATATAACAATGTTAATTGCTTTGATGTAATCTACAAAAACTATAGTACAAAGCCGGGCCCTGTAGCTCATGCCTGTAATTCTACTACTTAAGAGGCTGAGATCTGAGGATTGTGGTTCAATGGCTTTTCCCTGGCAGGAAAAATCTATGAGACTTTTACCTCCAATAAACCACTCAGAAAACCCAAAGTGTGCTGTGGCTCAAGTGGTAGAGTGCTAGCCTTGAGCTGAAGAGTACAGGGGCAGTGCCCAGGCCCAGAGTTCAAGCCCCCATGACCAACAAAAATTGCTGAAAGGATGTTGAGCTCTCACTGAATACTGGGCATGGATCATGTCTGGAATGGGCCCTGACTGGGTGCCACAAAGAGACTAGGAAATTGATCTCATCTTTGTACTCCACAGACCACAGGATAGAAATTGGCTACCAGCGGCTTCCAAGTTTTATGAAGTACAGTCCATGCTCAGAGGAAGTTATAAAATTCCTACAGGAGGAATCATGTGTGCTAGCCTGTTTATGTGAAACTGGTAAGTTCCAACACAGAAGGCTAATGAAAAAGGTATTGGTTTACATCCCAACAGGTCTTTGCTCAGGCAGGGTGTTTCCCTGATCCGAGGGGCTGTATCTTAACATCAAACTTTTTCTCAGTCCAGAAAAACTAGATATACATTTTATAAATAGTAATTCCACAAGAAACCGAATTCATTCATCAGACTTTTAATGACACCCAATGTGGATTACCCCTTCCGGGAAAGCAGTTATCATCCAAGGAGAAACAAACAGTTCCAATGACAACCTGCTGAACACCTGAACAGAGGCAATTACAAAATGCTATGTTCTCTAGTCAGTCTCCCTCTCTGAGGATGAGATCAGGAGAGCTGCAGGAAGAAGCAAAGAAGAGTAGAATAATGACCCATTCCAGCTGTTGGAATATGAGTCATGTTTGGAAATTCCAATTTGATGCAGCTGCCCAAGATAAAGGGGTCGGCTATGTTCACACTGAATCATAAAGCTTTATTTAGGAGGCATATTACAAAGAGTAAGAGACTGCTTCCTGGCCCCACTGGAGGTCAAGGAGGGAGGGAGAGAGGGAGGCGTGGACAGTTTTATGAAACTCTCCTTTGTATTCAATTACCTGACTCTCTACCTTCCTTAATGATCTCACTTTATGGGGGAAAAAATGCTGACTGAGGCCTCATGGAAGAGAAGAGTAAGATCCATTTGTCAAGAATCTTCCAATTAGCTACCTAGATTTATTCCAAGTCCACCAGATGAAGTATAGTAATCCAGTCCCATTTTTACCTCTTGCAGCTAGACCATAGGTCCCCCATAACACCACACTTCTCCCAGAGTTTACTGTGCTTATGTTTCATGCCCAATTTGAGCCAGTTTTCCAGAAACAAGGTGGAGAAGATTTAGCTTTATCACATTTAAAAGGTCAGGGCAGTTAGATGTCTGTCAGCCACGAGACCTCTGATTTGCAGTTCCCCCTAAACCAGTACAGCCTGGAGTTGCTAAAAATCAGTGCAGACCAAGAAGGTGTACAGTGCACAAGGTATGCTGTCTTTTTTACTTTTATATGACATTAAAGCAACTTTTTTTTTTAAGGCCTATTCTGAGGCAGATGAAGCGTGGAACTGAAACCATCTGTGAGTCCTGGAGCTTGAACTAAGGGCCTGGACACTGTCCCTGAGCTTTTCTGCTCAAGGCTAGTGTTCTACCACTTCAGCCACAACTCTACTTCCGGTTTTATTGGCCGTTATTTGGCGGTAAGAGTCTTAAGGGCTTTTCCTTCCCAGCCTGGAGTTGAACTGAAATCCTCAGATCTCAGCCTCCTGAATAGTTAGGATTACAGGTGTGAGCCACTAGCACCCAGCTTGAAACCATCTTTAGGGAGTGATTAACCTAATATAGTGACACAGACCTGCAGTCCCAGCTATGCAGGAGGATATCTTGAGTTCAGGAGTTAGAGACCATCCTTGGTGAGATCCCATTCTCCAAAGGAAATGAATTATTGCAATTTAACCTGGCAACCTAGAGGCAAAGTAGTTGTGGTTATCTTAAGAGCTGCCATGTAGATGAAGTATGAAACATCATATAGGCCAGGTGTATAGAGCAGGACATGTACTTCACCTTCTAAAGATCAGCATGATCCCACAATGAGATGACCTGCCTTGTGAGGTAGTGAGCTCCCTGTCAAAGAAGGTGTACAAGCAAGCAATAGATCACTTGGCAGGAGTGTTGTAGAAAGTGGGCTAGACCAAGTTTTTCAGTTTGGTATGGAGACAGTAAGGAGCAGCTTCCACTCCTGACTGCATGCAAGGGGACAGAGCTTAACTGTCTGCAAACTAGAAAAGCAGCCCTGAAATAGATGGGGCAACTTTTAACCCAGTACCAGTTACACAAATTACTTAAGAAACTAACCCAATAATGTCCCATCTCCGAATGGGACTGTTGTAGGTTTAGTAAGGCAGCCGGTGTAGTGGAATATACTAAAGTCCCGATGTGGAGGCTAGGAGACCTGGGTTTTAGTTCTGACTCTGCCCTGTATGGCCTAGAGCGCTGCCTGCCTTTTCCGGGACTCTTCTGCGAAAATGAAGTGAACCAGCCGATCATCCTTTCCATCCTAAAGGGCGCCGCCTTTCTGGCTGGGGCCCCCCACGGCGGATCTAGGGCTCCGATTTGGGACCTTGGGGCTACATTTATGAACCGCCAGAGACCACCTCTGGCGGAAGCATCGCCCACACTCGAGGCAGGGGAAAGGCTTCTCCCCGGTGTGCAGGAGCTGGTGCTGGGCCAGGTGGCTCCACTGGGCGAAGCGCTTGGAGCAAAGGTCACAGGCGTAGGGCCGCTCGCCCGAGTGCACGCGCCGGTGGCTGGCCAGCAGCGAGGGGTAGGCGAAGCGGCGGCCGCAGTCCTCGCAGGCGTGCAGCTTCTCCTCCGTGTGCGTGCTGCGGTGGATGGCGAGCGAGCCGCTCCGGCGGAAGGCACGGCCGCAGTCGGGGCAGGGGTAGGGCTTCTCCCCGGTGTGCAGGAGCTGGTGCTGCAGCAGCGTGCTGCGCTGGGAGAAGCGCGCCTGGCAGTGCTCGCAGGCGTAGGGCCGCTCGCCCGAGTGCACGCGCCGGTGGCTGACCAGGCGCGAGGACGAGGAGAAGCGGCGCTCACAGTCCGGGCACGGGTAGGGCTTCTCGCCGGTGTGGATGCGCTGGTGGATGACCAGGGCCGTGCGCTGGCGGAAGCGGCGGCTGCACTCCGGGCAGGTGTAGGGCTTCTCGCCCGTGTGCGTGCGCTGGTGGATGGCCAACAGGGACGGGTAGGCGAAGCGACGGCCGCAGCTGGGGCACTGGTGCGGCTTCTCGCCCGTGTGCGTGGTCCGGTGATTGGCCAGGGAGCGGCTCCTGCGGAAGCAGCGGCCGCAGTCAGGGCAGTGGTAGGGTTTCTCGCCGGTATGGATGACCTGGTGTTGGGAGAGGTTCTTGCGCTGGGAGAAACGTTTGCCACACTGGTCACAAACGTAGGGACATTCACCGGAGTGAGCCCGCCGGTGGCTGACCAGCAGGGATGGGTAGGAAAAGCGGCGCCCGCAATCGGGGCACGGGTAAGGCTTCTTCAAGTTCTGGGCACACTTGTGGCTCTCCAGGGCGTGGCTATCGGGGAAAGTGCAGCCACAGTCGGGGCAAATGGGACCCCCAGACGTCTGCCTGGGGACTAGTCGAGGTTTGCTGGGCCTCCGCCCTCGTTTCCCCTTCCGGGGTGCCTCCTTAGGTGGTAGTACGTCCTTCTCCCCATTCTTCCTTCTGGTCTCTATAAGGACATGGAGAAAAGTTAGTTTTAACCACTACCAGCCTTCTACTCCTGCCTATGACAATACAGGTTATAAAACCAACACACTCAGTCCCTGTCCTCAAATGTTGGTGTCAGAGACAGCTAAGTGTGAGACACTCTTATGGAAATGAGGAGGGTACTGAGCCAGCTCGGAGGTCAGGGAAGATTTGTAGGAGAGAAACAACATTCTTTGGAGTGTGGATGGAGTTCGTTGTTTATGAAGACATAGTAACAGGAACAGAAGGAAGTCAAAATCCCACCACGCTCCCCATTTACTCTGTAGAAGCCATGCTTAATTCCTTCTGGTTTGTTTGTTTGTTTTGCCAGTCCTGGGACTTTAACTAGGGCCTGGGCACTGTCCCTGAGCTTCTTTTGCTCAAGGCTAGCACTCTACCACTTGAGCCACAGCGCCATTTCCGGCTTTTTCTGCTTATATGGAACTGAGAAATCAAACCCAGGGTTTCATTCATGCTAGTCAGGCACTCTACCACTAAGCCACATTGCCTGCCCTCTTCTAATGTTTTTTACTGTAATACAAATACACTATTCCTACACTTTCTTACAGAAAGACAGCATGTATACCCTTTATAATATTTTACTGCACCTTCATTATTTCCACTTATACACTAAAGATCTTTTTATGTCAGCACATGTACTTATTTTGAAGTTGTAAAAAAAAAAAATCTATGTGTTAGGCAAATGCTCTACTATTGAGTCCCAACTCCACTCCAACTTTTTTTTCTTTTTTTTTTTTCAACAGTGCTGGGGTTTGAACTCAGACCCTTGCCCTATGTGGTCTGCCAGTGAACTAGGCCTGTATCCTTCTCTGCTTTAGTTTGTTTTTGATAGGGTCTCATGCTTTTGCCCACCAGCTTCAGACCAAGATTATCCTATGTCTGCCTCCCAGGTAGCTGTAATTAGAGGCTTGTTCTCTCTCTTTTTTTTTTAAAAAAAAAGTTTATTCTTTTTTTCTTTAATACATAAGTCTCACTATGTAGTCCAGACTGGCCTCAAATTCTGGATCCTCCTGCTTCAGCCTCCTGAATGCTGTAATGCAGTGTGTGTATCCCACTTGCCATAACAGTGTAAGAAAGCCTGAAATGGGCTCTCTCTGGCCCTTGCTTCCAAGATGATGAAAAAAAGAAGGAACAACGGTCGAGCCAAAAAGGGCTGAGGCCATGTGCAGCCTATTAGCTGCACAAACTGCGCCCAATGCATGCTTAAGGACAAGGCCATTAAGAAGTTTTGTCATTCGAAATATAGTAGAGGCCACGGCCGGTAGGGACATTTCCAAAGCGAGTGTCTTCGAAGCTTATGTTCTTCCCAAGCTCTATGTGAAGCTCCATTACTGCGTGAGTTGTGCCATTCACAGCAAGGTGGTCAGGAATGGATCTCGTGAAGCCCAGAAAGATCGAACACCCCCACCTCAATTTAGATCTGTTGGTACTGCTCCACAACCTCCACCAAAACCAATGTAAGGAGCTGGATACTTCCAGACTTCAGAAAACCTGTCTTCTAGGGAAAACAAAAAGAAATAAAATGGAAATTATACTTAAGAAAGAAAGCCAGCCTGAAATAGGGGCTGGGAAGGTGGCTCAATGGTGGAGTGCTTGCCTCACATGCATGAGGCCCTGGGTTCAATTTCTCAGCACCAAATAAACAGAAAAAGCTGGAAATGCAGCTGTGAGTCAAGTGGTAGAGAGCTCGCCTTCAGATGAAGAGCTGAGGGACAAGCGCCCAGACCGAGTTCAAGCCTTAAGACCAATCAAAAAAACAAAGCCTGAAATGGGACAGGCGCCTGTGGCTCACACCTATAATCCTATTCAGGAGGCTGAGATCTGAGGATCATTGCTGAAAGCCAGTTCTAAACAGACAAATCCTTGGGGCTCTTATTCTCCAATTAACTAGCAAAAAGTTGGAACTGGAAGCAGAACTCAAGTGGTGGAGCACTAGCTGAGTGAAAAAGCCAATTGGGAGCAGAAAGCCCTGAGTTCAACCCTTAGTACTGGCACAATAAATACGTAGTGTAAAAATTGTATGTTATTTATGTAGTTATGTACCTATATCATATTGCATAAAATGATTAGATATGAACCTCCGAGATATACCCTTGACATTAGAGAACCTGGCAGAGAAAGTATAGTCCACGGTTCCATTTGCTTCTGTGATGGAAGCCTTGCTTGATTCTGGGTAGAAAGTGTGTCTTCCACTACTTAAGGTCCTGCTGCCATAACCGCAAAAGGGGGCTGAGGCATCCAAGCAGTGTTACCCCATAAGCACCCTTCAACCCAAGCCCAGAAATGGAGAAATTTAGGGTCCCTCAACCAGGACCCAAATTCAAGGAAAGGAGACAGGAGAGGAGGCAATCTTTCCACTTGCTCATTTATACAGTGGGGTACTGCAGATGGTTATTTAAAGACTGATCGAGGAATCTGCATGGTGATCGACCCTACACCACCAGAAACAATATTCTGAAATGAGCAGGATGGGACCAAGGTCTGGCCCTGGCCAGACCGAACTCTGGCCTGAGTTAGAACGTGAGGTCTGCAGACTCTCCAGGGTTGTTTGTTTTGTTTCTTTTTTTTTTCTTTTACCACTCACTTCTCTGGACTGTTACCCCTTTCCGGTACTCCTGTGGATCTAGAGCAGCCGGTTCCCAATTCTCGGTATTTCGCTCCAACCAGGAGATGAGGGATGGCTTGGGACCTGCACACCCTGGGGAAGGAGAACTAGTCAGAGGGCGAGCCTCGAGATCACCAACGACAGGTGCACCTGCCGCGCCCCTGCCCCTCCCCTAACAACCAGATCGCGGCCCGGCCGTTCCCAGCCCTCCTCCACCCCCGCCCCCCGGCTCCTCCGTCCCCCTCGGGCCCGCGGAAGCGGATTGGGCCGGGCCTCACCGAGCGCGCCCAGGAGGCCGTAAGTCTCGCGCATCACGTCCCGGTACAGGGCCCTCTGCGTGGGCCGCAGACACCCCCACTCCTCCGGGGAGAAGTACACGGCCACGTCCGCGAACTTCAAGGCCCTCGGCCTCCTTCCCCTTCTCCGACTAGGCCGGGCCTCTCCTGGCCCCGGTGCGGGGAGCGGAGCCGATGGCGGCGCCATTGGACCCGAGAAGCTGGCCCCACGGCCTGCCCCGTCCCGGCCTCGGCCCTTGGGCGCGGAGGACCCCGAGGTTCAGGAGCCTCGGCCGGACTGGGGCTGAACGTGGCGGGAGAAGCCCGGAGGGAGTCGGAGCCGCCCGCCCGCGGGGCTAACGGAAACCTCTCGTTGTAATTCAGGAAACTCCTAGCCGAACTTGGGGGAAAGGCACCGGAAGATGCCTTCAGGGAAAATGGCGGCGCTGCTACTGCACCGCCTTTGCCTGGAACACGGGCAGCTTCCAGCTATCGATTTTATTGACCAGAGCGCCATGCCGGCTTCCTAACCTCTTTGCCCTAAAGTGCAATGGCGCTGCAAGCGGGCCTCGCGCCCCTTTTCCCCGCCCTTCCTATTGCAACTGTCTATTGGGCAGAAGCTGAGCATCGAGCGTCCTGATTGGTTGATGGCCACAGCGGCCCGTTTGAACGAAGCCAACGGACGCGTAAGGGCAGGAAGCTGGACCGTCAGTGTAGGGAGAGTGCTGCGAGATCAGAAATGAGTTGCGGGGATCTGGGATCGGGGAAGAAACTCTCCCAACTGTTTTCCACGGCTCGCTTGCAGATTTGTAACCGTTTTTAGTGCAAAAGGCCCCGACTCCGCGAGTCCCAAACTCGGCCACTAGAGTGTACCCGCTTAGAAAGGAAATTTAATCAACGCGGCTCACGGCGAGGGAAAAAACGAAGGAGTGATCCCCGTCCCCGTCCCTTCCCCATACCATCTTCTAGAGGCTTACAGAAACTGAAGTTTTGTTTTTGATGCCAATCCAGGGGCTTAAACTGGGGCCTGGGCGCTGTCCCTGGGCAGTTTTGGTCAAGGCTGGAGCTTTACCACTGGAGCCAGAGCGCCACTTATAACATATTAGAGTTTATTGGAGGTAAGAGTCTCAAAGACATTACTGCCTGCGATGGCTTTGAACTACGATCTTAGCCTCTTGAGAGCTAGGATTACAGAAGGGGCCCGGCATCATTTAAGATTTTAAAAAATATATTATTATAAAAAGTGATGTTCATGGGCTGGGAAGGTGGCTCAGTGGTAGAGCGCTCGCCTTGCATGCATGAGGCCCTGGGTTCGCTTCCTCAGCCCCACATAAACAGAAAAAGCCAGAAGTGGCTCTGTGGCTTAAGTGGTAGAGTGCTAGCCTTGACTGGAGGAGCTCTGGGACAGTGCCCAGGCCCCAAGACCGACAAAAGAAAAACAAAAAGTGGTGTACAGAAGGGTTACACTTACATAAGTCAGGTATATTTTAAGTTTTAAAGGGAGGCCAAGGAAGGGTCTGAAGTATACACGGCTGATATAGCAGATAATCTTGGCTAGATCAATGGTCTGATCATCTTTGTTCTGGTTTTGCAGAAATTTTAGGAAAGTTGTTACAGCTGGCATCATTTGAAAGGAGCAATCTGGTTCCAATGAGATGATTGTTCCTGCCCTTGGGTGCCTCATCATTAAGATAATTGGGGGCCTGTTTTGAGAAGCCCCTTCTGCTGGTTTCTATCCCCCTTATGAAGTAATTTATTGGATCAGCCATGTCCTTCCTGGAATCCAAGGCAACTGCGAGAGAAACTTAAGAGGAAAAAATTTAAAAGCACAAATAGAGGCCCAGAGAGGAGCAAAGTAGGGTTAGGCCAGTGATCAAAGTCCTCCTTTGAACTTAGCTCGTCTCTGAAAGAAGGAAGCATTTAAGTTTGGCCAGAATGAGCAGAAATAACCCTAGATTCTTTTTTGTGACTTTCTCACAGGAGCATTTGCTTTGGATGATGGTTACTGTCTATGTTGCCCTTTTGGGAAGAGATTTAACTTTAGCGTTTTCTGAAAGCAAACACCATGCCTGCTAGATTATTAGACTTTGCCAGAGAATCACGCAGACATCCAGGTACAGAGAACAAAGTAAGTTTTATTGCTGGGAAAGGAGTCAGCAAGCCCCTTCTCACAAGGGCAAAGTGAGAATCACCAGCTATTGGCTGAGGTGACTTATATAACCTAGGATGTTTAGAAGGGGCTAAGAGGCGGAGATCTCGACCAGTGTGGACGTGTGGGCCAGGGGGGGTGTCATCATGGCAGACTAGGATTTATGGCTGCTATCCAAGTAGTAGATAAGAGGTCCTGCAGCTGCCTAGACCTGGAGGTCACTCCAAGGAGCTCCTGTTGCCTTATATGGTAGTAGCCTGCCCCAGAGAAGGGTAATCCCAAGGTAGAGGGGGTTGGAGGCTGATTACTGACTTTACTACAGGGCCTAGTGTTGCCTAGGAAGGGAGCATGCTAAGCTAGTGGAGAGGGGAAGGAGTGGACTAAGCTAGGGGAAGGTAGCTCATTTCCCTAACAATGCCTAACAAGGCATTGTTTCATCTCTTTTTTTTTTCTTTTGTAAGTGGGTGATTAACATGGTTTACAGAAATCTCAAAGGGATTTTGTGAGTTTCCAGAATCATATAATACTAGTTAGGAGGAAGAACAAAAATCTAAACATGAAAGCAACAAGCCTTTATTATTTTTTTACCATTGTACAAAGCATCCATCCTTTGTACTATCTTGACTTGCTAATTAACTAAGAAAACCCCTGAGCCTTTGATGTCTTTTTTTTTCCTTTCTTTTTGGTCAGTCATGGGGCCTGAACTCTAGGCCTGGGCGCTGTCCCTCAGCTCTTCAGCTCAAGGCTAGTGCTCTACCATGTGAGCCACAGTGCTATTTCCAGCTTTTTCTGCTTATGTGGTGCTGAGGAATCGAACCTAGGGTCTTATGCATGCAAGGCAAGCACCCTACCACTGAGCCACCTTCCCAGCCCTCTTTGGTCTCTTCTTATGTTCAGTTTTCTGGATGAGTGAAAATCTTTTGATTTGGGTGAGAGAAGGGGGGGAAATCTTTCTAATCCCCTGCCTATGGCTCCTGCCTAAAATCCCAGCTACTCAGGAGGCTGAGATTTCAGATCATGATACAAAGCCATGTGGGGGAAAAAAAATGAAGCTATGACTAAAGCTAAGGGATAGCATCCAGGCTCTGCATTCAAGCCCAAAGTACCTGTGTGCACAAGCATGCACAAACACACACACACACACAAATTTGAGGCCAAGCATATCAAGCAGTTTCTAACTTCTGCCCACTCTCTTTTTCCTTAAACTGTGCTGACCTCTACTGGGTCCTGAATAATCCTTTCACCTCTCTGCCTGTGAGGATCCATCCAGATGCTGAACCTAGTGCTTGTCCTTAGCACTAAACCACTGACTCTTAACAGTGGGTCGTGCTGCCCCCTAGAGGTTATTTTGTGAATTAACAAAAGCAGGCATTTTTGATCAAGGCATAGAGGGATGTATATTGTATTCATGCAAGAACCCAGGGATATTAGTTTTCCAATACAATGACAGTCTTTCTAGCTGAATATAAAATTGTCCTAGCAGGGCGCCGGTGGCTCATGCCTGTAATCCTAGCTACTCAGGAAGCTGAGATCTGAGGATCATGGTTCAAAACCAGCCTGGGCAGGAAAGTCTGTGAGACTCTTATCTCCAATAAACCACTAGAAAACTGGAAGTGGCATTGTAGCTCAAGCAGTAGAGGGCTCGCCTTGAGCTGAAGAGCTGAGGGACAGCAGGCCCAGAGTTCAAGCCCCACAACTGACAAAAAAAAGTCCTCCTCCAGCTGGGAATGGGGCTTAGTGGTAGAGTGCTTGCCAAGCATGCATGAAGCCTGGGTTTGATTCCTCAGTTCCACATAAACAGAAAAAGCCAGAAATGGTACTGTGACTGAAGTGGTAGAAGGCTAGCAAAAAAAGAAGCAAAGAGAAAGTACCCAGGCCTTGAGGTCAAGCTCCAGGACTGGAAAAACAAAACAAAAAAATGTCATCCTCTTATCATTTTCAGAACACCTATGGAGATTTTTGTAGGTGAGAGAAAGTTTATAATAAAACCTTAATTTATTTTTAATATTTCATTTTAAAACATATGGCCAGGTGCCAGTGGCTCAGTCCTGTAGTCCTAAGTACTCATGAGGCTGAGATCTGAGGATCGCAGTTCAAAGCCAGCCTGGACAAGAAAGTGTATGAGACTCTTAACTCCAATTAACCACCAAGAAGCAGAGCTGTGGTTCAAAGTGCTAGAGTGCTAGCCTTGAGCACAAAAACTCAGGGATAGCACCCAGACCTTGAGTTCAAGCTCAGGACTGGCACATACACACACAAATATATATATACATACAAGGACTAAATTTCCAATGCCAACTGTATTTGAGACACAAACACACTAATCAGTTTCCTAAAAGTGTTATTTGAAATACCTAGAAAACTCATTGTAGTGCGTTTGTTTCCATCTAAACATGAACACATTCCTTCCCCCACACACACCTTGGTAGTAGGGCTTTAATTTGGCCCAGGCATGTCCCTGAGCTTTTTTGCTCAAGGTTGGAGCTCAGCCACTTGAACCCACAGCTCCACTTCTGGATTTTTAGGTCTGGTCGTAGGGCCTGAACTCTGGCTTGGGCGCTGTCCCTCAGCTCTTCAGCTCAAGGCTAGCGTTCTACCAATTATGAGCCACATTGCCACTTCTGGCTTTTTTTTTTTTTTCCTGCTTATGTGGTGCTGAGGAATTGAACTCAGGGCCTCATGCATGCAAGGCAAGCACTCTATCACTGAGCCACCTTCCCAGCCCCACTTCTGGATTTTTGATGGTTAATTGGAACTAAGAGTCTTACAGACAGCAGGGTGCTAGTGCCTCATGACTGTAATCCTTGCTACTCAGGAGGCTGAGATCTGAGGATCACAGTTCAAAGCCAGCCTGGGCAGGAAAGTCTGAGAAACTCTTATCTCCAATAAACCACCAGAAAAACAAATGGTGCTGTAGCTCAAGTGGTAGAGCACTTGCCTTGAGCTGAAGAGCTGAGGGACAGCGCGCAAGCCCACAGTTCACGCCCCATGACCACCACCACGAAAAACAAAGTCTTACAGGCTTTCTTGTCCAGGCTGGCTTTGAACTGGGATCCTTAGCTCTCTGCCTCCTGAATAATTAGGATTATAGATGTGAGCCACTGACACCCAGCATACATCTGCCCAATCACAGGAAAAAACGGAGAGGGGAAGGACTTGAACATATGTTAGAGGAGGGGCAAATTCTTCCCACTGTAAGTATCATAAAGAGAACTCTAAAAGTTATAGGAATATCAACAGCAAGGAACAGCCATTACTCCTCAGACAAATAGTGGCAAAACCTCCACCCTCCAGGGTGCTGAGGCCCAAAACCTTTGGGAGAGGACACTGAAATTGCTGAGGTGCCACTCTAGAGGAACTTTCTGAAATTTTCACTCTATAGAGTGCCAAGGAAAACTGCTCATTGAAGAGTATTTCACTGAGCAGCCCCATACCAGAGCTCTAAGAGGAGAGTATGATGAGTAGCTGCTAGCCACCATCAAGGCAGCACCAGTGGTGCTGGAGCTGCCAGGAAACAGCTGCATCCAGGTAGCAAAACCCTAACAGAAATGTGTCTCCAGTAAAATGATGTGATGCCTGGGTATGGTATGGTTTGGGCAGAGTGCTAGCTTAGCATAGATGAGGCCCTGGGTTCGATCCCAGCACCCCAATTAAAGAAAATAGGCCAAGATCTATTTTGCAGAGGGGTTGGCGGTTAAAAGATTTAAGGCCTGGGAGTATGTATTTGAGGCTGATTGAGCTCAGTATACAATATAATCTGGGGATAAATTCCCAGCAACATACACACACACACACACCAGACAGTGTTGGTGCATATCACTCAGGGGGCTGAGACAGGAGGATAATGAGTTTGAAGCCATAGGAATTCCAAATTACAGTCAGGTGCTAGTATCTCATGTCTTTAATATTCTAGCTACTCAGAAGGCGGAGATAAAGCCGGGCACTGGTGGC
>NW_012267230.1:5689705-5692504 GCF_000151885.1 Dipodomys ordii
AAAAAAAAAAAAAAAAAGATCCTCCAGCTACATGGAGGGAACAGCAGCCCTGGCTAGCCGAATTAAAAAAAAAAAAAATCAGGAAAAAATGGCTGGGGGCGGGGAGGGAGGGGGCGTTGCTCAGGAGGTAATGCTCCTGCCAGGAACGCACAAAGCCTTGAGCTCAGACCCCAGTACAGCCGGGGGAAAAAGAAAAAACAAAAAATGGACATGGTGGTGGGGCACGTGGAAGGAGGCCGCGGGGGGACAAAGGCTTCGTGACTCCAAGGTGGGGACGGTGGTCGGGGCCCGCGAGCGGCGGACGCTGTCACAGGTGGTCTGGCCGCTCCCCTCACTGACGCCCAGCCCAGATTCTTCCCGGAGCCGAAGGCGACGCTGGAGAAGCGCGAGAGGGTGTAAAATGGCAGGAGGCGGGGGCGGGTGGGGAAGGCTCGGCGAGGCGAGGCGAGGGCCCGGCGGTCCCCACCCACCCATCCACCCCGGCAGCCCTGCGTCTTTGACCTTGGGTGTTCCGCCATCCCCGGCTGAGGAAGCCCGGCCCGGGCAGGACGTGGCCTCCCAGGTGGCCGCTCTAGAATACTGGGAATTTCACAAGTCGTTACCCTGGGGGGGGTCGACGTGTAGAGACGCCAGAACCAAGGGAGAACGTGGAGGAACGCTAGCTTCACTATGGTGGTGTCAGTAGCTCAATAAACCAACCCGTAGTATTTGGCCACAACTCTGGTCGCCAAGGTTCGTCCCAGGCTATTTGCCCTCAACTACGATGGCGGCGTCAACCAATTTGGCTCCGTGCCCTTAAGTAGGATGGCCGCTGGGCGGCTTCACTTATTTTCGCCCCACTCCGGAAGACCGGGGCCGGCGATTGGGCGGTGCCCGGCGACTCGCCGAAGAAGGCTTCCGCCGGTTGGACAGCGTTGGGTAAGGCTGCTTTTAAAGGAGCCGGCGGTGGGAGCTGTGAGACACCGGGGTCCGCGGGAGGCGGCGGTGAGCGGCGCGCGGGGGAGGGCACCGGCTGTCTGGGAGAGGGCAGGAGGCGGGCGGGGAAGGAAGAGCTGGAACCCTCTGGTCTCGGGCTCGGGAGGAGGCCGGGCGGGGGCAGGGCGGGGGCTGGGGTGGGCGGGACCTCCCGGGATGGGAGGGAGGGTATCTGCCTGACAGTAGATCCCCCGGGATCCTGCCTGAGTTCCGCGATGCCCGAGGTCGGGCCGCGCGCGGCTGAGTGCAGCTTGGGTGAGCCGAGGCTCACGGGGGAGGAGGAGCCTCGCGCGGCTGCTCCGATGGGAAGGAGTGCGCTGTTGGATTCTTTCCTGAGGGATCTGGTCTAGGGGATCTGGTGGGCGGGAGGGCTGTCCGTGTGCTGTGTGTGTGTGCTGTGTGTGTGTGTGTGCCACTGGCTGAGAGGGGAGGAGGATCGAAGAGGGAGCCAGCGGAAATACAGCCTTCCAGCATCGGGATCCCAGCGGATCCCAGGGAATCTCAAGGGCGGAACCTGCGGGGACAAAGGCTCAGGAAGGCTCGGGCCTCCGCAATACCAGTTTCGCGGCAGGTGCCAGGCAGTGCCCGAGTGATCCGCTGATCGAGCCGGCGGCAGCGGGAGGACGCCCGCTCCGGGCGGCCTGAAGGGGGCGCCCTTACGCTCCCCAGGGCTCGAGAGCCTGTGGGCTTCCCGGAGCCGCAGGCGGACCATGAAGGGTGGAGCCCCGCGGGAGGGACCGGCCCTCACTCCCCGCTCCCCTGCTCCCCCCTTGCCCCAGGCCGCAGCCTGGGATCCCCCAGGGACCCCCTGGATCCGCCGCTTCCCCCATGGACTTGCCTGGGGACTCCAGGTGAGAGCGCACCCCGCCCGCCTGTCTTGAGCCCGGGAGACGGGGATCCTGGCTGCTGTACTGGGAAGCTACAGAGCCAACGACAGGTTTCAGGCGACTGTCCTCTTCTTTCTTTTACTCTCCAGCCAGTCTAACCAGACGAATTTGTGCCGTCAGCCCCTGACTCGAACATTATGGGGAGCCAGAAGCCCGAAAAGACCAAGGCTGCAACAGCCTATAGGGGCCCCTTCGCCCCTGGAAAAGGCATCTCGGCGGGTCCTAGCCGTGGTGCTGGAAGATATCATGGCTACCCACATGGTGAGCTCCCTGAACTGAAAATCTCCCCCAGCAACTTTGTTCAAGACCAGTCAGACCAGATCCCGAGGAGGATACTGATGTGATTCTCATGTCCATCACCCAGGCAACTTCCTTAATGCTAGGGTCCTGCATGGCTCCCACTAATCCCACGCTAGAATAAAGCAAGGTCTTCAGTGACCCAATATATCGTGCTGGGTCCACATTTTGTACAGTTCTTGCTGAGCACAGGTGCTCACACCTGTAAATCCTAGGTATTCAGGAAGCTGAGATGAGGATCAGGGTTCAAAGTCAGCTAGGAAAGTCCTTGAGACTCTTATCTCTAATCAGTCAGCAAAAAGCTAGAAGTGGAGCTGTGGCTCAAGTGGTAGAGCACTAGCCTTGGGAAGGAGAGGTGGAAGGAACAGTGCCCAGACCCTGAGTTCAAGTCCCAGTACAGGCATGCACACACACGCACACCTGCATTTTTTTTTCCTTGAGAAACATGCTGATATATTTGGTTGTACTGCACAGATGAGAAAAACTGAGATTCAAAGTAGGACGGGGAGGGGGCGTGCTGGGAAGGTGGCTCGGTGATAGAGTGCTTGCCTTGCATGCATGAGGCCCTGGGTTCAATTCCTCAGCACCATATAAACAGAAAAAGCTGGAAGTGGCACTATGGCTTAAGTGGTAGAACACT
>NW_012267230.1:5695104-5767870 GCF_000151885.1 Dipodomys ordii
AGGACCAGGTGCTTTCAGAACCAGAGACCAAGGTAAGAGTACAGATGATGGGGGCTGGGAAGGTGGCTCAGTGGTGGAGTGTTGCCTTGCATGCACGAGGCCCTAGATTCGATTCCTCAGCACCACATAAGTAGAAAAAGCCAGAAGTGGCACCACGGCTCAAGTGGTAGAGCACTAGCCTTGAGCTGAAGAGCTGAAGGACAGAGCCCACGCCCAGAATTCAGGCCCCATGACCGACAAAAATAAATAAATAAATAAATACAGATGATGGGCAGGAGACAAGTGAGGGGCTGAGCCTCTGCTTCTTTTTCACCCCCTTCTTATCTTTACAGGCTATGGGAAAGGTTTCTCGATTCAGAATACGCCGGACACCAGTCCGTCCTCAGCTAAAGCTCACGCCAATGGGGCTCCCTCGACCAATCAGGTGAGTGGGTCACCAGGCAGAGAGTTGGTTTAGCCAAGCAAGCAGAAGCTTATACTCCCCTGAAGTATGGCTATATCTCCTATCAGGACCAAGGTCCAGGCTGGGGAATTCAATTTGGTATGGACAAGGTTTGTGCTTAGAACTTCCTGTCTGCCTCAGATAGCACTCACTAATCCTGGCAAGTCCCAGAAACTCAACTACAAATCAGCCCTAATGGAGTCCTTTAAACTCTGCTGGCCTGTGGTTTCTTAGTGGCCTCTGCACTTTGCTCTCAGGTTGAACAAGAAGGAATTTAGTTTGGAAGAAATTTATACCAACAAGAATTATCAATCGCCAACAACCAGGAGGTGAGATTCTTGGAAGGTTTTGAAGGTGATACAGGGAAACTAGAACCAAGAGCCATGTTAGTAAACAGCTGCTCTCTCCCTGCTTGATCCAGGACCTTTGAGACCATCTTTGAGGAGCCTCGGGAGCGCAATGGGACTCTGATTCTTACCAGTTCAAAGAAGCTCCGGCGGGCTGTAGAATTTCGGGACAGCAGCCTTCCTCGATCCCGCCGGCCATCTCGTGGCATCCGAGCTGCACCTAGCAGGACCCTTACTCCCAAGGTGTCACCCAGCAAAGATGTGGGAGCCCTGCTACAGCAGCGTCTGGAGGAGCTTGATGCCTTGCTTCTGGAGGAAGAGTTGGATGGGAAGCAGCCCCATCAACCCTAGGAGCTCCAGCTGTTTTGTCCTGCCATCCATCCTGGAGGGGAAAACCTCTGAAGCAATTATATTTTTTTCCTCTATATTTCTAAGTAAAGTTTTCAATATGTTTGATTCTTTTGTGTCTCTAGCTAAGTTGGAAATTGACCATACTGATAATTTTCTATGTTGTCTGGAAAAGTGGGGGTGGAGGAGGGAGTAGGAAAAGATGAGGGACAGAGAAGAAACAATTGGTCATTGAAGATCTACTCTTCTCCAAAGCACAGGGCTGGGTTTGGAACTCAGTATCTGTGTTTGCTTGACTTGTACCCTATCAATTGAGCCATGCTTCCAGTACCACTTTTTAATGTTTTGTATGTTCTGGGGCTTGAATTAGGCCTGGGTGCTGTCCCCAAGCTTTTCTGCTCAAGGCTGTATCTCCACCACGTTGAGCCACAGCTCTACTTCCTTTACTAGTTTTTTTTTTGGTTTGTTTTTTTTGTTTTTTGCCGGTCATGGGGCCTGAACTCTGGGTCTGGGTGCTGTCCCTCAGCTCTTCCACTCAAGGCTAGTGCTCTATCACTGGAGCCACAGCGCCACTTCCGGCTTTTTCTGTTTAAGTGGTGCTGAGGAATCGAACCCAGGGCCTCATGCTTGCAAGGCATGCACTCTACCGCTGAGCTACCTTCCCAGCTCCCCTTTACTAATTATTTTGGAGACAGACTTTTATGCCACCTCTGGATATCAGCTTCCTGAATAGCTTGGATTATAGGCATGAACTACCAGCACCAGGCCCCAAAATAACTTTTTATTTGTAAATTCTGAGGAGGATACTTCTGAATGAGACCTGGGATCCTTGTCAGAATTTTCCCATGCCATTTACCTCAAAGAGGCTTAAAGATACAGAGTAAGCTAAAGCCTTGAGCAAGATAGTCCTGAATCCCTTCCAACTTGCAGACTTGGGATGCCAGAGCAAAAGCTAAAATCAAAGTCCTAGTGCCAATGGCTCACTGTAATCCTAGCTACTCCCGAGGCTGAGATCTGAGGATGGAAATTTGGAGCCCGCCCAGGCAGTCAAGTTAGCACCAATTAACCACCAAAAAGGCCTGGAGTGAAACGGTGGCTCAAGTGGCAAAGTGCTAGCCTTGAGCGAAAAAGCTAAGGGTCAGCCCAGGCCCCCAGTTCTGGCCCCAGTACTGGCACACACACACACACACACAATAATAGCCTGTCACCGGTAACATAACGTAGCCCTATGAAAGAATTAGGGTTAGGGTGAGCATGACACATTAAAACGGGTCAGTCAGTGGCACTCGCCATCTTTCACGTGGAGTCGGTGGAATGCTGGCCAGAGATGGCTGGAACCAGGATCCTAGCTGCTTTACCCGTCCTCGGTAAAACGTGCAGATAGCAGCGTGTGAAGAGAATTGCTACTACCAAATGAGTTAAAAGGAGCTCGGGGAGCTCCGTCCAGCACTCTAACCCGGCTGTAACCCAACGCGGTCTTCCCACAGGCACTAGAAAATAACGCGAGGCCTTGAAGCCATCTGACACCGCGGAGCGATCTACCAAGGAAGCCCTAGGGGTGGTGCGGTCACTAGGCGCATGCGCAAAACGCCAAGCGACGAAAATCGGGAAACGCCAAGCGACGAAAATCGGAGCAACTGCACGTAGAACCGCACCTTCCGCAGCCGCGCGCCGCCAAGCGGCCAACTGCCCCCTACGACGAACTCCTCGCCCAACTCCTCGCCTGAACGCCGTCAGAAAGAAGCCAATAAACGAAGAGTAGGAAGAGGCGGGGCTACCGGGGGAACCACCCCAAACACCTACTTCTAACCAGTCGAGTCACAAGACTTGGGAGAGGGCGGAGCTAACCTGATGTAACCCAATCCAAGATTTGAGGGCGGTTACATATTACCCACTCCCCAGAGCTTGACTCCGCCCTTCGCCTTGACGCACATTTGCCCACCTATCAATGACTAGGCCTGTGCGGGGGGAGGGGAAGGGGGCGGAGAGTGGGAGGAGGCAGAGAGAGGAAGGAGGCGTAGGCTGAGGAGGAAGAGGGAGGAGGGGCAGGGGAGTCCTGGCGGAGAAGAGGCCTGGGACTCCAAAGGAGACAACAGGAAGATGCGCTGGAGTTTTTTCGCGGCCCAACGGTCGTTCCGCATCCCCTAAAGCACAAGTTAGGCAAAGACGGAAGAAAAGAGGAAGAGACTTTTATGTCGGCGTACAGAGGAGCTACACCCGTCACCGTTGCCTCACATCCGGGGCTTTGGAGGGCTGGCCCCGGGGCCCCGCCCCCCCTCGCGCCTTTCATGGCGAACGGAGGCGGAGGATGGAAAAGCTGGGTCCGGAGAAGGCCCCTTTAAATCTTAAAGGGGTGGCCACCGATCTCTGCCGACTTGAACGCTAGCCTTAAAGGAGAAGCTGTCGAACCGAAGGTTGACAAATCGTGAACTCTGCTGTTGGGAGAACCGGGACGATTGGTTTTTCTCTTCTCTGCTCCCGCCCCACGGAAGAAGTCCTTTAAACTCTGCTTAAAGGGGAAGTGGTTGCTTGTGGAGGAGTAGAAACCAGCTCTCGAGCTCTTAAAGGATCGGCCTGCTGTTAGAAGGACCCTGGACTCCTTAAAGGGGTGGCCTCTTTTAGCCGGAGGACTTGAGACACTTTTAAAGGGAAGGTCTGCGTTTCGGGTCGAGCTTTCGGCCCCTTTTAAAGGGGTGGTCCTTCCTCTTCCTCGGGGAGACTTGCCTCGACCCCTGGCAGGGGGCGGCCACCGCACTAGGCCGGCCGGACACCGGCGGGTCGTCTTAAAGGGGCCGGGGGCTGGACAGCTTGAGGACTCGCCTTAAAGGGACGGCCGCCCCGTTTTCGCCGTCGCGGCCCCGCCGGCCCCACAGGGGGGGCCCTCGGGCTTGTCGCCCCGGGGGCGGCGCCGGCTCTCCGGGCCTTGGCCTTGGGGCGAGTTCGGGGCCAGCAGATCCTGCTTTAGAGGGGAAGCCGGGGCCTTCTCTTCCCTGAGCCGCCGTCAGCACCGCGCCTGCGACCCCCGGCCTGCGGACAGGCCACTCCGGGCCCCGTCGCCTCCGGATGCGGCGCTGAGGGCCGTCGCCATGGAGACAGCAGCGGCCGCAGCCCCAGGCCCGGGCTGGGTGGCCGAGGGGGAGCGTCGGCGGCGGCGCTGCTCGCGCCGGGACCGAGACCGGGAACAGCGGCGCCGCCGCGGGCCGGGCGGCGACGCGCCCCGGGCCTTGCTGGCCGCCCCGCGCGGCTCTTCGTCGTCGTCGTCGCCGCCGCCGCCCGCCAGGCCCTGGTCCTCCGCCTCGTCGGGTGAGCGGCCCGGGGGCCCGAGGCGGCGGCGACCTCGTCCCAGACCGCGGCCCCCGCGGCCCCGAGCTCGGAAGCGGCCCGCCGGCTCGGGCAGCCGTGGGGAAGAGGAGGAGGAGGAGGAAGAGGGGGGCCCCGACGACGGAGAGGCCGAGGAGGAGCCGGAGGAAGAAGAGGAGGAGGAGGAGGACTTGATCGATGGCTTTGCCATCGCCAGCTTCGCCAGCCTCGAGGCCTTGCAGGTAAGGCCTGGCGGGACGGGGCCTGGGGGTCCGAGGGGCAGAGCAGGCACCGTGCCTTGGGTGGGGGAGTGCGGGGTGGGGGGGGGTTGCTGCCACCCAAACCAGAGCGACCGGCTCCTCTGGCCGGCCTCGCCCCACCCTAGGGTAGGAGGAGGTAGAGCAGTTAGTCTCCAGGGACCAGCTGGGTCACCAGCCAGAGGCGCTTTGGAAGCCTGATCACCCCTAAAAGAGGTGGGAAGCTTTCATTTTCCATCCACGTCAGTCCCACCTCCTCCTCCACAGAAGGATGCATCTCTTCAGCCCCCAGAGCGACTGGAACATCGGCTGAAGCATTCTGGGAAACGGAAGAGGGGGGGCTCCAGTGGGGCCACTGGGGAGCCAGGGGACAGCTCTGATCGAGAGCCTGGCCGGCCCCCTGGGGATCGAGCCCGCAAATGGCCCAATAAGCGGAGAAGGAAAGAGGTGAGCTCTTCCCAGATACACATCCTCTAAAACTGACAGGCATAGTGTCTTGACTTATGTCCAATCAGCAGTACCACTGCCCACTCTAAACAGTGATCCCAGTCTTTAATGCAGAAAAGAATGCCAAACCAGCCAGAGTGCCCCCCCCCCTTTCAGGCCTGACAAAGAATTATGTACAGTCAGATTCACCTGCTTGTGGTTGGTATTATGTCTACTTCAAACATGCTAGTAATTCAAGACACATCTAAAGGACTTGGTTGAATGATAAATGAGTTAAATGTGGTCCCTTTCCTTCCCTGGAGGTGGTGGCAGTGGACAAGTAAACATTTGGGCCACGATTTGGGAGGCTACATAAGGTGGGGATTGGGGAGCAGTGCTGCAGAAACCAACATGAGGAAGCCACTCATTCGGCCTGGGGGATGGGCGAGGGTTGTGGTTAGGGAAAGCCCCCTATGATGTCTTAGGCCCCGAAGTACAGTCAGAAGTTTGCTAAGAGGAGAAATGGAGAAAAGCTGTTTTGAGCAAAGGCACATAGATGTGAGAACCTGTTGTACTTAAAGAGTCTGGCAAGCACATTGGGAATGAGAGAAGCTAGAAAAGCATGGGGGACCTTGAATACTGAACTGGGAGTTGAAATTTTGTTGAATTGCCTGGATATCTAGTCATCCTGCCTTACCTCTGGACTCTGGTCTTTCTCAGGCCTTCTCTCGCCATTCTCTGGAAGCTGGATACATAGTAAGTGCTGTCTCCCTAAATTGGCCTCTCCTCACCCCTTGTATCCCACTTTTCTTTCCTTTCCTGACACCTCTTTTTTTTTCCCTCTTCCCAGTG
Organism: Dipodomys ordii; assembly: GCF_000151885.1. NCBI lineage: Eukaryota > Metazoa > Chordata > Mammalia > Rodentia > Heteromyidae > Dipodomys > Dipodomys ordii. Next base: position 5,701,077 of record NW_012267230.1, read on the forward strand.
TGATGCGGAAAGTGATCTGGATGAGAGGGTGAGTGGGGCTGGAACTTGTTGGGTGGGCAGTGTCACGGCCTATCAAATAGACTATAATTTAAAGACCTTCTGAATGCAGCAAAAGCCTCCTTTTGAGTGGGCAGCATGAATTAGGTTGAGCCAGGAAGACTAGCTGCAAGTCTTGGTATGGCATCTTTTCTAAAGAGCCATCACCATTTCTTCATGGTAATCCATAATGGTTCTTCCTAGCCATTAGTCCGCTTATACTATAAGGCTTTTTGAATGAGGAGTCTGAGCAAAGACAAGCCGTAAGACGTGAAGCTACTTCAGTGTCATTGAAGGAGCTCTTCCATGTAGGGGAATTTCAGTTTATTATTAGAGCTTATTTGCTTCTTCTGAGCTAATGTATCCTAGGAAATAATGCTATATCCATTTACTCCTGTAAGTAACTCAGTTTGTACTTACTGATGTTTGTCTCATTTTCCTTCAGAAGTTTTCTGGGCATGGAGTATGATGTCCCAGAGAACCGTCTGTCCAAGGGGAGTGGCCAATTTCCTGCCACATGAAAATAGGGATCCATTCTCAAGAGAATTTTAAGTCTAGGTTTTTAAGGAGTCTCTAGGTTTCATTGTATTAGCAGCTTAGTTTTTTGCTAAGGCTAGGGAGCTAAACGGATGTTTAGGCCAGGTGGGCCTAAGGCCTGTCTGACACTTTGATTTGCCTGCTTTTTGTTACTAAAGTGCTGCCTTGATTCAGTCTTCTTGGACTAGCAGATTTTTTTCTGTTTGGCTCTGCTGCCCCACTTCTGTCTCCAAGCTTAACTCCTGCTAAAGCCCAAAGTCCAGTGGTAGAATAGAGTTGCTATCACCCCCATACCTCGCCGGCTCCCGAGGCTATGGGCCTTCCTAGGTGGAGGCCTGGCTTGACTATAACTTAACCATCTTCCTACCTTCTCTGCCAGGTCTCTGATGATGACCTCGACCCATCCTTTACTGTCTCAACCAGCAAAGGTTGGTGCCAAGGGCTGGGATGGAGGCAAGCGGGAAGAGTTGGGTGAGCATGAACTTCAGCTGAGCATGTCTGCTGTCCTGCCCTCACAGCCTCGGGGCCCCATGGCGCCTTCAATGGGAACTGTGAAGCAAAACTCTCCGTGGTCCCTAAAGTGTCGGGCCTGGAGCGGAGCCAGGAACAGCCCCCAGGGCCCGACCCGCTGCTAGTGCCTTTCCCCCCAAAGGAACCACCGCCTCCACCAGCCCCTCGGCCTCCTGTCTCACCCCCTGCACCCTTGCCGGCCACCCCCAGCCTGCCACCCCCACCCCAGCCCCAGCTGCAGCTTCGGGTCTCGCCATTCGGCCTCCGCACTTCTCCCTATGGCAGCAGCCTGGATCTCAGCACTGGCAGGTGAGTGACTCAGGTAGCTGGTCTGATCTGGAAGGGCCTGGTTATTTGGCTCCAAACCCTTGCATTCTTTGATGGACATGGGATGGGGGTGTGGCGTGAAAAAGGATTCTGAGGCTAAAAAGTTTGAGAGACACTGGGTGAAATACAATTTCCGAGATGACTCTAGGACTTATCTGGGCAATCAATCCTATTGGTGCCATTTCCAGGTTTTATTTTCTGGTGAGAATTTCTTCTAAAGCAAATCTGCTAGGAATAGTGCTCTTTGGAATATACTTTGGGAAATTCTGACATGATACTTAAAGAGTGCCGGCTTTGGTGTCAGTAAGACCCGGATTCAAATTATTCTTCTGCCACTTACTGGCTCTGTGATTTCTGACAAGTCATTTAACCTCTGAGCCTCAGTTTCCTCTTTCCTACAAAATGAAATAATAACGGTACTTTCATCCTAAAGCTGTTGTCTAGCTAATTCGGAGTAAACACAGTGTTTCCGAAAGCGTGTATACTCGTCACAAGTGGGGACTGGGGATGATGCCAGGTCTCACCTGAGTTAGCTCTAAACTGAGTCACAGGTTAGCTTTTATGTGCTTTAGGAAAACATGGCTAGTACCGCAACTTGAGTTTACGTGTTACTGCTTGGGGTGAGGCCAAAAAAGGAGAGTGAGTTGTAGAACTTGCATAGTACATACAGATGGTTGTATGGCCGCAGCAGTGTTGAGAAGTGGTGTAAATGCGGGAAACTTGCCATAGCTTATAAAGCAGTGCCAGCAGTTGGCCTACAGTAAATGCTCACCAAAGGGTAAGGAATCGTTGATACTGTCATTATTGTTGCTCTTTCTGTTGTCATCATCATTGTTATTATTGAGAAAACTAAGGCTCAGAGGGGGGCAGTGACTTGCTCAAGGTTTCCCATGGTGTTTGTGGCAAGATGTGCCTAGAATTCGAGCTCCTGATTCCTAGGACAGGCCAGTGTGGTTGCTCCACTGTCTTAGGGTGGGAACCCAGGTGGCCCAGTGTAATTAGACATCAAAATGAATGATCTGTTTGGTGCTGTGATTGAGTCAGAAAAGGGAAAGTCATATGGCCAGAGATGGCAGAGGTAGAAGAGAGGGGGTTTGTCGGGGGTGGGAGGCACCTCAGTCTGAGGCTGGGTTATCTGAAGGAGCTCTGCCATCTCCTGTGTTGGAGAAACGAAGTATTACCACCCAGGCTTCTGACCCCCTCCTGTCAGAGCTGGCACCTCCCACTTCCTCACTCATCTCCCCACTTCTCTCCCCAGCTCTTCACGGCCGCCCCCCAAGGCCCCGGCCCCTCCCGTGGCTCAGCCTCCCCCCTCATCATCCTCTTCGTCCTCCTCCTCCTCATCTGCCTCCTCCTCGTCCGCGCAGCTCACCCACCGGCCCCCAACGCCCTCACTGCCCTTGCCTCTGTCCGCCCACAGCTTTCCTCCCCCGGGCCTGCGGGCCCCCCCTCCACCCCACCACCCCTCCTTGTTCTCCCCTGGCCCTCCCCTGCCCCCACCCCCACCCCTGCTGCAGGTGCCAGGGCACCCTGGGGCCTCAGCCGCTAACGCCCTTTCTGGTGAGTGTGGGGTCCTGGCCGGGGGGTGGGGGGGACCATGGCTCTGAGCTCTGGCCCAGTTGGCTTTAGGGCCTCTGGGCCTCAGCCTACAGCAGTACTTGAGGAGGGAGTGAGTGGCTCAAGGCCAGAGGGAAGGCGAGTCACTGGGGCCTAAGGAGGCTGACATGGTGGCAACAGATACGAAAGCCTTCTCCCCTCCCCTCCCACAGAGCAGGACCTGATCGGCCAGGACCTGAACTCTCGCTACCTGAATGCCCAGGGTGGCCCTGAGGTGGTGGGAGCAGGGGGCTCAGCCCGGCCCCTGGCCTTCCAGTTCCACCAGCACAACCACCAGCACCAGCACACCCACCAGCACACCCACCAGCACTTCACCCCTTATCCCCCGGGCCTGCTGCCACCCCATGGCCCCCACATGGTGAGCTCCTCATTGGGCTGGTGATGAGGCTCAGAGGCCTGGGGGAGGGCGTGGCTTGAGGTCAAGGCCCTGGGTCCCTCGCCAGCAGCTTACTCTTCCCTTCTCTTCCCTAGTTTGAGAAATACCCAGGAAAGATGGAAGGCCTTTTCCGACATAATGTGAGTGTGTGTGAGTGTGTGTGATGTATGGATATGGATGTGTCCATGCATGCATGTGGCCCTGACTGTTGGAGTCCAATCTTTAGCTCCAGAAGCCAGAGCCTTAAGCCTGGGAGAGCTCCAAGGGGATGTGGGGAGGTAGGAGGGTTAGGGTGGAGGCCCGAGGACTGACTGATGGGTAGACCAGATCCGGACTATACCTCCACCCCCTGCTTGGACTAGTCCCCTTCTCTCCACAGCCGTACATGGCCTTTCCTCCCGCAGTGCCCGGGCTCCCTCCGGGCCTCCCGCCAGCTGTCTCCTTTGGCTCCCTGCAGGGGGCCTTCCAGCCCAAGGTGAGCCTCCAATCCAGCCATACCACTGCCTCCCACCCCTTATAGACTCAAGCATCCTGGATCTCCATGCTTTTCTTCCCATTCCTCCAAACCTGTCTATAGCTTCTTGCCCTCTTTTCTGGATCCAAGTTTGTTGTTTTTTTTTTTAATTTTTTTTTTTCCATTGTGCTGTTTCTGTGTCCCAAACGTAAGATTCTTTGACTTGTGCTAGTCCTGGGGCCTGAACTCGGGGCCTAGACACTGGCCCTGAGCCTTTTTGCTCAAGGTTAGCACTCTAATACTTGAGGCACAGCTCCAGTTCCTGCACCTAAGTTTTTGTATAACCATGCTCCCTCTCTGTCCCATCCCCCAGCTTGGTTCTAGACCCCCTTTTTTAATGCTTGGTGCCAGCTCTCCTGTCTAATTCCTCCACTCCCCTTTACCAGAGCACGAACCCTGAGCTGCCACCACGACTGGGGCCAGTGCCAAGCGGGCTCCCCCAGAAGGGGACACAGGTGAGGGGGTCAGGGTAGGTCCTGGGGAAGGAAGCTAAAAGGTATGTTGAGGGGAAAGTAGGAGAGTTCACCATTGACTCCTCCCTTTAATACACAATCAGAGGTATCCCTAGGTGTCTACAGAGAGAGGATTTCTATAAATAACAGGATTTCCCAGGCATGAGAAATAGGAGGCTTATTATGTGGGCCCAGGAATAAGGTAATATTAGGGAAATGGTTTTATTTTTGGTGCTACTGGGGATCAAACTCAGGGCCTCACCATTCCTAGCGCACATTCCACCACTGTTACATCCCCCAGCCCAAGGACAGTAGATTCTGTGGAGCTTCTTGAATTAGGTCAAATTTAATTTTTTGTTCCCCAAATGACATAGCAGGAAGCCCTGTCCACAAAGCTTTCTCTTTGAGAAGTGGTTGAGGAGCCAGAGATTTGCTTTTCTCTTTGCACATGTAGCAGCCTTAGACTTGAAGGCTGTAAGAACATGGCTGAGCACTGCATGTGTTTCCTATGGGCTAGACTAGACCCGCGTTTTCCAGCTTCCTTGAAAGGTGTTTTTTCTGTTTGTCTGTCTTATTTTTTTTTTTAAAGATAACTTACTTAAATTGATGCTTCCAATATATAATACTGCTCATTGAAAGACCTATCCTGCCTGCCTGTAGCAACTCCTCAACCCTCCGAGCAGGGCACTTTCCTTGGGGAGGTGTTGGAGGAGAGATGGCTGGAGTGGGAGAGAGAGGACAGAGAAGGGGATTTTGACACCAGAAATGTTGAAGGGAGTCAGAGACTCAGGGAGGCATCTAGGGGCAAATAGATGCTATGGATATGAAGCACCAAGGTTAGTGAACACGTGTGAATTGCCTTCAATCTTTCCTTTGCCATCCCCAGATCCCCGACCATTTCCGGCCACCTTTGAGGGTGAGTTTGTTGAGGACCTCAGGCTGCATGAGGCTGGGGGCTGGTGTTATAGGGCATTCTGGCTAAAGGGTGGGAGGGTTCCTACTTGGGAACGATGAAAAGGGCCAAGACATGGAAGAAGCCAAATGTGACACAATAGAAAGGGAAGGTCTTTGAAGTCACAGACCTCGGCTCAGATATAACCGGCCATGGGACCTTGGGCAAGACAGTTTTATCTCTCTGAGCCTCAGTTTCCTAGACTTTAAAATGAACCTGGTCATCTCTTGGTTGTAGGAATGGTGAGTAGGGACGTTGTGTGACAAGGCTGGGCTCACGGCCGGGCCTGGAGTGGGTGATGAGTGAATGTTCTTTGCTTCCCTTTCCCTTTGGTCATCCATCTGGGGCGACAGAAACCAGGGAAGTGGTGTGCCATGCACGTGCGCGTGGCTTACATGATCCTGAGACACCAGGAAAAGATGAAGGTACTGGGGCCGGAGGGCTGGGGAGAGTGGGTCTGAGAGGCAAGGATGGCCTGAGCTCTGGGGCAGCTGCATTCAATGGAACTCTGTAGAATCTTGGCCAGAAACATTCTCTCCTGTCTCATCACTGCTGCACAGTGTGTTCTTGGGTTAATTCTGGGATGATGATCAGAGAGGTAGAAGTAGAGGAAGAGGATAGCAGCTAAGCTCCTCGGTGTGAGCCAGCCCTTGGAAGGGAGCTCATGGTGGGAGAATGACAGTAGGGACTTCGTAAGAAAGAGACAGAGAAAAAAAATGGAAACAGTACTGGCCCTGGCTCTTCACTCACCTATTTGCCCTCTCCCTGTGTCTCACACAGGGTGACTCCCACAAGCTTGACTTTCGGAACGACCTCCTGCCCTGCCTTCCGGGGCCCTATGGGGTCCTGCCCCCTGGGCAGGAACTCTCCCACCCGGCCTCCCTCTTCACTGCGACTGGTGAGTCTGGCCAGCCCTCCTAGGGTCTGAGATTCCCCACCTATGGCCCAAGGTCCACCTTGCGCCAACTCAGCCTCATGAGTTTCCCACCTCTCTGCCCAGGTGCCGTCCACGCTGCAACCAACCCTTTCACGGCAGCTCCCGGGGCCCACGGACCCTTCCTGAGCCCCAGCACCCACATTGGTAAGAGCCAAGGGCATGTTGGGCATCCCAGGCCTTGTCCCCAACTTCCCAGATGTTCTGGAGCTGCAAGATGGACATCAGACCCGAGAAGCAGCTAGAATGGGGTGGATTCTGGTTCCATTTGCTTTGTGGCCTTGGGCAAATTACTCGACCTGTTCTGAGCTGTGAGTTCCTTAGCTATAAATAAGTGGCAAAGAGCAGTGACTCCCTCTTTCTGCCATAGCACACTCTGTCTCTGAAATAGCCAGGAATAGAGGGGTAGCATGCTACCTGGGAGAGGAAAGGGGGAAGGGGTAGCTAGCTGTGCAGGCTCAGGGGAACTTGGCAGGTTTCTTGGGGGAAGATTTAAGCTCGCTCTGGGTGGACAAGAAGGAGTTGAGTTTGGATGGAAGCATTTCTGGCTGCAGTTCCCATGGGCTAGTTGTTCTACCAGCTGTGACACATTCATGAAGTGAGGGTGAATCTGGGAAGGGCTCTACATGGGAGAGAAGACAGCTGAGATCTTCAGGCCAGTAGCTTGCTAGTGTCAAGGTCCGCTAAATGGGTTCAGGTGGCTGATGTGAGGGAATGGGAATAAGAGCTTGATCTCTTAATATCAGAATGGCCCTGGTAGCTGGGAAGGTGGCTCAGTGGTAGAGCGCTTGCCTTGCATGCCAGAGGCCCTGGGTTCGATTCCTCAGCACCACATAAGCAAAAAGAAAAAAGCCAGAAGTGGAGCTGTGGCACAAGTAGTAGAGCGCTAGCCTTGAGCTGAAGAGCTGAGGGACAGTGCCCAGGCCCAGAGTTCAGGACACACGACTGGACCCCCCCGTCCCAAAAGAAAAGACTTAATGAAAACTCCTGATGAGTATGCTCAGTATCTTTATAGGCTGAGAAGGTGGCTCAGTGGTAAAGCGCTTGCCTTGCATGCCTGAGGCCCTGGGTTTGATTCCTCAGCACCACAAAAGCAAAAAGAAGCTATGGCTCAGGTGGTAGAGCACTAGCCTTGAGCTGAAGAGCTGAGGGACAACACCCAGGCCCAGAGTTCAGGCCCCATGACCGGACCCAAAAAAAAAAAAAACAGAACAGCCCTGGTTTGTGAGTACACCTCACAGTTTGATGATCTTTGACAAGTCATTTCACCTCTCTGAGCCTATTTTATCATTTGAAAGTGGGAATACTCCTGTATCCTGGTGCTTGGGACACTGGGCTAATAAACAACATGGTACGTGTCAAATCACAGTGCCTTGCCTGGTCCGAGGAAATGTTTAGGACTCCTGGCCTGCTTACTGATTTGCCTCTTCCCCCCATTTCTTTGCTCCTGCTCACAGTTCGGTGCCCATGCTCTGACATCTCTCCTTTTTTTTTCCCCCCCCAATAGATCCTTTTGGGCGTCCCACAAGCTTCGCCTCCTTGGCTGCCCTCTCCAACGGGGCCTTTGGAGGCCTGGGCAGCCCCACATTCAGTGAGTGCTGGGTGGGGGTGTGCAGAGGGTTCTGGGGGGGGGGGATTTGTCACTTATCACACAGGATCTGGAGCTTCTCACTCCTGGCCCCTATGGCTTTCTATTTCACTATCTGCCTAGACTCCGGCGCCGTCTTTGCCCAGAAAGAAAGTCCAGGGGCCCCACCAACCTTCGCCTCTCCCCCAGACCCGTGGGGCCGCCTGCACCGCAGTCCTCTGGCGTTTCCTGCCTGGGTCCGGCCCCCTGAGGCCGCCCGGACACCAGGCTCAGACAAGGAGCGGCCTGTGGAGCGGAGAGAGCCTTCTATCACCAAGGAGGAGAAGGATAGGTATGTCTCCCTGCCCTGCCAACATGCCGCTCTCGCCGTCCTTCAGTCTTCTGGAGCACCTTCATTATTTCCTTATCTCTGCCTTAGGGACCTCCCTTTCTCAAGGCCCCAGCTCCGAGTTTCTCCTGCTACTCCTAAGACTCGGGCTGGTGAGGAAGGGGCACGGCCAGCCAAGGAGTCTGTGCGAGTAAAGGAAGAGCGGAAAGAAGAGGCTGCTGCCGCCGCCGCCGCCGCTGCCGCCGCCGCCGCTGCTGCCGCTGCCACAGGGCCTCAAGGCCTTCACCTGCTGTTCGAGAGGCCCAGGCCACCCCCCTTTCTGGGCCCTAGTCCACCAGAGCGCTGTGCAGGCTTCCTGGAGCCAGCCTGGTTGGCAGGGCCCCCACGCCTGGCCAGGCCACCTCGCTTCTATGAGGCCGGTGAGGAGCTGACTGGACCTGGGGCTGTGGCTGCTGCCCGCCTCTATGGTCTAGAGCCTGCTCATCCACTGCTATACAGCCGCTTGGCTCCTCCACCGCCACCCGCCGCGGCCCCAGGAACCCCCCACCTTCTCAGCAAGACCCCACCAGGAGCCCTCTTGGGGGCACCACCTCCACTTGTGCCCGCCCCCCGGCCCAGCTCTCCACCTAGGGCCCCTGGCCCAGCCCGGGCTGACAGGTGAGGGGAGGGGAGGGACCAGCAAAGCTCCATTCCCCTTTTCCTTTTGATAAGGCCCTGGGCCTGAGGTTTTTGAGCCAGTGCTGGAAGGCAAAGATCATGACCCTCGCAGCCATCTCTGAGGTCATGGGCCTGGGAGTAGAACTCCAACCCCCACAAGGTCAAGTATCCTATGGACCGTGGGGACACTGGGAGGGTAGAGGCCACAAGCCTCTGGAGAGAGGTGTATGTGTACATGAGAAGAGGGGTCATTTCAGAGGTCATAGCAGACGACCTCCTGAGGTGCACCATCTTCCCCTCTGAGGTCCTCTAGGCCCTTGGCCTGCCTCCCCAAGGGCTCACTTAGCCAGAGGCCAAAGTGCTCCCTCCTCTTCTACCATCCAAGTCCTGTGCCCTTCTAGGGCTGGAGGATGAGGGAACTAAAGGAAAGGGGGTTCCATGTACATATTTATCACCCCTTCTATATAGCCCCCAGACCTTTTGTACATTTTTACAGGGGTGCCCCTCCCAATGACCCCTTCCTGGTTAATTAAATCCTCAGACTGGTGCTGTGTTCCTAGCCTCTGGCCTCTCTGTGGGGGGAGGGGGGGGTCACAGGGGAAAAGCTGGGAGGGGACAAGTAGTAGCCCCAGGGCTTGTCCCTGGGGATACATGGGGTCCAGCCAGAGTCAGACCAAGTAGGGGGAAGGACCCTAGGGACCTAAGCTAGAGGGAAACACACTGTCAGCCCAGGTTCTCCTCAACGAGTTCTGTTAACTTTGTCCCCAGCTCTAAAAAGCTCAACCTTCAAGCCTCAGACGCCACCTCTTAATGGCTCAGTCCCCACCCCTACCCCATTTCCAAGTGCCCCCAGGACTCCTGGGCCCTGCTCCACAAAACCCTGTCCTAGGCTGGGGGGTAGGGGGCAAAGAAGGTCACCATGTACCACACACCAAAGAAGGGGGTTGGCCCTGGGGTGGGCAATACGGGCAGCTTCTTCAGCAGCCTCACGGCAACAGCCCCAGCCTTCCCAAAGCAGCAGACGCCTCCAGGCTGGGGCCCAACCTAGAAGGCAGGGCTCAGTTTAACAAACCATAACGTTGACTTTTTTCCCCCGGTGGGGCTTATTCTGTAACATGACTTGCGGATATTTATATAAAAATGAGTGTTACAATGAGGCCCCCTGGCTCCTCTTTGGGTCTGTATGGGTCGCCTGGTATGGGTTGGATTGGGTCTCGGTATAAGGGAGGGATGGGGACAATATGGCCACGTCCTATGTTTTCCTTCTGTCCTGCATTGGAGGAGTTCTGCTTCTGAGTGCATGGATTGGTATTAGGTGTTGGTTCTCTACAATGTAGGAATACATATATAAGAATGAAGCCATCTGGAAAGACATTGAATGTAAAACATCAAATTTCCCCTTTTACCATTCTTCCCCAGCCCATTCCCTTCTCAAGAGGTTGCCACTGTTGAGTATTTGGTGTGTGTTCATCATATTTCTTCCTGCGTGTTTGCCTGTATACACATGTATAGTTACATTAGATAAGATCTGTAATGGTCACTAATTGTATTTGCCAAGTACTACATAGTCATTCTATTTTCTTTCTTATTTGTCAGTCCTGGGACTTGAACTTAGGGCCTGGGCACTATCCCTGAGTTGCTTTTGCTTTTGCTTTTTTGCTCAAGGCTGGCACTCTATCACTAGAGCCACAGCGCCACTTCCGGCTTTTCCTGTTTATGTGATACTGAGGAATCAAACCCAGGGCTTGATGGGTGCCAAGCAAACACACTACCACTAAGCACTGTCCCACAGTCCCACCGCCTACGTGGTCATTCTAAAGCAATGCAAACACTAATAGTCCAGTACAAAGAGCTAGGCGCTGGTGTCTACTCAGGAGACTGAGATCTGAGGATCATGGTTCAAAGCTAGCCTGGGTCAGGCGCCCAGGGGCTCATGCCTGCAATCCTAGCTACCCAGGAGGCTGAGATTTGGGGATCATGGTTCAAAGCCAGCCCAGGCAGGAAAGTCCGTGAGGCTCTTATCTCCAATTAACCACCAGAAAACTGGAAGTAGCACTATGGCTCAACTGGTAGAGTGCCAGCCTTGAGCTAAAGAGCTCAGGATATCGCCCAGGCCTCTAGTTCAAGCCCCAGGATGAACAGAAAAAACAGTACAAAGAAAAAGTGTCCTGCCGGGCACTGGTAGCTCACGCCTGTAATCCTAGCTACTCAGGAGGCTGAGATCTGAGGATCGCAGTTCAAAGCCAGCCCGGGCAGGAGAGACCATAAGACTCCTATCTCCAATAAACCACCAGAAAACCGGAAGTGGCACTGTAGCTCAAGTGGTAGAGCGCTCGCCTTGAGCTGAAGAGCTGAGGGACAGCGCCCAGGCCCAGAGTTCAAGCCCCACGACTGACAAAAAAAAAAAGGGGGGGCTGGGAAGGTGGCTCAGTGGTAGAGCGCATGCCTTGCATGCCAGAGGCCCTGGGTTCGATTCCTCAGCACCACATAAGCAAAAAGAAAAAAGCCGGAAGTGGTGCTGTGGCTCCAGTGGTAGGGTGCTAGCCTTGAGCTGAAGAGCTGAGGGACAGTGCCCAGGCCCAGAGTTCAGGCCCCACGACTGGACCAAAAAAAAAAAAGTGTCCTATAATCCCAGCTCTCAAGAGGTAACCACTGTTAATTATATCAAGGGTAAATTCCTCTTCTATATGACTAAGTTGTTTTTGGTTGTAGTTTTGCTGGTACTGGGGTTTGAACTCAGAGAGCCCTGAAGCACTTGTTCACCTTTTTCAATCATGGCTGGCACTGTACCACTTGAGCCACACTTCCATGCTTGTTCATTGGAGAGGTAAGAGACAGATTTGTCTGACCAGGTTGGCTCTAAACTGTGATTCTCAGATCTCAACCTCTTGAACAACTGGGATTATAGACACAAGCCACCAGTGTCTGCCATGATTAAAATATTTTTGGAAAGTAGGATTATGCCTGTGAAACCAATTTGCAACCTCCATTTTGCACTGAGCATGATTGCTTAAAAATTTTTTGGGGGGGGGCTGGGAAGGTGGCTCAGTGGTAGAGCACTTGCCTTGCATGCCTGAGGCCCTGGGTTCGATTCCTCAGCACCACATAAGGAAAAAGCCGGAAGTGGTGCTGTGGCTCAAGTGGTAGAGCGCTAGCCTTGAGCTGAAGAGCTGAGGGACAGCGCCCAGGCCCAGAGTTCAGGCCCTACGACCAGACCAAAAAAAAAAAAATTTTTTTTTGGTGTCTTGTTATGGTGTTGAACCTTCCATTTTCCCTCCTTAACCTCCCAAGTAAGTGCTGGGATAAGAGGTGGGAACCCCCCTATGCCTACTGAAGTAAAAGACTATAATTGCATAACCAGACTTCCCAGGTCTCTCCTCATACCTAAGATTGGGTCTTTTGATCACTTATGTTTCTGCCTGTGTCTTCAGCACCCAAATTAGAAACTCCCTTTTCCCTGCTTGAACTGCCTTTTATTCTTTCAACCACTATTGATTTAATCCATCATGCCAGGCACTGAACTGGTGGCAGGAGACACAGGGGTAAACAAATCCCAGCCTTTCTGGCACTTAAATTCTACTGTGAGAGATCAGCAAATATGCTGCCTGAAGAGGCTACAGGGTAAGAATGTTGAAGGGCTGCCTTTCTTGTCCTAACCACTATGCCCTATTGATTCCTCTGCTGTGATCCAAGCTTGGGGCAAATCCTCGGGCAGAGTTAAAATGACAGTCCAGAAAAGACTGTTAGCATTTAGGAGAAAGCTAAGCAAAAACCTTTCACCATAAAGAGGCTGGTATTAGGAAATGGATTTCTTCACTCTGAACAAGTTCACATAGTAGCTATGTTTTGTTGTATGGTTGGGTGTTTTTGTTTGTTTTTGTGACAGTCGTGCTGTGTGGCCCAGACTTGTCTTCATCTCCAAATCTTGCTTCAGACTCTCAAGTGCTGGGATTTACAGGCATGAACTACCATGCTTGTCTTAAAATGGAGTTTTAATAGTCATTTCTTAGCATTACTATATAAATCTTGTGAGTCAGTAAGTAAAACAATGCCATTTCTACTGCTGATGTGTTTCTGATCAGAAACTCTTTTTAGAATCAAATTTAGAGAGATGTGATGAAGGAGAATGTTGACCTACATGCAGTTCGTGTAGGAAGCACATCTTTCACAATTGGCTGTGAAGTGGGCAGAATCTATTTGAGGGTATAGGGTGGAACAGGGAGCTAGAGTTGGGAAAGAGCACAGACAGACTGACATCAGCTGACCCTGGGCTTGACTTAGGCTCTATGATTGATGTGCAGGTGTAGATAATATATATGGTGAGAAAACAAGGGAAATGACAATACTGATCCACAGGTCCCTGTGAAACCTCCACAGGATGTGCTGAGCACAGAACTTACAACACAGTGAACATCTGATCATCTGAAAGTTATTATATGGTAAATAATTAGAAATAATGGTGGAGTACTTGCTTATCACGTGCAAGGGCCTGTATCCCCAGCACCATAAAGAAAAAGAAAAAGGGCTGGGAAGGTGGTTCAGTGGTAGAGCGCTTGCCTTGCATGCATGAGGCCCTGGGTTTGATTCCTCAGTACCACACAAGCAAAAAGAAAAAAGCCGGAAGTGGCGCTGTGGCTCAAGTGGTAGAGCGCTAGCCTTGAGCTGAAGAGCTGAGGGACAGCGCCCAGGCCCAGAGTTCAGGCCCCATGACCGGACCCAAAAAGAAAAAGCATTCCAGCCCAGGGAAACAAATCTGAGGAACTTTTTATCACCAAAAAACCACAAAAAAGGGGACTGGGAAGATGGCTCAGTGGTAGAGCGCTTGCCTTGCATGCTCGAGGCCCTGGGTTCGATTCCTCAGCACCCTATAAACAAAAAGAAAAAAGCCAGAAGTGGCGCTGTGGCTTGTCGAGTGCTAGCCTTGAGCTGAAGAGCTGAGGGTCAGCGCCCAGACCCAGAGTTCAGGCCCCATGACCAGACCCCGGAAAAAAAAAAAGGAAGAAAAGGGAGTAATTTCCCTGTTTTCAGGAAGAATGAAACAGGGAGGTAGCTCAAGTGGCAGAGCGGTTGCCTAGCATTAAGCGCTAGCTAGGTTCAATCTTCAGTGAAGTTAAAAAAAAAAAGAGGGGGTGCTGGGAAGGTGGCTCAGTGGTGGAGCGCTTGCCTTGCATGCCTGAGGCCCTGAGTTCAATTCCTCAGCACCACATAAGCAAAAAGAAAAAAGCCAGAAGGGGCACTGTGGCTCAAGTGGTAGAGTGTTAGCCTTGGGCTGAAGAGCTGAGGGACAGCGCCCAGGCCCAGAGTTCAGGCCCCACGACCGAACCCCCCCCCCAAAAAAAAGATGGAACATGGAAGTTCAGAGAAGTAACATGACATGGTACAATTTGGTTGAATTGGATAATCAATACAATGTTAACTCCTCTTGCATGCCATACTATCCTTGTTTTTGATGATCTTTATGGGGGTGTTGCTAGTTTTTTTTGATGTTTTTTGTTTTTGTTAGTGGTGGAGCTTGAACTCCAGGCCCGGACGCTGTAGCTCAGCTCTTCCACTCAAGGCTAGCACTCTACCACTTCAGCCACAGTGCCACTTCTGGTTTTCTGGTGGTTTATTGGAGATAAAACTCATAGACTTTCCTGCCCGGGCTGACTTTGAACTGTGATCCTCAGATCTCAGCCTCCTGAGTAGCTAGGATTACAGGTAGGAGTCACCTGTGCCTGGCTTGCTTTTTTTTTTTTTTTTGTCAGTTGTGGGACCTGAACTCTGGGCCTGGGCACTGTCCCTCAGCTCTTCAGCTCGAGACTAACATGCTACCACTTGAGCCATAGCACCACTTCTGGTTTTTTCTGCTTATGTGGTGCTGAGGAATCAAACCCAGGGCCTCATGCATGCAAGGCAAACACTCTACCACTGAGCCACCTTCCCAGCCCCTGGACTGGCTTTGAACCATGATCCTCAGATCTCATCTTCCTGAGTAGCTAGGATTACCATGTGTGAGCCACTGGTGCCTGGCAGTTGCTGGGGTGTTTTTTTTTTTGTTTTTTTTTGGTGGGCTTTTAAAATGTTTGTTTTTCGCCAGGTATGGAACTCAGGGTACTTGTGCATGCTATGCATTCATATTACCACCAAACTCTGTCCCAGCTCCACCCCCAGCATTGTACACATTAATAGAGCACTGCAGTATTTATACACATGCTGTGATAGTTAAGTCAAGCCTATCTATAGCAAACCTTTCTCTCTTTCTCTCATTCCTTCCTTCCTTCCTTCCTCCCTCCCTTTCCTTTCTTCCCTTCCTTTCTTCCTTCCTCTCTCTTTCTTTCTCCCTCCCTCCCTTCTTCCCTACTTCCCTTTCTCTCTCTCTCTTTTTCTTTCTCTCTCTCTCCTTCCTTCCTTCCTTCCTTCCTTTCTTTCTTTCTTTCTTTCTTCGGCCAGAACCACAGCTTGAACTCAGGGACCCAAAGTTACTCCCATTCCTTCCCTCTTTGCACTCTTTGGAAGAAAGTCTACTAATCCCCTTTATGAAGGCAAAGTATTTGCATATGTAATTAAGATTTTTTTTCCTCATAGATTTATCTGTACCCACTTATTTATTCAGTCATTTATATTAGTCTAGTTTCCTGGATATTTATTTGATATTGCAAGTTATAATCTATTATTTCCTTATGATGCTCAAATTCTTCCAGTTCTGACTTGTCTTTGTCCCTTTGACATATTTTCCTTATTGTAAGGGGGCTAGATTTTTTTTTGTTTTGGTCTGGTCGTGAGGCCTGGGCTCTGTCCCTCAGCTCTTCAGCTCAAGGCTAGCACTCTACCACTTGAGCCACAGCGCCACTTCCGGCTTTTTTCTTATATGGTGCTGAGGAATCGAACCTAGGGCCTCATGCATGCAAGGCAAGCGCTCTACCACTAAGCCACCTTCCCAGCCATTAATTTACCAGGGTATTTTATTTATTTTTATTTTTTTTTTTGGGGGTCTGGTCGTGGGGCCTGAACTCTGGGCCTGGGTACTGTCCCTCAGCTCTTCAGCTCAAAGCTAGCACTCTACCACTTGAGCCACAGTGCCACTTCCAGCGTTTTTTTGTTTTGCTTATGTGGTGCTGAAGAATCGAACCCAGGGCCTCAGGCATGCAAGGCAAACACTCTACCACTGAGCCACCTTCCCAGCCCCAGGGGGCTAGATTTTTTAATTTATCTTATTTTTTTGGTCCTGGGGCTTGAACTCAGGGCCTGAGCACTGTCCCTGAGCTTATTTTTGCTCAAGGCTAGCACTCTACCATTTGAGCCACAGCACCACTTCTGGCTTTTTCTGTGTATGTGGTACTGAGGAATCAAACCCAGGGCTTCATGCATGCTAGCCAAGCACTCTACCACTAAGCCACATTTCCAGCCCAGGGCTAGATTTTTCGAACACTGACTTTTACTTTGTTATTTTGTGTGCTTGGAATTTTGGGTCCTGCATATATATGTATATGTATATATACACACACACACACACGTATGTGTGTGTGTGTGTGTGTGTGTGTGTCTTGAAATTTAAAAACACAAAACTGCTCACATCAAGAATTTAAAAGTTTTTTTTCTTCCCTGATCACCCTCACCATTGTAAGTTCTCTTTTTTTAGTTGATTTCTGATCTATTCTCTAGGATTCTTTCTTTTGTTCTTTTAAGCAAATGTCTACATAAGTATCCATTGTTCTACATACTGCATTTTTGAAGTAACTATCTCCTTCAGATCATTCCATTTCAGTGCACAGAAAGCTACCCTTTTAAACTCTGCATAGTGTTAAGCCATTGTAAGACTATACTCGAATATATTTGACCACTATCCATCAAGAAATGTTTACGATGGGCTGGGAAGGTGGCTCAAGAGTGCTTGCCTGGCATGCATGAAGCCCTGGGTTCAATTTCTCAGCACTACATAAGCAGAAAAGGCCGGGAGTGGTGCTGTGGTTCAAGTGGTAGAGCACTAGCCTTGAGCTGAAGAGCTGAGGCACAGCGCCCAGGCCCAGAGTTCAGGCCCACGACTGACAAAAAAAAAAAAAAAGTTTACTTTGTTTCTAGTCTTTTAATAGAACTGAGGGTTGCAGTTTATATCCCCATCTTTGTGCACATGAGCAATCTGCAAGGTAATTTCTAGGAAATAAATTGCAGAGCCAAAGAGTACATGCTTTCAGAACCCTGATAGATACTTGTCCTCTACAAACTAGTATGAGAGGATCAGTCTCCCTGCTAATGATGAAAAGTAGCAGCTTTGTGTATGTGTTTGAGAGAGAGAGAGAGTGTGTGTGTGTGTGTGCTGGGCCTTGCTTTTTTTTTTTTTTTTTGCTGGTCCTGGGCCTTGAACTCAGGAACTAGGTACTGTCCCTGAGCTATTTACTCAAAGCTAGTGCTCCATTTGAGCCACAGTGCCACTTGCAGCTTTTTCTGCGTATGTGGTACTGAGGAATTAAACCCAGGGCTTCATGCATGCTAGGCAAGCACTCTACCACTAAGTCACATTCCCAGCCCAGGGGGGCTTGCTTATTTATGTATTTTATTTATTTATTTTGGCCAGTCCTGAGGCTTGAATTCAGGGTCTTGGCACCGTCTCTGAGCTTCTTTTGCTCAAGACTAGCACTCTACCACTTGAGCCACAGTGCAACTTCTGGCTTTTTCTATTTATGTGGTACTGAGGCAAACTCAGGGCTTTGTGTGTGCTAGGGAAGCACTCTACCTTTAAGCTACATTCCCTTAATTCAGGCCTTCCCAATCTCACTTGGCTTTTTCCACTCAAGGCTGGAATTTTACTACTTAAACCACACCTTCACTTCTAGCTTTTTGTTGGTTAAGTGAAGATAACATCAGGAGTGCTAGGAAGGTGGCTTAGTGGTAGAGTGCTTACCTAAGATGCATGAAGCCCTAGATTCGATTCCTCAGTACCACATAAACAGAACAAGCCGGAAGTGGCACTGTGGCTCAAGTGGTAGAGTGCTAGCCTTGAGCAAAAGCAGCTCAGGGACAGTGCCAAGGCCCCAAGTTCAAGCCTCAGGACTGGATTGAGATTTGTTTTGGTTGTGGGGCCTGAACTTTGGGCCTGGGCACTATCCCTGAGCTCTTCAGCTCATGGTGAGTGCTCTACCACTTGAGCCACAGCGCCACTTCCAGTTTTCTGGTGTTTTTTTTTTTTTTTTTTTTTGGTCCAGTCGTGGGGCCTGAACTCTGGGCCTGGGCACGTCCCTCAGCTCTTCAGCTCAAGGCTAGTGCTCTACCACTTGAGCCACAGCGCCACTTCCAGTTTTCTGGTGTTTTTTTTTTTTTTTTTTTTGGTCCAGTCGTGGGGCCTGAACTCTGGGCCTGGGCACTGTCCCTCAGCTCTTCAGCTCAAGGCTAGCGCTCTACCACTTGAGCCACAGTGCAACTTCTGGCTTTTTCTATTTATGTGGTACTGAGGCAAACTCAGGGCTTTGTGTGTGCTAGGGAAGCACTCTACCTTTAAGCTACATTCCCTTAATTCAGGCCTTCCCAATCTCACTTGGCTTTTTCCACTCAAGGCTGGAATTTTACTACTTAAACCACACCTTCACTTCTAGCTTTTTGTTGGTTAAGTGAAGATAACATCAGGAGTGCTAGGAAGGTGGCTTAGTGGTAGAGTGCTTACCTAAGATGCATGAAGCCCTAGATTCATTCCTCAGTACCACATAAACAGAACAAGCCGGAAGTGGCACTGTGGCTCAAGTGGTAGAGTGCTAGCCTTGAGCAAAAGCAGCTCAGGGACAGTGCCAAGGCCCCAAGTTCAAGCCTCAGGACTGGATTGAGATTTGTTTTGGTTGTGGGGCCTGAACTTTGGGCCTGGGCACTATCCCTGAGCTCTTCAGCTCATGGTGAGTGCTCTACCACTTGAGCCACAGCGCCACTTCCAGTTTTCTGGTGTTTTTTTTTTTTTTTTTTTGGTCCAGTCGTGGGGCCTGAACTCTGGGCCTGGGCACTGTCCCTCAGCTCTTCAGCTCAAGGCTAGCGTTCTACCACTTGAGCCACAGCGCCACTTCTGGCTTTTTTCGTTTTGCTTATGTGGTGCTGAGGAATCGAACCCATGGCCTCAGGCATGCAAGGTAGCCAAGCACTCTACCACTGAGCCACTTTCCCAGCCCTCCTAAGCTGCTTTTTGCTCAAGGCTAGCACTCAATCACTTGAGCCACAGCTCCACTTGTGGCTTTTTCTGTGTATGTCAAACCTAGAGCTTCATGTGGGGCAAGCACTCTACCACTAAGCCATATTCCCAGCCCCATGAGATTCTTTTTTGTTGTTGTTTTGTCAGTTGTGGGGCTTGAACTTTGGGCTTGGGTGCTGTTCCTGTGCTCTTCAGCTCAAGGTGAGCGCTCTACCACTTGAGCCACAGCACCACTCCCTGTTTTCTGGTGGTTTATTGGAGATAAGAGTCTCATGGACTTTCCTGTCCAGGCTGGCTTTGAACTGTGATCCTCAGATCTCAGCCTCCTGAGTAGCTAGGATGACAGGTGTGAGCCACCAGTGCCTGGCCCCCATAAGATTCTTCAAATAAGTACCAAAAGGCCAGAAGTTGAGCTGTGCCTCTACTCAGGGCCTTGGGAACCACAGCTCTACTTCTGGCTTGTGTGTGTGTGTGTGTAATTGGAGATAAGAGGCTGGCTTTACACCAGTATCCTCAGATCTCAGCCTCCCCAGTAGGTAGGTATGAGCCACTAGTGCCTGACACACTATTACTTTTTCTTTTCTCTTTCCTCCCTTTTTCTTCCTTCTCACTATATTGCTCAAGCTAGCTTGAAGCTCATAATCCTTCTGCCTCAGCCTCCTGAGTGCTGTGATTGCACACATACCACACCACACTTGGCAGGGACTCATCAATGGGAGATTGAAAGGCACTTTTGTTATGAGGACCCCCACGGCACACAGATATTTCCACTGCAGACCTGGGGCTGTTGACAGAACCCTGGGAGCTGGCAGGCCTGTAAGCACAGGCCTTCCTGGAACATTTGTAGCATCATCATCATTTTGGGTTGTGCCCTTGATATCCAGAGAAAATTACACAAGTTATGTTGAAAACGCCCAAGTCAAGACTGGTGAAACTGGCTTGTGGATGTTCAACAACCAACACTGGGAAACTGAAGCCAAGGAGAATAAAAAGGCAGAAAAAGCCAGAAGCTCAAGTGGTAGAGTGCTAGCCTTGAGCTGAAGAGCTGAGGCACAACACCCAGGCCCGGAGTTCAGGCCCAACGACCAACAAAAAAAAAAAAAAAAAATTAAGACAAATCATCCAGGGCTTAGGATGGGGAGAGAAATGAGTAAAATGGAGAAATAGAAGCTGGGCACCAGTGGCTCATGCCTGTAATCCATCTCAAGATTGTGGTTTGAAGCTAGCCCAGGCAGAAAAGTCCCTGTGAAAATTATCTCCAATTAACCACTCAAAAAGTAGAAGTGGAGCTGTGGCTAGAAGTGGTAGAGTGCTATCCTTGAACAAAATTGCTCAGGGACAACTCCCAGGCCCTGAGTTCAAGCCCCACATATAACAGCAACAACAACAGAGAAATGAAAGATGCAAGACTACTTGCCTAACAAGCATAAGGCCCTGCTTTTTTTTTTTTTTTTTTGTCGGTCATGGGGCTTGAACTCTGGGCCTGGGCGCTGTCCCTGAGCTCTTCAGCTTAAGGCAAGCACTCTACCACTTGAGGCACAATGCCACTTCCAGCTTTTTCTGCTTATGTGGTGCTGAGGAATGGAACACAGGGCTTCATGCATATAGGGCAAACACTCTACCACTGAGCCACCTTCCCAGCCCAAGACCCTGGGTTTTATCCTTACTACTGCCAAAACAAAACAACAAAACAAACCAATTAGGCTGGCATCTGTGCCTCACACTAGTTATGCTAACTACTCAGCTGGGATCTGAAGATTAGGGTTCACACAAGTAATACTAGCTACTCAGAAATTTGGGATCTGAAGATTAGGGTTCACATCAGTAATATTAACTACTCAGGAAGCTGAGATCTGGAGATCAGAGTGCAAAAAGCCATTCCTGGCAGGAAAGTCCATAAACCTCTTATCTCTAACCACCAAAAAGTTGGAAATGGAACTATGGCTCAAGTGGTAGAGCAACAAAGCTCAGGGACAGTGCAAAGACTCTGAGTTCAAGCCCCAGGACTGGCAGCAAAAATAAACTAGTATAGTGGACAAGAGTTGGTGGCTGGCTGTTCAGTTGAAGAAGGCATTGCCTTCATTCCTAGTTTGAACAACTAGATGGATGGTGGCTCATTTCCTCGAAGCAGAAAGAAAGAGGATCAGGTTTTTGTTTCAGAAAATGGGTTCACTTTTAGTGTGTCAGTACAAAGGCTTGAACTTAGGGCCTGGGCTGCTGCCCCTGAGGGTTTTAATGCTCAAGGTCAAGAGTCACAGTTCCAGGGCTAGAAATGTGGCTTAATGGTAAAGTGCTTGTCTAGCATTAATGAAGCCCTGGGCTTGATTTCTCAGTACCTATAAACAGAAAAAACTGTAAGTGGTGCTGTGGTTCAAGTGGTAGAGTGCTAGTCTTGAGCAAAAGCTGCTCAGTGACAGTGCCCAAGCTCTGAGTTCGACCACCACCACCAACAACAAAAAGTTATAGTTCCACTCTCAGCTTTAATTCTGGGCCTGAGCACTGTCCCTGAGCTCTTCAGCTCAAGGCTAGCACCTTACTACTTGAGCCATAGTGCCACTTTCAGCTTTTTCTGCTTATGTGGTGCTAAGGAATCGAACCAAAGGCCTCATGCATGCAAGGCAAGCACTGAGCCACCGTTCCAGCCCCTAGTTCACTGGTAAAATCAACTATCTGTAACACTGCTAAGGTAAAAGAAGTAATGCACAAAATAGTCTAGTTGAAGGTAGCTATCTTTATTGTTCTATTCTGGGGGTGAGAGTATCACATCCTTAAAAGTTTTTTTTTTTTTTTTGTCGGGCACTGGTGGCTCACACCTGTAATCCTAGTTACTCAGAAGGCTGAGATCTGAGGATCGAGATTCAAAGCTAGCCCAGGCAGTAAAGTCTGTGAGACTCTCATCTCCAATTAACCACCAGAAAACTGGAAGTGGCTCAAGTGGTACAGTGTTAGTTAGCCTTGAGCTGAAGAACTCTGGGCCTGGGCTTTTTTTTTTTTTTGGTTGGTCGTGGGGCTTGAACTCAAGGTCTTGGCGCTGTCCCTGAGCCTCTTTTTGCTCAAAGCTCGATTTTGGTTTGTGAGTGGTTAATTGGAGGTAAGTCTCATCTGAACTTTTCTGCCTGGACCGACTTTTGTGGTTGCTCCTCACATCTCAGCCTCTGGTGGGAGCATTACAGGTGTCAGCCACTCCTGCCCGACTTTTCTTCTTCTTCTTTTTTATTTTTTGTGCCCATGTGCCCTGGATCTTGAATTCAGAACCTGGGCTCTATTCCTTACAGTTTTCTCTCTCAAGGCTGATACTCTACCTTTTAGCCACATATTCTACGTTTCTGGTAGTTCACTAGTAGTGGACTTTCCTGCCTGGGCTGGGCTGGTTTCGAACTGCAATCCTCAGCTCTCAGCTTACTGAGTAGCTAAGATCACAGGCAGGTGACATCGGCACCTGACCTCAAAGGTTCTTTTATTTATTTTTTTGTCGGTCGTGGGGCCTGAACTCTGGGCCTGGGCGCTGTCCCTCAGTTCTTCAAAGTTAGCGCTCTACCACTTGAGCCACAGCGCCACTTCCGGCTTTTTCTGCTTATGTGGTGCTGAGGAATCGAACTCAGGGTCTCATGCATGCAAGGCAAGCGCTCTACCACTGAGCCACCTTCCCAGCCCTTCAAAGGGGTTCTTAACCCTAGAAAGTTTGCTAAGGGATAGAGCAGGTATTTGGCAGTTATGGAGAAACCATCTTCATAAAAAGCAGCAACGCTGCAAAAGCGGGCTGCCGTCGGAGTCGGAAGGGCCAATCTCCACTGCTAATTTTCTTCATTTCACTGGCTGATCTACAAAAAGAAACAGAAAGGGAAGCGGCGGTGGCACCCGCAATGCAGCTCGAGACTGCTTCAGTCGCAGGGGTTGAGATGGCTGGTGCGGGACCGCGCCGAGCCCGGGGGCGTACTACACCTCCCAGCTTGCCTTGCGCGCCGAACAGCGCCCTACGCTCACAGGCGAGCCTCCCCGCCCCCAACCTCCAGTTACTGTCTCTCGCGAGAGTACCGGCCGCGCCGGCGGTAGCGGTAGCGAGCCGTGCTGGTTGTGGTTGGTGGTGGTGGCGGCCGAGACGGCGGCGGCCATTTTGGTGAGGCCTCGGGAGCAGCGGCGGCAGTTCGCTGGGAGTAGGGGCTCCCTTTTCTTCAGCCCACTGCCTGCGTCTCCGCGCCGCGAGAGGAGACAGTGGAGGCAAAGCGGCGGCCGTAGCCGCGGTTCCCAGGGGAATTTAAAAGGCCGTGAAGGCGTCGGTCAAGAGGGGGCCCTCCCCCCTCCTCGGCGGGAGGGGGGTGGTGCGCACGCCCCCGAGGACGCAGGTAAGAAGAGGGAGACAAGATGGCGGACGCCCCACAGTGCCCCTCCCCCGGCCGGCAACTGCGCGCGCATCCCCGCTGCCGCCTCCCTCCCACCTTCCCGGGGTGCTGCGCGCGCACCTCCTGCCGGGGCCCGGGGCCGGTGCGCGAGGCTGTCGGCGCGCGCCCATAGAGACAGGCTGAGCGGCCTAGCCGGCAGGCGCTGAACCGCAGCGCGTCTCCACTCCCCGCGCGCCCTTCTGCGCACGCGTGCCTGAGCGAGCGAGTCCTGAGGACGGACCCAGGTGCGCTCTTGCCCGCCCACCTCAGTCCCCTTCAGGGGCGCGCGGGAAGAGGAAGGGGGGCGTGGGACGCGTAGTCGGGGCGCACGCCCATCATGTCCAGTCTGGGCAACTGGACCTGGCACGAGCCCTCTCTCCTCGTAGCCTTTGGCCGTGTGTGTGGGGGGGTCCTGGCGTGCGTGGACGAGGGGTTGCCTGGTCCGGCGGTTCTTGGGCGCGTGGGTCTGGGTGCTGGCGGGAGCCCCCAGGTCGTGCGCGCCGCCGGCTTGCTCCGCCTCCAGCCGCGCACGCGCAGGCCCCTCCCCCAGGCTGGCGCGCACGTTGGGTGGGGTGGGAGTCCTGGAGAGGGCGGGACTCTTAGGATTGGTGGCACCTTGGGCCGAGGTTAGAGGTCACGTCGGGTCATCGAGTCGGAGGGTTGGGGAGACTGCGGTGAAGGGTGGGTCAAGAGTTCAGGCTTCTTGGGAGTCTGGTTCCCTTGGGTCCTAGGAATCTGTTGTGGAGGTTGAGCGAATCTAGGCAGCACCGTGGTTAAGGGATTTCCTTAAACACTGGGAAAACGCTTCCGGGCCTTGTGTGGGTTAACCCTGCCTGTTTCCGGTGCATGGTCCTTCGCTGTGAGGCCTTCCTCGCATCTGCCAGCTCTTTAATATTTCTCGATGAAGGGCTTGGGTTTCAGGAAATATCTTGTGGAGCTGGTAGAGGATTAAAAGGGTTCTGAGATGAATCCTGGGTAGATTCTCCTGTAACCAGGAGCATTCCCGGGAATTCCATTCTTGTATCCTGATTGTTGAGGAAAGCAAGCTACCAGGTAGCCAGCATCTTTTTTTGAGCTGCTGGACATGGCACATTTTTGGTTTAAGTTTGTCCACATTGCAATTGGACTCTATTACACTTAGTCTTTTACACTTGATCTTGTATGTATGCATCATTTCTTCGCTGTTCCTATTACAGGAAGAATAGTGAATTCTCCTTTCACAAAATACAGTTTGCTTTTATTTTTTATTTATTTAGTTATTTATTTTTGGGTCCGTTCATGGGGCCTGAACTCTGGGCCTGGGCACTGTCCCTCAGCTCTTCAGCTCAAGGCTAGCGCTCTACCACTTGAGCCACAGCGCCACTTCCGGCTTTTTTTTTTTTGCTTATGTGGTGCTGAGGAATCGAACCCAGGGCCTCGGGCATGCAAGGCAAGCGCTCTACCACTAAGCCACTTTCCCAGCCCTGCTTTTATTTTTTTGAAGCATGAGCCTTCCCTACTACGTTGCCAGCTGATTTGGGAAATATTTAAAAATCTCAGGAATCTGGAGCACATTATAAACTTAGATGAACATTGGCAAATATGAGGTGTTTTTTTTCTAGTACTGGTGCTTAAACTTAAGCTCAAGTCTTCCATCTTGCTCAGAGCTGATACTCTTGACCCACACTTCCAGCCCAGAATTTTATTGTTAAGGAGATAGTCTTGTATATGTTGAACCATGATCCTCTGGGTCTCAGCCTCCTCTTGAGTAACAAAAGATTATAGGCATGAGTTACTGGTGAGCACTACTGTGTGTTTATTTCTCAATTCTGATTTTCTTCCATTTTGTTTTAGGTGTGATCCTTCTCATTACGGCGGCACCGTGGAAGTGCAGACTTTCACAGGGGGTGTGGTCTCAGCTCACACAGGTGAGGAGTGTTTAGATACCATTTTATATGTTGATGCTAATGGGAAAAAAATGTATGAAATGACTGGAGTCACAGTTCTATATTTCTGGGGTTTTGCTCTTGAGAACTATGGAAGTATTTGCATGTGAATTTCTTTCTTTCTTTTTTTTTTTTCTGGTCGTGGGGCCTGAACTCTGGGTCTGGACACTGTCCCTCAGCTCTTCAGCTCAAGGCTAGCACTCTACCACTTGAGCCTCAGTCCCACTTCCGGCTTTTTCTGCTTATGTGGTGCTGAGGAATCAAACCCAGAGCCTCATGCATGCAAGGCAAGCACTCTGCCACTGAGCCCCTTCTCAGACCCTTGCATGTGAATTTCTGTGGAGGCTTTTTATTTTGTTTTGTCTTTGTTTTCTAGCCTTGGGGCTTGAACTGAGGGCCTGGGCTCCATCCATGAACTGTTTTTTTTGTTGTTGTTGTTGGTCATGGGGCTTGAACCCTGGGCCTGGACACTGACTCTGAGCTCTTCACCTCAAGGCAAGCACTCTACCACTTGAGCCACAGCATTATTTGTGGTTTTCTGGTGGGTTATTAGAAGTAAGAGTCTCACAGGCTTTCCTGCCTGGGCTGGCTTTGAACCATAATCCTCAGATCTCAGCCTCTTCCGTAGCTAGGATTACAGGCGTGAGCCACCATTGCCCAGCTCCATGAGCTGTTTTGCTCAATCCTAGTGCTCAATCACTTGAGCTTCAGCTCCATTTCCAGTTTTTTGTTTTGGTAGTTCATTGTCAAATCTCATGGGATTTCCTACCTGGGCTGACTTGGCACTGTAATCCTCATATCTCAGCCTCCAGAGTAGCTAGGACTACATGCTTGAGCCACTCAAGCCCAGCTATTAGGGATTTTTGATACTGATAACAAACTGGGACTGTGGATGGGTTGAGAAAAACCCATGAGACTACCTAGCCTTAAGTTGTTTTCTTTGAATCTCATTTTTGAACTTACAGAGATAATATTGGAGTTTAAGTCCCATTTCAAGCAATGATTTGTTCTACATACTTTCATTTTCAGTGTTTGGGAGAAACTGTATAATCATTTTGTATGTTTTGAAAGGTACCTGGTTCACAAGTTAGGAAAGAGGATCTTACTGCTTTAGAAATGTCTTTTTTTTATGGTCGGTCATGGGGCTTGAACTCTGGGCCTGGGCGCTGTCCCTCAGCTCTTCGGCTCTAGGTGAGCCACAGCACTACTTCCAGTTTTCTGGTTAATTGGAGATAAGAGTCTTACAGACTTCCTGCTTTGGATGGCTTTGAACTGCAGTCCTCAGATCTCAGCCTCCTGAGTAGCTAGGATTACAGGCGTGAGCCACTGGTGCCTGGCTGTTGGTGTGTTATTGTTTTTAAATGTGGTTTCATTCTGTTTCCTAGGCTGAGATCAACTCCTAGGCTCAGTTCCATCACTGAAACTTCCCAAATAGCTATATGTGCATGCCATTATATCCAGTTAAGCAAGTACTACTGTGTTTACCATAATGTTTTCTTGCGTTTTTTTTTTTTAATTGTGTATGTGGTTGTATATGTGTGTGCATGCACATATGTTAATGCTGTTACAGGTGCTTGAACTCAGCCTTTTTTGTACTAGTCTTGAGCAAAACAGCTCAAGGACAGCACCCATGTCCTGAGTTTAAGCCCTAGGACTGGCACCAAAAAACAACCACATGCTAGGTGCTGGTGGCTCAAGCCTGTAATCCTAGCTAGTCAGAAGGCTGAGATCTGGGGGCTGGGAAGGTGGCTCAGTGGTAGAGCGCTTGCCTTGCATGCTTGAGGCCCTGGGTTCGATTCCTCAGCACCACATAAGCAAAAAGAAAAAAGCCGGAAGTGGCTCTGTGGCTCAAGTGGTAGAGCGCTAGCCTTGAGCTGAAGAGCTGAGGGACAGCGCCCAGGCCCAGAGTTTAGGCCCCACGACCGGACCCCTCCCCCCCAAAAAAAAAGAAGGCTTAGATCTGAAGATTATGGTTCAAAGCCAGCCAGGCAGGAAAGTCGTGAGACTCTTATCTCCAATAAACCACTCAGAAAACCAGAAGTGGTGCTGTGGCTCAAGTGGTAGAGTATTAGCCTTCAGCTGAAGAGTTCAGGTACAGTGCCCAGGGCCAGAGTTCAATCCCCAAGACTGACAAATTAACAAACAAAAAACAAGCACCCACAATAAGCCAAACAACTTCAATCTCCTTTAATTCATTTCTATCCTACTTTTAGGTGCTCCAGAGACTGGTGGACCTGAACAGAGGCTGGGAGGCCCTGGTGGGCCCCGGGCCCTGGAAGGCGGGTCCCGGTGGCTGGTGGCCCAGAATGAGGCCAGCTCCCAGTATGCCCTGCAGCCGGACGCCAGCCCCTCGGCCTGCAGCAGTGGTAATAACAACCCAGCTATTCTTCAGGCATCCAACAAGGAGCCTGGGAGTGGGACCATGCAGAGCAGCCCCTCCCCTGCTCATCCTCAGCTCCCAATTCTACAGACACAGGTTTGAAAGTGGGAATGGTTCCATTCTATTTCTGTTTTGTGCGTTGCTGGCTTTGAATCAGAAGTTGCAGGTCCTAACTAAGCCTCTTTGTCTAGAGAATCTTGGGTACTCAGATGGATAGAACTGTAGTGTGTCAGACATCTTAGCTTGTTCAATGGACTAGAATAGGATAATATACATAAAACAGTATGTGCTAATTGATATTTTTTTCCATCATTTCCTCTTTTCTAGATGGTGTCGGACGGCATGACAGGCAGCAATCCTGTGTCCCCTGCCTCATCTAGTTCCCCAGCCTCTAGTGGGGCAGGTGGCATCTCTCCCCAGCACATAGCTCAAGATTCTTCTTTGGATGGACCTTCAGGCTCCTCAGATGGTGCCACAGTGCCCCTGGAAGGGCTCAGCTTACCCCAGGCTGCTGACTTGGCTAATAAGGGCCCAAAGTGGGAAAAGAGCCATGCAGAAATTGCAGAGCAAGCCAAGCATGTACGTATTGGGAAAGTCTGTGAGGATTCTTGGGAGTCATCTCTTAATACTCAGTCGTGTCCCATGGGTATTTTACATGTCTCTGTTTCTTGTGGGATTTAGGGTATAGGGTCTATCTTAGCTTTTATCCTGTTAAGTGTATGGTTAAATTCTAAGATTCATTTTCTCTTTTATTTATTTTGTTCTGTCAAACCCAGGGCCTCATAAATGCTAGGCAAGTGCTTTGCTACTGAGATACATCCCCAGCCCAGATTTTTTAAGATAGAGATATCTGATGTAGGCACAGTGGCTCATACCTGTAATCCTACCTACTTCGGAGCCTGAGATTTGAGGATTTTGGATTGAGGCCAATCCAGGCAGGAAAGCCTGTGATACTCTTATTCTCCAATTAAGCACCAAAAATGAAGTGGCTCTACTATGACTTATGTAATACAGTACTAGCCTTTAACACAAAAGTTTAGGGACAAGCTGGGCACCGGTGGCTCACACCTGTAATCCTAGCTACTCAGGAGACTGAGATCTGAGGATTGCAGTTTAAACCCAGTCCAGGCAGGAAAGTCCATGAGACTTTTATCTCCAGTTAACCACCAGAAAACCAGAAGTGGCGCTGTGGCCCAAGTGGTAGAGCGTTCACCTTGAGCTGAAGAGCTCAGGGACAGCGCTCAGGCCCAGAGTTCAAGCCGAGAGAGAGAGACACACACAAACACAGAGAGAGAGAGAGGGAGAGGGAGACACACACAAACACACATACACAAACACACACACGAGAAACTAAGGAACACTACCTAGGCCCTGAGTTCAAGCCCCGCGACACACACATACACGGACGAAGCTTAGGGACACTGTCTAGGCCCTGAGTTCAAGCCCCAGGACTGACACTAAAGAAAAAATAAAAAAATCTGTTACCATGCTTATGTTTTTTTCTTCCTGGGATTTACTGGGGATTGAAATCAGAGCACATGTTTGGCAAGTGCTTATCTACAGCTCTATAATGAAGTTAAAATTAAAGGAAAAATTAGACATGAAAGTACTTTATAAACTTTGATGCTCTTAAGATTTACTAATTTCTACTTACTTCTATTCTGCTGCCTCTTAAGTTTATCCAGTGGTACGTGTGGTAGTCCCTGGGTGTCTGCATCACCTGGAAGCTTATTAGAAATACATATTCTTGGTACTATTCATTTAAAATTTTGGGATGATACCTAGCAATATTTTGAAACTTCAGGTCATTCAGCCTCCTGAGTAGCTAGGATTACAGGCGTGAGCCACCAGCGCCCGGCGACTTCCTTTATTTTTTCCTCCCATCATCAGGCTAATTCTTTGCCTCATCTCTATCATTTTCCCCAATTTAACATTTATCTTGAGGGATTTTCCCTTTCCAAATTACAAGTTTGATGGAGGTCTAAAACTTGTAATGCTTCTATCCCAGCCTCCCTAGTGCTGGGATTATAGTTGTATATCAGCAATTTGGCCCTGTGCTGAGGTTTTTGCTATTATTTGTAGTCCTTGGGTTTGAATTTGAGGCTGTGCCTCTTTTTTTTTTTTTGCCCACCATGGGGCTTGAACTCTGGGCCTGGGCACTGTCCTTCAGCTCAAGACTAGCGCTCTACCACTTCATATGTGGTGCTGAGGACTCAAACCCAGGGCCTCATGCATGCAAGGCAAGCACTCTATCACTGAGCCACCTTCCCAGCCCCTCTTTTTTTGTTTGATTTTTTTGAGTCAGTACTGGGACTTGAACTCAAGTCTTAGCTCTGGCTGACACTCTGGCTTTGCATTTTCATTCAAGACTGATGCTCTACCACTTGAGCCACATCTCTGCTTCTAGCTTTTGCTAGTTAATTGGAACTTTGTCCAGTTTTTTTTTGCCTGGGCTGTCTGACTATGTAAACTGGCATTCTCAGATCTCAGGCTTCTCAGTAGTTGAGGATTATAATCATGAACCACTGGCAACTGGTGGGAGCTTTTTCTCTTTAGCTGTGCCCCCAGCCTTTTTTTAAATTTAGTAATTTTTTTGTTATACCCAACCACTGTTGTCATGTATAGCTTTTCAGTAGTTTTTGCATGAAAAGCAGTGTTGGCAACCATTTTTTTGTGGGGGTGGAGGGGTAGGGGTGTCTATTTTGTTTCTGTTCTGTGGTAGGTATTAAACACCTGGTCATATATGTGTTGGGCAAATGTTCTAACATGAAGCTACAGAGCTAGCAACCTTAAAAGTATATTTGAAAGCAAAAATGATTGTATAAATTAGACTCTATAACAAATTTATAAGCTTAATACAGCTTAAACATTACTCCAAGGAAATACAGTTCTATTGTTTTAAAGAGCCTTTTTATATAGAGTTTAAAAAAAGGATACTTGTATTCTTTGCTTCTCTGAGAGATGTTTCTCACTCATGTCCATGGGTTACAAACAAATATTGTGTGGAATAATGGAAAAAGCATGAAATCTGGTGTCTGGAGTTCTTAGACCTGTTTTTGATTCCCAGTTCTTAGCTCCATTCTGTCAGGGAAATGATTTTAATCTCTTTGGTCCTTTTTCCTTCATCTGAGGAGAACATGAAACAGCCCTCTCAGTGCTTAAGAATTCAGCTTTTATGTCCAGGAACTTTTTTTTTTCCCTATCAGTTATGGGTCTTGAACTCAGGGTCTGGGTGTTGTCCATGGGCTTTTTTTTTGGGTCCGGTCATGGGGCTTGAACTCTGGACGCTGTCAGCTCTTCAGCTCAAGGCTAGCACTCTACCACTTGAGCCACAACGCCACTTCCGGCTTTTTTTTTTCTGCTTATATGCTTAGGAATCGAACCCAGGGCCTCATGCATGCAAGGCAAGCGTTCTACCATTGAGCCACCTTCCTAGCCTGTCCATGGGCTTTTTTTCAAGGCTAGCTCTCTAACTTTGAGCCCCAGTGCCACTTCTGGTTTTCTGGTGGTTAATTATAATAAGAGTCTCACAGACTTTATTTTTGGACTGGTTTCAAACTGTGATCTATAGATCTCAGCCTCTAAGTAGCTAAGATTACAAGTGTGAGCCATCAGTGCCCAGCTTCAGGAACTGTTGATTGACCTAGCTGCCCCTTCTTAGGAAGCTGAAATTGAGACTCGGATTGCTGAGCTTCGGAAGGAGGGATTCTGGTCACTGAAGAGGCTACCTAAGGTGCCAGAGCCTCCACGGCCAAAAGGCCACTGGGATTATCTGTGTGAGGAGATGCAGTGGCTCTCTGCTGACTTTGCTCAGGAGCGCCGATGGAAACGGGGTGTGGCTCGTAAGGTATGTACTCAACTGGGTCAACCTTTCAAGTGTGCTTTCCTTTGATAGTTGGGTTATTTGGAAAGAAACCAAACAGAACAGTGTAGTCCTTTTTGCTACTTGTAGCACTAAGAGGAAGCTCCTACATCCCTGATTTTTTTTTCCTCTTCATTGTTTTTTTTTTCTTTGTCGGTATTCAGGGCATGGACGCTGTCCCTGAGCCTCTTTGTGCTCAAGGCTACTCCTCAACCACTTCAGCCACAGCACCACTTCGGCTTTTTCTGATTAGTTTATTGGAGCTAAAAGTCTGGTGGACTTTACTGCCAGGAGTGGCTTCAAACCATGATCCTCAGATCTCAGCCTCCTGAGAAGCTAGGATTACAGGCATGAACCACCAGCACCCCCGGCTTCCCTGGATTGATTTCTTTGCCTTTTGTTGGGTGGTTGATAAGGAGCTTTGCCTTTTTCAGTTGTTTGGTTTTTTTTTTTTGTTTTTTCTTTTGTGCCAGTCTTGGACATTGTTCCAAGAGCTTAATTTGCAGAAGGCTAGCATTCTACCACTTGAGCCACAGTTCTACTTCCTTTGGCTGTTTTTGGTGATTGAACTGCGATCCTCAGATTTCAGCCTCCTGAGTAGCTGGGATTACAGGAATAAGCCACCAGTGCCCAGTGGCTTTGAGTGTTTTTATGTTTGGTCTTTATTGCCATAGGTGGTACGCATGGTGATCAGGCACCACGAGGAACAGCGGCAGAAAGAAGAACGGGCTCGGAGGGAGGAGCAGGCCAAGCTTCGAAGAATTGCTTCCACCATGGCCAAGGATGTCCGGCAGTTCTGGAGCAATGTTGAGAAGGTAAGTAGTAGAAATTGAGAGAGGGTAGTGGCCTTAGGCGTGTAGGTTGGCATGTTAGTAGGAATGATCAAAAATTTTCCTTGACGTATGAATATACAACTTAAAGCAACTATTATTGCTTTGGACTTTTCTAGTATTGAGTGCTGAGGAAGAAGGAAATACTTGGTAACCCTTTCCCACCTTTACACTTAAAAATCTAAGGCCCAGTACCTCTTTTCCCTTTTTTTTTTTTGCCAGTCCTGGGGCTTGAACTCAGGGCTTTGGCACTGTCCCTGAGCTGTTTTTTGCTCAAGGCTGGCACTCTACCACTTCAGCCACACTTCTGGCTTTTTCTGTTTATGTGGTACTGAAGAATTGAACCCAGGGCTTCATGCATGCTAGGCAAGCACTCTACTACTAAGGCAGGCCCAGCCCTGCTTTTTTTTTTGTCCTGGGCCTTGAACTCTGGGCTTGGGCACTGTCCTTCAGCTCATCAGCTCAAGGTGAGCACTCTACCACTTGAGCCATAGTGGTACTTCTGGTTTTCTGGTGGTTAATTGGAGATAAGAGTCTCACGGACTTACCTGCCTGGGCTGGCTTTGAACTGGCATCCTCAGATCTCAGCCTCCTGAGTAGCTAGGATTATAGGCATGAGCCACTGGCACTCAGCATTTTTTCTTTTTTTTTCTTTCTTAGTAAGCAATCTAGTTTTTTTGGTGCCAATCCTGGGGCTTGTATTCAGGGCCTGGGTATCAGAGTTTACATTGGTAAAGGCTAGCATTGTACCATTTGAGCTTTGTTTGGATACTTTAGTGGAGATAATAGGTTCACAGGTTTTCCTGCCCAGGCTGATTTCGAACAGCATTCCTCAGATCTCAACCTCCTGAGTAGCTAGGAGTACAGGTGTGATCCACTGGCCCCTGGCCTAAGCAATCTGTTCCTTTATGGTGTTTTAATACATAGATACTTGCACTGTTACTGTTTACCCTCCCATCTTTTTTTCCCCTCTCTGCTTCATCTTCCTATATACTCCTATAATCATGTCCTTTATATATGTGTGTATGTGTATATATTATGTAGGTTTATACATATTACATGTCCATGAACATGTTTCTTTTAGGTCTAGCTTCCACACATGAGTGTAAACATGATAAATGGCTATTCATATGTTCCCTGTCCATATGCTCACCAATTCCATCCATTTTCCTCCAGATTACATGATTTCATTTTTCTTGATGACTGTGTAATATTTCATGGTATATATGTACCATGTCTTCTTTATTTATCTGTTGTTGGATACCTTAGTTGATTTTATCATTTATTGTGAACAGTGTTGCAATAAACATGAACATTGATTTATACTCCTTCAAATATATGCCCAATGGTTGTATGATAGTGTCATAGTGTCATAGGCAAGGTCTAATTTTATCATTTGAAGAACTTCCACATGGATTTCTTTTTGTGGGGGGAGGGGGGTCTGGTTGTGGGGCCTGAACTCTGGGTCTGGGCGCTGTCCCTCAGCTCTTCAGCTCAAGGCTAGCGCTCTACCACTTGAGCCACAGCGCCACTCCGGCTTTTTTTTTTTGCTTATGTGGTGCTGAGGAATCAACCAGGGCCTCAGGTATGCAAGGCAAGCGCCCTACCACTGAGCCACCTTCCCAGCCCCTTCCACATGGATTTCTACAGTGGTTGCTCTAGTTTACATTCCCATCAGTAATGTATGACAATTCCTTTTTTTCCCCCTGAATCCTCACTAGCGTTTGTTTTCTTCTTTCTTTCTCTCTCTCTCTCTCTCTTTTGTTCGGTGGTGAGGCTTGAACTCTGGGCCTGGGCGCTGCCTCTCAGCTCTTCAGCTCAAGGCTAGGACTCTACCACTTGCGCCACAGTGCCACTTCCTGTTTTCTGAGTGGTTTATTAGAGATAAGTCTCATGGACTTTCCTGCCCAGGCTGGCTTTGAACTGGCTAGCTTTGAACCATGATTCTCAGATCTCAGTCTCCTGAGTAGCTAGGATTATAAGTGTGATCCACCAGTGCCCGGCTTCTTTTTTTTTTCTCTTTTCTTCCTCCCCCCCCCCCCCCCCCCCCCCCCCCGTGTTTGCTGCTCCTGGGGCTTGAACTCAGCAGGGCCTGGGTGCTGTTCCTAAGTTTTTTTGCCACCCTTCATGCATTTTGGTGGCTAACAGAGATATGAGTCCCTTAGACTTTGATGTTCAGGCTGGCATTGAACCACAATCCTCAGATCTCAGCCTCCTGAATAGGTAGGATTACAGGAGTGAGCCACCAATGCTTATTGTTTGTTTTCTTGATGATTGCCATTCTGACAGGTAAGATAGAATTTTACTATACTTTTCCATTTTTTTCTTTTTTTTTTGGTCAGTTGTGGGGCCTGAACTCTGGGCCTAGGTGCTGTCCCTCGCTCTTCAGCTCAAGGCTAATGCTCTACCACTTGAGCCACAGTGCCACTTTTGGCTTTTTCTGCTTATGTGGTGCTGAGGAATTGAACCCAGGGCCTCAGGCATGCAAGGCAAGCACTCTACCACTGAGCCACTTTCCCAGCCCTATACTTTTCCTTTTAAGCCTGGCTCTCTACCACTTCTGACTTTTGCTGATAAATGGGAGATAAAATAGTTTCTCAGACTTACCTGCCCAGAGTGGCTTCAAATCATGATCCTCGAATCTCAGCCTCCAGAGTAGCTAGGATAACAAGCATGAATCACTGACATTTAATTCTGTATTTTCTTTTTTTTTGTGTGTGTGGGGGTCAGTTGTGGGGCTTGAACTTTCCTTGCTCGGCCTGGCTTTGTACCATGATCATCAGATTTTAGCCTCCTGAGTAGCTAGGGTTATTGGTGTGAACCACAAGCACACTATGTCATTTGTCAATTCTTGTTTTTATTTTCTGGGCAATTAGAGTTCTGTTAAAATTACCTGAATCCATAACTTCCAGGGTTTTTCTTGTTTTCTTGTATTAGATATAAAGTTTCCGGTCTTACTTTGAGTATTTTGATTTTTTTTTTTTTTTTTTTTGGTCGGTTGTGGGGCTTGAACTCTGGGCCTGGGCGCTGTCCCTCAGCTCTTGAGCTCAAAGCGAGCGCTCTACCACTTGAGCTACAGCGCCACTTCCGGTTTTCTGGTGGTTTATTGGAGATAGGAGTCTCACAGTCTCTCCTGCCCGGGGCTGGCTTTGAACCGCGATCCTCAGATCTCAGCCTCCTGAGTAGCTAGGATTACAGGCGTGAGCCACCAGCACCTGGCTGAGTATTTTGATTTTTTGGAGTTGGTTTTTGTGCAGAGTGACACATAAGGGTCAATTTTCAGTCTCCTGCAGGTGATAAGTAGTTTTTCCAGCACCATTTGTTGCAGAGACTGTTTCCTCCAGTGTGTTTTTGGCTCTTTTGTTGAAAATTAGATCATACAGTTGTGTAATTTTATTCCCAGGTCTTCTGTTTTATTTGGAATTTGGGTCTGTTTTTATGTTACTATGGCCATATAGTATAATTTGAAGTTTGATCATTGTGATGTTTCCAGCATTATTCTTTTTACCCAGAATTGCTTTTGCTACTTGTGGTTTTTAATGCTTCTATATAATTTTTTGGATTTTTCCTATTTCTATGAAGAATTGATATTGAGATTTTGATTAGTATTTCCTTGAATCTGTAGATTACTTTTAGGAGTATTGACATTTTCTCTCTCTATCTAGTTACCTAATTGTGGGGCTTGAACTTAGGGCCCTGTCTGTGAACTTTTCTACTCAAGACTAGCACTCTACCAACTTTGAGGCACAGCAACCACTTTCAGTTTTTAAGTGGTTAATTGGACATAAGAATTTCATGATCCTCAGATCTCAGTCTCCTGAATAGGATTACAGGTGTGAGCCATCAGGATCCAGCCCCTGAACTTTTTTTTTTTAGTCATGGGGCTTGAATTCTGGGCCTGGGTATTATCTCTAAGCTCTTCTGCTCAAGGTGAGCACTTTAACACTTGAGCCACACCACCACTTTCTGGTGGTTAATTGGAGATAAGAGTCTCACGGACTTTCCTGCCCCAGATGGCTTTGAACCGCGATCCTCAGAGCTCAGCCTCTTGAGTAGCAAGGGTTAGATGTGTGAGGCACTGGCGCCTGGCTGACCCTAAGCTTTTTAATAAGAATTTTATGTTTCGTTGAGGCTTTTATTTTGACTTCATAAAAGTACCTGAAGCAGGCTGGGAAGGTGGCTCAGTGGTAGAGCACTTGCCTTGCAAGCCTGAGGCCCTGGGTTCGATTTCCTCAGCACCACATAAAGCAAAAAGAAAAAAGCCGGAAGTGGAACTGTGGCTCTAGCCTTGAGCTGAAGAGCTGAGGGACAGTGCCCAGGCCCAGAGTTCTGGCCCCACGACCGGACCCAAAAAAAAAAAAAAGTACCTGAAGCAAACAAACAAAAAAAGACTCAATAAAAAAATGACACTAGAGAAAAAAATTGTATAGCTGGGTGCCAGTGTAATCCTAGCTACTCAGGATGCTGAGATCTGAGAATCATGGTTCAGAGCCAGCCTGAGCAGGAAAATCTATGAGACTGTTTATCTCCATTTAACCACCAGAAAACTGGAAGTGACACTGTGGCTCAGGTAGTAGAGTGCTTGCTTTGAGCTGAAGAGTGCAGGCACAGTGCCTAGGCCCAGAATTCGAGCTTCAATACTGACAAACAAAAAAGAAAAGAAAAGAATTGTACAAACTAGCATTCATATCATATCTGGTCAGCCTATTATATGCATGTTAGGAGTTATGTATGCCAAAATTGCAGTAAAAAGTGTTATAAACAGTAAAACAAGTAACTTCCATGAATTTATTGTAAAAATACTGCCAATTACTTAACAAGCTATAAAAAGAAACTTGAAAGGACCTAGATAAGCCCACTTTTTGTGTGTGTGTGTTAAGTAGGGACTGAACTCAGCCTTAAGCATGCAAGGCAAGTGCTTTATTAGTGGACTACGTCTGTTGCTTCAGATACATTTGCAAATCATCTATAGCTGTTTGATGTGTTGTTCCCTTTCTGTTTTCCTCAGACGTATTCTGAAATGATGAGCTCCTTAAAAACAACCTTAAGAATTTTTTTTTAATTCTCCTAAATGGTTTGTGGCCTGGCTAGAGCCACCTTCAGTGTTGGGTAAAAGTATATAAATTAGTGGTTTTGTTGGTGACTGGTCTGTTTCATGGTTATTGCAGGTTGTGCAATTCAAGCAGCAGTCCCGGCTTGAAGAAAAGCGCAAAAAAGCTTTGGACTTGCACCTAGACTTCATTGTGGGACAAACTGAAAAGTACTCTGATCTTCTGTCTCAGAGCCTCAACCAGCCACTAGCTTCCAGCAAAGCTGGTTCCTCCCCTTGCCTTGGTTCTTCCTCAGCTGCCTCTAGTCCTCCGCCCCCTGCTTCCCGGCTGGATGATGAAGGTATGTGTTATCTCTGGTCCTGTTACTCTTCCCCATGTACCCTTTCCTGAGCTGAAAAACCCACCCTGTGGCTTGCAGGGCCCGTGGACTTTGTGACCTTGTTCTCCTGCTATAGATGGGGACTTCCAACCCCAAGAGGAGGAGGAAGAGGATGATGAGGAGACTATTGAGGTTGAAGAACAGCAGGAAGGCAATGATGCAGAGACACAGAGACGTGAGATTGAGCTGCTTCGACGTGAGGGAGAACTGCCATTGGAAGAGCTGCTTCGTTCCCTCCCACCTCAGCTGCTGGAAGAGCCTTCCAGTCCCTCTCAAACCCCCTCATCTCATGATAGTGATACCCGAGATGGACCTGAGGAATGTGTTGAAGAGGATCCCTCTCAGGTGGTGGAGGTATAGGTAGAAGACATGGAGGGAGGAAGGCTCAGAGTGGGAGTGTAGAGAGAGAGGTACTAGTCTGAGTCCTGGGCTTACTGTGGGTTTTTTTTTTTCCCCTACAGTTTATTCCAGAAATGTAAGAAGAACTCAGTACTCACTAAGCTACTTTAATGCATTAAAACATTAATATTTAGCTACTTTACTAGATTAAAATTAATAACTACATTATCATCTTGCTATTGCCTTGTCGGATGTCTTCAAAGACTTTTTTTTTGTGAAGTGGAGGTGTGGCTCAAATGGTAGAACACTAGTCAAAGTGAGACCGTGAGGCCCTGAGTTGAAGCTCCAGTACCAACACTCCAAAAAAAAGTGAAAAAGATTTTTATAACATTCTATACCTATCTCTGATAAAAATTACAAGTAGAAATAAAGGCATCTCTAACTTGAAAAGAAGCATATTTCCGAAACAGGGAGATGTATATTTTATTTATTTTCTTTTTCTTTTTTTCTTTGCTTGACCTGGGGCTTGAACTCAGGGCTTGGGCACTGTCCCTGAGCTGCTTTTTGCTTAAGTTTAGCACTCTACCACTTAAACCACAGACCCACTTCTGGCTTTTTCTGTTTATGTGGTACTAAGGAATTGAACCCAGGGCTTCATGCATTCTAGGCAAGCATTCTACCACTAAGGCATATTCCCAGCCCCTCCCTGACCTTTTTTGCACAAGGCTGTAACACCACTTCAGCCATAGACTCTACTTAGGGCTATTTTGGTTCTTAATTGGAGATAAGAATTTCGTGGATTTTCCTACCTATGCTGGCTTTGAACTACAATCTTCAGATCTCAGTCTCCTGAGTAGCTAGCTAAGGGGCATGAGCCATCAGTGCCCAGCCCATTCATTCATTCATGAGATTGGAACTCAGCTCCTTGCACTCTTGCTTGGCTTTTTACTCAAGGCAGGCACTCTACCACTTGTACTACACCTCTACTTGCAGCTTTTTGGTGGTTAATTGGAGATAAGAGTCTCATTGACTTCCTGCGTAGGCTGTTTTTGAACTGAGATCCTCAGATCTCATACTCATGAGTAGCTAGGATTACAGGCATGAACCATTGGCACCAGGCACAGTAATATTTTAGAAGGAACTAAAGTAAAAATAGAAGAGAAGGTTTCTTGCTGTTTATTGGTGATTGTTTTTGTTGTTATAGTTCTTTTTTGGTTGGTTATGGGGCTTGAACTCAGGGTCTAGGCACTGTCCCTGAGTTTTTTCACTCAAGGCTAGTACTATACCACTTTGAGCCACAACTCCACTTTTGGTTCCTGGTGGGTAATTGAAGGAAAGAGTCTTACAGACTTTCCTTCCCAGGCTAGCTTTGAACCATGATCTTCAGATCTTAGCCTCCTGAGTAGCTAGGTTTACAGGTGTGAGCCACCAGTGCCCAGTTTTGTTATAATAATAAGTCGTGGGGCTTGAACTCTGGGCTTAGGCGCTCAAGGCAAGCGCCCTTACCGCTTGAGCCACAGTGCCACTTCCGTTTTTCGAGTAGTTTATTGGAGATAAGAGTCTCATTGACTTCCTGCCTAGGCTGTCTGTGAACTGAGAGCCTCAGATCTCAGCCTCCTGAGTAGCTAGGATTACAGGTGTGAGCCACCGGTGCCCTGCTTGTTATAATTCTTACAGTTAAGGAAAGTTGTTCGATCATTTTGGAATAATAGCTGGGAGAAATGGGTTTGTGGCAAGTTCCAGCCTTTGATTTGGCAGGGTTTCTGATGTTATGGTAGAGGGTTGTGTGTATGTATGTACGCATGTGTAGCTAGGATTACAGGTGTGATCCACTGGCACCTAGCTCTTATGTGGTTTTTTGGCTCATGTCTGATGCTCTACCACTTGAATCACACCTGCAGTTCAGCATTTTGCTAATTGGATATAGAATCTTATAATCTTTGTTCAGCCTGTCTTCAAACTGATCTTCAGATCTCCGCCTCCTGAATAACTAGGATTACAGGTGTGAGCCACCAGCACCTGGCATTTTTTTTCTTTTATATTAGTTACATAGGGTGGTGATTTCGTTACATTTCCACACATGTTCATACTATATTCCCATCAATCTTACTCTCAACTTTCATTCTCCATGCTTCTCCCCTACCCCAAGTCTTCAAATGATTTCATTGTTCAATTTTCATAGTTACAAATCTATTTTGGCAGTATTTAACCACTTTCATCATTCTCAGAGCCCAACTTTCTAGTACCCACTGACAGTCAATTTTTCTTTCCACACCTCCTATCCCCCTAACTAATCAAAAGCTTTTACTGAGTTTATGTTGCCCTCATACTTGTCATGTATTATAAAGTTACTCACCTTGTTTCTTTTCCTTTCTCCCCTCCCTCTGAGTAGTCCCTTAGTTTGATTCATGTTCTATGTTTTTTGTTTTTTTTGGGGGGGTTGGTCATGGGGCTTGAACTCTGGGCCTGGGCACTGTCCCTTAGTTCTTCAGCTCAAGGCTAACACTCTACTACTTGAGCTACAGCACCATTTCCAGTTTTTTCTGTTTATGTGGTGCTGAGGAATTGAACCTAGGGCCTCATGCCTGCGAGGCAAGCACTCTACCACTGAGCTACCTTCCCAGCCTCATGTTCTATGTTTAACCATATAAATACTTAGTTATAGATATATATACATATCTACATGCCAGTGCTGGGGCTTAAACTCAGGGCCTGGGCACTGTCCCTGAGCTTTTGCTCAAAACTAGCACTCTACAACTTGAGCCATAGCAATACTTCCAGCTTTATCCGTTTATGTGGTACTGGGGAGTTGAACCTGAAACTTCCATGCATGCTACACAAGTACTCTACACCTCGGCCACATTCCCAGCCCAAGAGTTTACTTTTTAGTTTGTTATGTGCTTTTTTTTCTTCTTTTTGGGGGGAGTTCGGTTTTGGGGCTTGAACTGTGGGCCTGAGCACTGTCCCTCAGCTCTTCAGCTCAAGGATAGTGCTCTACCACTTGAGCCACAGTGCTACTTCTGGTTTTCTGAGTGGTTTATTGGAGATAAGAGTCTCATGGACTTACCTGCCTGGGCTGGCTTTGAACCACGATCCTCAGATCTCAGCCTTCTGAGTAGCTAGGATTGTATGCGTAAGCCACGGTGCCTGACGCTGCTATGTGAGTTTCTCTTGGTCTTATTTTCCTGTTCTGTAAAATATCCTTAATATTTTATTGGATTATAATTAGGAACCTGGGATGATTACCACAAAATCTCTTCTAGACCTTTGTGCTTATTGGTCCATATGTCTGGGTTGGGGTGGGGCGGGGGGGGGCGCTTTAATTACATAGCACTTTCACAGGTCCTCCTCTAGGAAGTGGGGTTAGGATTTGGTAGCTGGTGCTGAAAGAAAATCCTTGATTGCATCCTTGCCCTGGTATTGTGCCAGTGGCAGCTGTCACTCAACGGGACAGAGAATTTTCTCATGTCTTCTTTAGCATTATGGCTTCCTTCTGTTGCCCTAACTTTTCATACCTTGTTCACAGGTAAAGCCCTCACCTTCAGTCACACAGTGCAACAAACAGCCTTGGCATCCAGAGGAAGATGATGAAGAGTTTACTGCCAATGAGGATGAAGGTTAGGCTTGTTCTCTTTATCCTGTTTAGAGCTTTTTCACCTATTTGTATTAGATTATGTCTTATATCTCACTCTCCATTTATATTACTTCATTCTCTTTCTAGCGGAAGATGAAGAGGATACCATAGCAGCTGAGGAGCAGTTGGAAGGGGAGGTGGATCATGCCATGGAACTGAGTGAATTGGCTCGAGAAGGTGATATTCACCAGATGTTTTGCTGAGCATCTACTTAGAATTCCACTGTGGAAAATGTTGGGGATAAAGAGATAATAAATTAAATATTGTCTAGTCCTCCAGCTTGACTGGGTACTCTGTATCTTCCTTGTAGAACTTTAGCTCTAATGACAAAGATAAAGCTGACAATGATAGACTTATAAGGAATAAGTTTCTTAGGAACTTCTAAGTACAAAATGATGAGAGTTTATGATGGAAATTTGAACAAAGTTATATGGATATTTATACAAGGAATCTCTAATAAGACCCTGACAGTCTTTGATTGATTTAACCTAAATCAATCAATCTCTCTCTCTCTCTCTCTCTCTCTTTCTCTCTCTTTTTCTCTCTTTTTTTTTTTTTGCCAGTCCTGGGACTTGAACTCGGGGCCTGGGTACTGTCCCTGAGCTTCTTTTGCTCAAGGCTAGCACTCTAACTTGAGCCACAGCGCCACTTCTGGCTTTTCCTGTTTATCTGGTAATGAGAAATGGAACCCAGGGCTTGATGCATGCTAGGCAAGCACTCTACCTACTGCTAAGCCACATTCCCAGCCCTTGACCTAAATCTACCAGGTAATGTCCTTCTAGGAAGAAGGCAGCTCCTCCCATGGTTGTAGCCTAGGTTTTTTTGGCTTGGATTTGGTAATGGGTACTGAAAGTAAACTACAGTTTTTCATTAAACTTTCACCTGGTAATATCTAACAAAAAGCTAGTAATATGAACTGATACCACCTAAAATTCCCTTAAAGCCACCAAAAGCTTACCATTCATTTCCCCACCAGGTGAGCTATCTATGGAAGAGCTACTACAACAGTATGCAGGAGCCTATGCTTCTGATGCCTCTGCTCCAGGCTCTGGCAGTAGCGATGAGGATGAGGAAGATGAAGATGAAGAGGTTGACACTAACAGTTCTGACTGTGAACCAGAGGAGGCGACAGAAACTGAGGAGGCAGCTCAAGAGGATCAAGAGGATAGTAGCAGTCAGTCAGGTGAATGTGTAGTTCTGAGAGAAGTGGGGAGGACAGGTGTTTGAAGAACAAGTTCTGAACTTTGATCTTGTGATTTAGACTCTGATGAGGAGCAGAGTGAGGATGAAGAAGATGAGCATTCAGAGGAGGAAGAAACGAGCAGAAGTTCCGAATCAGAAGAATCTGAGTCTGATGAGTCTGAAGATGCCCAGTCACAGAGCCAAGTAGATGAAGAAGAGGAGGAAGATGATGATTTTGGGGTGGAGTACTTGCTTGCCCGGGATGAAGAACAAAGTGAGGCAGATGGAGGTAGTGGGCCTCCCACTCCAGGGCCTACCACTACTCTAGGCCCTAAGAAAGAAATTACTGACATCGCTGCAGCAGCTGAAAGTCTCCAGCCCAAGGGTTATACCTTGGCCACTACCCAGGTATCCCAATGCCTCAATGTCTGCTTTTTCGTATCTTGACTTTACTGTTTCTACTGACAGATGCCTCAGTTCAGTGTGGTAAAACCTTTTTTTTTTTCTCGTCAGGTGAAAACTCCCATCCCCCTATTATTACGGGGCCAGCTCCGGGAATACCAACACATTGGACTCGACTGGCTAGTTACTATGTATGAGAAGAAACTCAATGGCATTCTTGCTGATGAGATGGGGCTGGGGAAGACAATCCAGACCATCTCCTTGCTTGCGCACTTGGCCTATGAGAAAGGTGAATAGGCAGGGCCCTTTTTGGGGCCTCTTGGCCAATTCCCTGGCAAACTTGTTTAGTGGTGATTCAGCTGCAAGAAGGTGAAATGGGTGGATCCAGTGGCTCATGTCTGTAATCCTAGCTGTTGAGGAGGCTAAGATCTGAAGATCAGAGCCAAGCTGGCAGAAAAGTCTTTGAGACTCTTGAATTAAACACCAAAAAGCCGGAAGTGGAGCTGGGCTCAAATAATAGAGCACTATTGAGCACAAAAGAGCTCAGACAGCATCCAGGCTCTGAATTCAAGGCCCAAGACTATTCTAAAGTAAAGGTGAAATATTTTCTCCCTTACTGATCTATTGTAGCTTCATTGACTCTGGCCAGTAATTCCACAGGAAGAACTGTGCAAGTACTAGTATTCTTCAGAGGCCAGTAAAGGAGGTA
Organism: Dipodomys ordii; assembly: GCF_000151885.1. NCBI lineage: Eukaryota > Metazoa > Chordata > Mammalia > Rodentia > Heteromyidae > Dipodomys > Dipodomys ordii. The sequence continues at coordinate 5,745,124 of NW_012267230.1, forward strand.
TTCATCAGGGTTATACTTAAGGAACCAGGATTGCAAGGTTTAGCCTTATTGTGTCTTCTCCTTTTGTTAAACAGGTAACTGGGGTCCCCATTTAATCATTGTTCCCACCAGTGTGATGTTGAACTGGGAGATGGAGCTGAAACGTTGGTGCCCCAGCTTTAAGATCCTCACTTACTATGGAGCCCAAAAAGAGAGGAAGCTCAAGCGGCAGGTTTGATCCTTTATGTAATCACTATACCACATTGATGCCTAATTTGTTTTTAGGCCTTTAGATGGGCTTCTTTACATTTTTGGCTGAAACCTTGTCATTTTTTTCTAATTCCATTGTTTGTTGCTTTCTTTGACACCCCCCCACCCCCCAACTTCAGGGCTGGACCAAGCCCAATGCCTTCCATGTGTGTATTACATCTTACAAGCTGGTGCTGCAGGACCACCAGGCCTTCCGCCGCAAGAACTGGCGATATCTCATTCTGGATGAAGCTCAAAACATAAAGAACTTCAAGTCCCAGCGCTGGCAGTCTCTGCTCAACTTCAACAGGTAGAGATGAAGATGGAGGTTTGTGGGAAGCTAGGTCTGGCCTGAATTCAGGGTCAACTCCTGGGTCAAGGAATTTATTAAAGATATTAAATCTGGGACCTTGCTGATCATCCTTTCTGATTGTCTTTATCTTTTTCAGCCAGAGACGTCTACTCCTGACAGGAACTCCCTTGCAAAATAGCCTCATGGAACTGTGGTCTTTGATGCACTTTTTGATGCCCCATGTCTTCCAGTCTCATCGAGAGTTCAAGGAATGGTTCTCTAACCCTCTAACTGGCATGATTGAAGGCAGCCAAGAGTATAATGAAGGTCTAGTCAAACGCTTGCATAAGGTAGGGCTAACAATAGTTCTTTGAGATATTGACAATATGAGGAGTTAAGAATAATGTCTAGGGCTGGAAAGGTGGCTCAGTGGTAGTAGAGTGCTTGCCTTTCACGCATGAGGCCCTGGGTTCGATTCCTCAGCACCACATAAGCAGGAAAAAGCTGGAGATGGTGCTGTGGCTCAGTGGTAGAGTGCTAGCTTTGAGCTTAAGAGCTGAGGGACAGTGCCTAGGCCCACAACCAACCAAAAATAAAAATAAAAAGAATAATGTCTATTAAATCTTTGGAGGAAAAAAAAAGAATAATGTCTGTTAAATCTTTGGAGAAAAAAAATGTCTATTAAATCTTTAGAGAGGAAAAAAAAAGAATGTCTATTAAATTTTTGGAGAGAAAAAAAAAAAGTGTCTCCAAAGATTTAATAGACATTATTCTTTTTGTTGTTGTTGGTTGTGGGGCCTTAACTCTGGGCCTAGGCGCTGTGCCTCAGTTCTTCAGCTCAAGGCTTGCGTTCTACCACTTGAGCTACAGGGCTACTTCTGGCTTTTTCTGCTTATGTGGAGCTGAGGACTCAAACCCATGGCCTCATGTATGCAAGGCAAGCACTCTACTACCACTGAGCCACCTTCCCAGCTCATGAAAGGGAAAATTTAATGTTATACTAGGCTGCACTCACTTGTCAAGCTGGTGTTCTAGTGATACCTCACACTAGTCATCTACCTGTTGGGGATGCTTTTGTCCTTATTTTCTTTGGAATAACTACTGATCATTCCCTGCTTTGATTCTGTTTATCTCTTTTCATTAGCTTCATATTTTTAGTGGCCTTTTCCTTCTCCTTAAATATGTTTGTAGCTTCTTCAGCTTTTTAATAAAATTTTTTCTTAGTCGTGTGGCTTGAGCTCTGGGTCTGGGTACTGCCTCTCAGCTCTTCAGCTCAGGGCTAGCACCCTACTACTTGAGCCACAAGCACCACTTCTGGCTTTTTTCTGCTTATGTGGTGCTGAGGAATAGAACCCAGGGCCTTATGCATGCAAGGCAAGCGCTCTACCACTGAGCCACCTTCCCAGCCCTAGCTTCTTCAGCTTTTAAAGAACAGTATCTTTCAGCATTCTGGTCCCTTTTTTTTTCCTTTAAAAATTTTTTTCTCTTTTCTTTTCCTTCCTTCCTTCCTTCCTTCCTTTCCTTCCCTCTTTCTCTTTTTCTCTCTTTCTTTCTCTCTTTCTTTTGCCAGTCCTGGGGCTTGAACTCAGGGCCTGAGCACTGTCTCTGAGTTTTTTTTGCTCAAGACTAGTACTCTTAACACTTAAGTCATAGCACAACTTCTGGCTTTTTAAATTTTTTTTATGTGGTAGTGAGGAATGGAACCCATGGCTTCATGCATGCTAGGCAAGCAACTCTACCACTAGGACACATTCCCAGCCTGTGTTTTTTTTTTTCTTAATCTTTATGTGTTTCAAGCATACTTGTTGATTGTTGCCTGTGTGGTAATACCTTTTTAGTTTATTTGTAATCACTTGAATTTCTAGATTCCTGGAGCTGAATTTTAATTAATTTATTCTTTCTCTTTTTCCTTTCTTCCCTCTTTTATATGAGGGATTGACGCAGGGCCTTGGACTTCTTTTTTTTTTTTTTTTTGGTCCGGTCGTGGGGCCTGAACTCTGGGCCTGGGCACTGTCCCTCAGCTCTTCAGCTCAAGGCTAGCGCTCTACCACTTTGAGCCACAGCGCCACTTCTGGCTCTTTTCTTTCTGCTTATGTGGTGCTGAGGAATCGAACCCAGGGCCTTGAGCATGCAAGGCAAGCGTTCTACCACTGAGCCACCTTCCCAGCCCGGCCTTGGACTTCTTAAGCAAACAAGCATTGTACTACTTGAGCTGTATGTTTACTTAGTTCTTTTGCTTTTATTATTTTTTTGACACTTGGTTCTGCTAACTTCATTAGATTGGCCTTGAACTTAAAGTTGAGTTGTTGTCTTTTGTTTTTTTTTTCTTTGGTCTTGGGGCTTGAATTCAAGACCTGGGTGCTGTCCCTGAGCTTTTTTGCTTACAGTGCCACTTCTGGTTTTCTCGTGATTAATTGGAGATAAGAGTCACATACTTTCCTGCCCTGGCTAGCATTGAACTTGATCCTCAGATCTCAGCCTTCTAAGTAGCTAGGATGATAGACATGTGGCACTGGTACCCAGCTGAGTCACTATCTTTAATTGGAAAATTCCTCTTGAATTCATTCTGTCATCAACCACATATCTATTCTTAGAACCTATTAATTTTTTACTCATATTTCTGGTTATAACTCCCATCTTAGTTGCACCACCATTTGGTTAAAAACAAAACAAAAAAAAGCTAGAAACCAGGAAATCTTCCTAAATTACTAAACTCCATTTGTCTTGTTTTCCTCATTTCCTTTATGTTGTATATATTGAAAACTGTACAAGGCCACTATCAGGGCCACTTCTTTTGGTTGTTTGGGTGCTCTGGATTACACTATGGGCCCTATGAGCATATTAACCCCCCAGCCCCCATATCACTGAGCTATACATGCATCTCAAGGCATAAATTTTATTCTCAGGTTCTCACCTGTTTTTATACTTTCTTGTTTACTTTTTTGAAATTGTGTCTTGCTCAGATTGTCCTTGACCTAGGTTCAGGTGATTCTTGTGCTTCAGCTTTCTGAATATCTGAGACTATAGTCATATGGTTCACAATGCTTGGCTTCGTTTCATAATCTTAGAAACTTAAGTCACTCCTCAAAATACAGTTTAAATAGTCTTTCCTGTGTAGTTTGTGGTTTGTTTTCAGTACTTTGTATCACTTTTGTATGTTATGGTACTGTTATCTTTGTGTAAATCTTCAGCAGACAGTAAGTTCCTTTTGAAAAGGGATTGCATTTTACTTACCTTTGTGTGGCTCATAACTAATAAGCCTCATAACTTCATGATTGCAGATGAATTAAGCCAGTTCTTGACCAATCACCAGGCCAAGACTCACCTAGAAGGGCTCAGCTATGGCTTAGTGTCCGCCCTTCCGTCAGCCTCCTTCATATTTGCTTTTAGGTTTTGAGGCCTTTTTTGCTGCGCCGCGTTAAAGTGGACGTTGAGAAACAGATGCCCAAAAAGTATGAGCATGTTATCCGCTGCCGACTCTCCAAGCGCCAACGATGTCTCTATGATGACTTCATGGCACAGACCACGTAAGGGAGAGCAGAGGATGGGCTCTGGGACCCTGAATAGGAGTGCAGGTGGCTGTCATGATGTCTGATTAATTTTTGTTTCCCCAGAACTAAGGAGACACTAGCCACAGGCCATTTCATGAGCGTTATCAACATTTTGATGCAGCTGCGAAAAGTCTGCAACCATCCAAATCTTTTTGATCCTCGACCTGTTACCTCTCCCTTCATTACCCCAGGCATCTGTTTCAGCACCGCCTCTTTGGTGCTAAGGGCCACTGATGTCCATCCACTCGAGGTAAGTAGTTGTTTTCAAGCTTAGTAGTTCTTACCCCAACCTTTAGATAGTTTAATGTTCTACAGCCATACTACTTCCCTTACATTCATCCTCAGTGCTGTTCCTAGTTTCATCATTTTGTTCCGTGATGATTTAGCAAATTTTTTAACCTACGTTTCCTTCCCCATCAAAATGGAAATTATAAGATAAATCCTGCAGTGTGTTTGAGAATTAAATTAACTTTTTTTTTTGTGGGGGGTGCAAGTTGTAGGGCTTCCACTCAGGGCATAGGTGCTGTCCTTGAGCTTTTTTGCTTAGGGCTAGTAGTCTACCACTCTACCACTTGAGCCAGAGCTCTACTTCCAGCTTTATTGATGGCTAATTGTAGATTAAGCTCCTGAGTAGCCAAGATTACATTCAGGTCTGAGCTACCAGTGCTCGGATTTTGTTGTTGTTGTTTTGGTCAGTCATGGGTCTTGAACTCTGGGCCTGCGCACTGTCCTTCAGCTCAAAGCTAGTGCTCTACCACTTGAGCCACAGTGCCACTTCCGATTTTCTGGGGGTGTATGGAGATAAGAGTCTCATAGACGGGCTGGGAAGGTGGCTCAGTGGTAGAGCGCTTGCCTTGCATGCCTGAGGCCCTGGGTTCGATTCCTCAGCACCATATAAGCAGAAAAAAAAGCTGGAAGTGGCACTGTGGCTCAAGTGGTAGAGCACTAGCCTTGAGCTGAAGAGCTGAGGGACAGCGCCCAGACCCAGAGTTCAGGCCCCCACGACCATAAAAAAAAAAGTCTCATAGACTTTATTGCCTAGGCTGGCTTTGAACTTCGATCTTCAGATTTCAGCCTTCTCTGAGTAGCTAGGATTACAGGTGTGAGCCACTCGCTGCTGGCTACCATTAGGTAGCTAGGCTAGACTGAAATGACATCTTCCTGTCTTAGCTTTCTTAGTGCTAAGATTACAGACATGCATGACTATACTGTAATGATGGTTACAATTAATGATGCTATGAACATAAACAACTATGTTTATTGGCTCCTGCTGTTCTTTGAGTATATGCTCCAAAATGTAATTTATTTATTTATTTTTGTTGTTGTTGTTGTTGATCATGGGGCCTGAACTCTGGGCTTGGGCACTATCCCTCAGCTCTTCAGCTCAAGGCGAGCGCTCTACGGCATGAGCCACAGAGCCACTTCCGGTTTTCTAGTGGTTTATTAGAGATAAGAGTCTCGTGGACTTTCCTGCCTGGCTGGCTTTGAACTGTGATCCTCAGATCTCAGCCTCCTGAGTAGCTAGGGTTACAGGCATGAGCCACCGGTGTCCCTCCAAAACGTAATTATTATATCATATAACTATTTTTCACTTCTTTTTTTTGGTGCTAGTCCTAGAACTTGAACTAAGGGCTTGAGGCAGTCCCTGAGTTTCTTTGTTCAAGGCTAGCATTCTTCCACTTGTCTTTTTGGTGGTTAAACAGCTCACAGGCTTTCCTGATCCTCAGATCTGAGCCTCCTGACTAGTTAAGATTACAAGTGTGAACCACCAGCACCTTGCTGTTTTTCACTCTGGAGGAGGTACTTTACTTTAGTGTTTATTTTTTATAGCAGCTTCATATTTTTAAATTCCAAGTACAGTTACAGGAGTTTTAATTTTTCTAAATCTTTCAAAGGATTTTTTTTTTTTTAGCTTGTATTTGAATTTAGCATTATGCTTGGCTCGTCAAGTATTCTGCCATGTTAACTATGCTTACAGCATTGTTTGGTTTAGGTTGGTTTTTGCTTAGGTATAGCATCTTATTCTGTGGCTGTTCTGAAATGAGATCTACCTACAGCCTCCTATAATTGAGACCATAAGGTGCATGCTGTCATATCTGTCTTAGTTGTTGAGATGAGGTCTGACTTTTTTGCCTGTGTGGGTCCAGAGCTTTCATCTTCCCGATCTTTACTACTTGAGTCTCTGGGATTAAAGATGTATACCACTGCATTTTGCTAGGAATTTTTTTTAGTAGCCATATTAATATTTGTAAAATGCCTTATTTCAATTTGGTTTGCATTTCCCTAAATATTAGTATTCATCTTTTTCATGTGGTTATTGGAATGATTACATCTTTGTTTAGAAACATGTCTAAGACTTCTGCTGTTTTTTTGTTGTTTTGTTTTTTGGCCAGTTATGGTGCTTGATCTCAGGGCCTGGGCACTGTCCCTGTGGTGCGTTTGCTCAGGGTAGCACTCTACCACTTCTTGAGCCGCAGTGCCACTTCAAGCTTTTTCAGTTTATGTGGTACTGAGGAATCAAACTCAGGGCTTCATGCATGCTAGGCAAGTACTCTACCACTAAGCCATATCCCCAGCCCTTTGTTATATTTTTAAACTGTTTTGTTTTTTTATAGATGAGTTAAAGTTCTTTGTGTCAGACTTTGGTAGTTAACACCGAGTCAATTGTATGATTTGCAAATACCTTGTCCCATTGTGTGGGTTGTATTTTTAGTCTTGATAATACCCACTGATACATAGAAGTTTTGAGTTTTGATGATCATTTTGTCAGTTTTGTTGTTGCTACTGTTACTACCTGTGCTTTTGGTGTCATTATCTGAGAAATCATTGCCATTGTGCTTTGTGTTTCCCCTTGGGCAGCGGATAGACATGGACCGGTTTGACCTTATTGGCCTGGAGGGTCGTGTCTCCCGGTATGAGTCTGATACCTTTCTGCCTCGACACCGCCTCTCCCGCCGGGTACTGCTAGAGGTAGCTACTGCTCCTGACCCCCCGCCTCGGCCCAAGCCAGTCAAGATGAAAGTCAACAGGTACCAGTACTAAGGATTAAGGGATGGGTTCTTAGAAAAAGTAGAGGGGTTAGGAATAGGAGGAAAGAATTGAAGACTAGATTAGGATGTTTATGGTATGAGTGCAAAGTACTATGGAGAGACTGGGGGAGAGAATAATTGGAAGAGAATTTTAGGAGGAGTTCCTGTGTTTGTCCCCAGTTTTTGTTTTATTTGCTTCCCCTATTGGCTGGGTGCTTTTTTCCTCCCTTTCTCCTTTGGATCTTTTTTTCCCCTCTGGTTTTGCAATCTTTCTACTTTAAGTTCCTTATTCTCTCTTTCTTTCCACCCACCCCTTGTTTTCCTCATAGGATGCTACAGCCAGTGCCTAAGCAAGAAGGTCGCACAGTGGTGGTAGTGAATAGCCCACGGACGCCCCTTGGCCCTGTCCCACTCCGACCTCCTCCAGTCCCTGAGCTCTCAACCCAAAATACTCCTAGCCTAACGCCTCCAGTGTTGCCAGCGCCATTGATGGTGTCTGCCTCACCTGCTGCATCCTCACTTGTTCCTGCATCCCGGCCCCCTGGACCTGTTCTTTTGCCTCCTCTGCAGCCTAACAGTGGTTCTCTCCCCCAGGGTGAGTTGAAAAAGGGCCAAGGTTAATGGTCATAAATTATTCAGACTAGAAAAGAAGTAAAGAAATGCCTGGCTGAGGTGATTTACACCTGTAATCCTAGCTACTCAGATCTGAGATCTGAGGATTGCCATTCAAAGCCAGCTTGGGCAAGAAAGTCCATGAGATTCTTACTTCCAACTAACTACTATAGAATGCCAGAAGTAGAGTTGTGGCTCACGTGGTAGAGCACTGGCCATGAGTGAAAAAGCTATGAGACAGCGCCCATAGAGTTCAGGCTCTAGTACTGACACAAAAGACAAAAAGGAAAGTAATGAAATTAAAAGGTTTACAAAGCTGATTTGTGGGTAATGGTATAGTGTTCAGTAGGCTGTAAAGGCTATTATGGAGGTTTCTGGGACCAGGCTATGTCATGAGGATGTATGTGATGAGTTTTTGGTTTGTGTCTACAGTGTTGCCATCTCCCCTGGGGGTTTCGAGTGGCACTTCACAGCCTCCCACACCAACCCTGTCCCTGAAGCCAACTCCACCTGCCCCAGTTCGTTTGAGTCCAGCCCCACCCCCAGGCTCCTCTAGCCTACTGAAACCCCTCACAGTACCTCCAGGCTATACCTTCTCTCCTGTTGCTGCTACTACCACCTCTATCACCACAGCGACCACTACCACCACAGCAGTGCCAGCTCCAACTCCTGCACCACAGCGTCTCATCCTGTCTCCTGAAATGCAGGCTCGCCTGCCATGTAAGTTCCCAGGGCTCTTTGGGAAGGGACTTGATGTGGATGACTTAACAACTAGGAGCTAAAGAAGAAAAGGAACATGAGAGTATGAAGTTCTAGCCAACAAATGTGTGTGTGTGTAATATGTATAATATGTATATATTTATATAATATGTATGTGTATATAATACATGGTTTAAAAGTACTTTGTAATAAGAACCATCAGTGAATTGAGTCTAGTGGGAGAAATTCAAAGAAGAGTAAATAGTGGTAAGCTGAGAAATAGAAAAGTATTTGGAGGACTGGTTAGGTAGTGCAGTGGTAGAATACTTACCTAGTATTGTGAGCCCTGGGTTCAGTCTGTGGCTTTGGGCTGCTCTCTAATCTGCAAAAACAATTAGGGGGAAAAATTGTGGTAAAAGGATAGAGTAGAGCAAGAGGTGGTTATTTACTTAGTCTGGTATATGACTATTAGAGAATGTAAAGGATATTTTATTGGAAACAAGGGGGGATTGGAAAATGTGCAGAGTAACATATCAAAAACACAAATACTGGGTGCAGTCTTAATGAGCATGGTAAATTGTGGGAAAGGTTTAGAGGAACTGGAGACTAAGGGAGAGGTGTGTGGTGCATGGGGATCTGAGGAGTATGACCAGGATGAGCCCTGTGTACAGTAAAGCCTTCTCTGTTTTAGCCGGTGAAGTGGTCAGCATTGGGCAGTTGGCCTCTTTGGCACAACGTCCAGTGGCTAGTGCCGGGGGAAGCAAACCTCTCACCTTCCAAATCCAGGGCAACAAACTGACTTTGACTGGTGCCCAGGTGCGCCAGCTTGCTGTGGGGCAGCCCCGCCCGCTGCAAAGTAGGTAAAACCCACCCCCTGTCCTGCTTATTTCTTCTTTTTCTCTGTCCTTGTTTTTTAAAATTTACTTTTATTTTAAAATTTTTTCATGGCACTTTTAAATCACCTGACTTTGTGTTTCTTTTCCTGGCTTTTAATGGGCAGGCCAAAGGGGAATAGAATGGTTGGAAGGGGTCTTTTGATAAAAATAGGAAAAGGTCATACTCAGAATTTACTCTCTGTTATTTCTCTTACTCTGCCTCTGCTCTCCTCTGGCTGATAGGTGCTTCTCTCTCTCTTCTCTCTTCCTTTCACCCAGGGAATGTGGTGCACCTGGTGTCAGCAGGGGGGCAGCACCACCTCATCAGCCAGCCTGCCCATGTGGCCCTCATCCAGGCCGTCGCCCCGACCCCTGGCCCCACCCCTGTCTCTGTGCTGCCTTCTTCGACCCCCAGCACCACCCCTGCCCCTACTGGCCTCAGCCTTCCGCTTGCTGCTAACCAGGGTGAGGCTCCTGGCCTTTCTACTTAGCCCTTGCTGGCCTTGATCCTTCCAGGCATGCCTTGGTCTGCTATCATCTAGCCTTGCCTTGGTATTGTTTTCCCATGTCAAAATCTCTAGTATCTGTTGCCACCCTTTCTTTCCCTGGACTTCTTCCATTCTTTGGGTCTCTTGTTTCTTTTCTACCTTCCTCTCAATGTAGCTTCCTCTTGCAGTGCCATCATCCATGGTGAATAGTACAGGCGTGGTGAAGATTGTAGTGAGACAGGCCCCTCGGGATGGACTGACTCCTGTTCCACCGTTGGCACCAGCACCTCGACCTCCGGGTTCTGGGCTTCCAGCTATGTTGACTCCACGCCCCACATTAAGCCCTGGCAGGTTACCCACACCTACTCTGGGTACTGCTCGGGCTCCCATACCTACACCCACTCTGGTGAGGCCCCTTCTCAAGCTGGTCCACAGTCCTTCACCTGAAATCACTGGTGAGTCCATATGGCTGAGGCCAGAAATTTTTGCTAGGAATGCAGGTGAAATGGATAGTCCTGAAGACTGCTTAGTCACAGCAGATCCCTTCCTCATAAGCATGCTCTCTTAACTTTCAGTTGGCCTCAGAAATAGGGTACCCAAGTTCTGACTTAATCCTAAAATATACTTGTTGGAATCTTGAAGGAGAAAGAAATGTTAAGCAGTCCTGTTCTGAAGTTTTGACCCTTTGTGGGTGGGAATGAAGGCTTTCTGGGAAATAATTTAGCTTGGGAGTAAGAGGAAAGATAGGACTAGGAAGTAGAATGTATAGGAAAGAAAATTTCTGAAGCTAACTCAACTTCTGTCTCCACAGCTTCAGCACCCGGAGCTGCTCCCATGACTATATCTTCTTCTCTTCATGTGCCATCCTCACTTCCTGGGCCAGCCTCGTCACCAATACCAATGCCTAATTCCTCTCCCCTTCCTAGTCCTGTGTCGTCTACAGTGTCAGTCCCCGTATCATCTTCCCTTCCCATTCCTGTCCCTACCACACTTCCTGCCCCAACTTCTGTTCCCCTGACCATCCCCATTTCAACCCCCTTGCCTGTTTCAGCATCAGGCTCAGCTCTGTTGACCAGTGCAACTCCAGCACTGGCACCCATTGTCTCAGCGGCTTCTGGGCCACCTCCATTGGCATCAGCTGGGCCTTCCCCATCAATGTCAGCCTTGACTCTAGGTTTGGCCGCAGCTCCAGCCCTGTCCCCACCACAGACAGCTGGTCATCCTCTCTTGTTGGCTCCCACTTCTTCACATGTTTCAGGGTTGAACTCACCTGTGGCCCCAGCATGCTCACCTGTACTGGTGCCAGCTTCTGCTCTAGCCAGTACTTTCCCATCAGCGCCAAATCCAGCTCCAGCTTCCCTTCTGGCTCCAGCACCTTCTGCATCTCAGACTTTAGCCAACTCTATGGCTCCTATGACGGCTTCACAGACAGCAGTCCTGGGTCCTTCTCCAGCTCCTCTGACTCCTCTTCCTGTCCTGGCTCCATCGCCAGGCTCTGCTCCTGTCCTGGCTTCACCGCAGACTCCACTTCCAGTTATGGCTCCGTCATCAGTGCCAGGAACCCCTTTAGCCTCATCTTCACTGGTGTCAGCTCCAACTCCTGTGTTGGCTCCAGCATCAACTCAGACTATGGTACCAAATCCAGTTCCATCGCCTCTCTCAAGCCTGGCTTCTACGCAGCAGACACTGGCCCTAGCCCCAACCTTAGCATCCACTTTCAGCGGCTCGTCTCCATCTCAGACACACTCTTTGGGGACAGGGAACCCTCAGGGCCCCTTTCCAGCTCAGACATTGTCATTGACTCCAGTTTCATCCCTGGTACCACCTGCAGCCCAGACACTGTCTTTGGCACCAGGAGCACCACTGGGTCCAACACAGACACTGTCTCTGACTCCAGCACCTCCTCTGGCTCCAGCTTCTCCTATGGGACTGGCCCCAGCTCACACACTGACTTTGGCTCCAGCATCGTCATCTGCTTCACTCCTGGCCCCAGCTTCAGTGCAAACACTGACCTTGAGCCCCACCTCTGTTCCTGTGCCCACCCTGGGAACAGCTGCAGCTCAGACCCTGGCACTGGCCCCAGCTTCCCAGGCATCTTCCCTTGTGGGTGCAGCTTCTTTGCCTGTCACCATGGCAAACCGGCTGCCTGTTGCCAAGGATGAGCCTGAGACACTGATGTTTCGCTCTGGTCCCCCCAGCCCTCCCTCCACTGCTACCTCGTTCAGTGGCCCCCGGCCTCGACGGCAGCCCCCACCACCACCTCGTTCCCCTTTCTATCTGGTAAGTTTTACTTCCTCAAAGGAAGTTGTGTCTCTTTGGAATATTGGTAGAATGGATAGAACAAAATAATGTCTGTTTTAACTTGGCAAATTACAAAACTTAGTGGGACCATGTACTCCAGTGATGTTTGGACTTCCCATTTGTGGGTTTATCCCATCCTCTATAAAAACTTTATCTCCTGCATTTCTCAAAATACATAAAAGATCAAATGTGATTTTCCTCCCCGAGTGTGCCTCTCCATACTCCATGATGAGGATTGAACCAAGCACCTTGTGCCTGTCCATTTGGGCCACATACCCCAAGACTAAATATGGTTGTTTGTTTTGCACTAATACTGGGGCTTGATAGAGCCTCTCAATCCAGCTTAGTGTTTTTGCTTAGTGTTTGGTGTTCTTACTACTTAGTCATAGCTCCCCCTTCTGGCTCTTTGCTGGTTAATTGGAGGTAAGAGTCATGTACTTTTCTACCCATGCTGGTTTCAAATCTTGATCATCAGATTTCAGCCTCCTGAGTAGCTAGGATTGCAGATGTGAGCCACTGGCACCCAGCTTAAATGTTTGCTTTCTTCTTGGTGGAGGAGGTTGAACCCAGGGGCCTCACCCATGCCAAGTAAACACTTAGTTTAGGTGAGATCTACCATACCTCACAAACGTCCTTTTTTTTCTTTGAGTACTACAGCTTTAATTCAAAGCCTCTCACTTTGGCTTTTTTCTCTCAACCTACCATTACCTGCCACAGAAATTTCTGTCCTTTTGCTTATTAATTGGAATAAGAGAGTCTCATGAATTTGCCTGCCTGGGTTAGCTTTGAACTGAGATCCTCAGATTTTAGCTTCCCAAGTAGCTAGGATTATAGGCATGAGCCACCAACACTCAACACAAATGTACTTTATTTTTTTTTTCCAGTTTCATGGGTTCTTCATCTTATTGGTGTATATTAAATTGTACATTGTATGTACAATTGTACAACTGTACAAATGTAAATTTTACATTGTATATTGTATGAGGTTTCATCATGACATTTTCATACATACATTGAACGTGATTTTGTGTATGTACTTCTTGATCCAAGGTCTCACTGTTGCTTAGGATGACAACAAGTGATTGTTCTGCCTTGGCCTTTGGAGTGGCTAACACTACAGATATGTACATTACTTTACCTAGCTACTCAAATGTGATTTAAAAAATAATTCTCACTGATGTATTCAAGCCCTTTTTGTTACCAATGATCTCTTTGCTTCTTGCTTACAAGGAGTTAATTGTTGGAATGTAATTGCTTTTTCCTATTCCCCTTAAGAGGCAATCTTCCAAGACAGCAAGACTGTTTTCAGTTGCTAAAATGATCTGGATCTGATGATCAAGTATGTAGAATTGATAGATGGATGTTATGATGGAATATAACTCCCTATAGTTCCTGTGTCTTGGATTTTGACAGCCAACTGACTTTTACCTCCATAGTGACAAACAGGCAATAAAGGGAACTTTTATCTTGTTTGTTCATGAGATTTCTCAGTCATTTTTTCGCTTTAGTTCTGTATGTATGTTAAACTTATAGACCATCTTAGAGTGAATAACCCAGAAACTAATAAGAAGGGTACAGTGAAGCCTTCTAGACCTTATGTCTTTATGAAACTTGCTGGTTATTTTCCATTAAGACCCCCACATTCCACTTTTGGTATTTTCCTAATATCACCAGGTTTGGCCCTGCCTTGTTGAAAGTAAAGTACTGAATTTCCATATTTCCATTGTTTGGCAAGTAGATAGGTAGATAGTAGCTCTTGACTTTTTTTTTTTGCCAGTCCTGGGGCTTGCACTCAGGGCCTGGGCACTGTCCTTGAGCTTCTTTTGCTCAAGGCTAGCGCTCTACCACTTGAGCCACAGTGCTACTTCCAGCTATTTCTGTTTATGTGGTATGGAAGAATTGAACCCTGGGCTTCAAGATTTTTATTTAAACTGTACTTCAAGGCTGGATGTCTGGCTTAGTGACAGTACTTGCCTAGCTAGTATGTTTGAGGCTGTGCATTCAAGTTCCAGCATTGCAAAAAAAAAATGTGTGTGTGTGTGTGTGTGTGTGTGTGTGTGTGTGTGTGTGTACATATATATATATATATTTCAAGGCTGAGGTTGTAAATGCCTTAACATGTAGAAGGTCTTGGGTTTGACCCCACCAGTATATACTGGCTTGGTGCTGGTGACTCACGCCTACAATCCTAGCTACTCAGGAGGCTGACATCTAAGGATCACAGTTCAAAACCAGCGCAAGCCAGAAGTGCAGAGCAAGTGCTAGCCTTGAGCAAAAGAGCTCAGGAATGGCCCTAGGTCCTGAGTTCAAGCCCTAGGACCACAACCAAAAACAAAAGTATATGCTATTTGATGTTTTAGCTTAGTGCATTGTGCAACCAAAACTATTAGCATTTTAGAGCTTTTTCCTGGGTCTAGAGAGAGTTTATTGTATTCCTTAAGCCTCCCATCCCCTCCATTACTCCTATCCTGCATAACTATTTGTATGTATATCTGCTTATGGAATCATTCTTTCCTCACCAGCTTCTTTGCGTGTCTTTTGTGTGTGTGATCTTGGGGTTTACACTCGGCATGGGTGCTTTCCCTGAGTCTTTTTGTTCAAGCTTAGCACTCTTACCACTTGAACCACAGCTCCATTTCTGGCTTGGGGGGGGGGGCAAGTAAATGGAAATAAGCCTTACAGACTTTCCTGCTCATGCTGGCTTTAAACTGTAATCCTTAGAGTTCAGTTTTTTAAGCTAGGAATACAGTCCTGAGCCACTGTCTCCCAGCTTGAATGTCTTTTTTTCTTTTTAATGCTGTAATGGTGCTTGAGCTTTGGGCCTTGCAACTCTTGCTGGGCTTTGTTGCTCATGGCTAGTGTTCTACCACTGAGCCATGCCTCTAGTTCTTTTTTTTTTTTTTTGCTGGTTAGTTGTAGAATACCCCCAGACTTTTCTGCCTGGTCTGGCTTCAAACTTTGATCCTTAGATCTTACTCTCCTAAGTAACTTGGATTATAGGTGAGAATCATTGGCTCCTGGCCAGGTGAGTATGGTTTTGATTTGTCTATTTTTTAAAATTTTGAGTAATAATTCATTATATAAGAGATTATTTAGCGTAATACATTTTTTACTTTTTTATATCAGTCATGGGGCTTGAAATCAGGGCGCAGACGCTGTCCCTTAGCTCTTTTTGCACAAGACACTCTTATCATTTTGAGCCCACAGCACCATTCTGGTTTTCTGGTGGTCAGCTATGGCCTTTCATGCCTGGGGTGCCTTTGAACTGCAATCCTCAGTTTTCAGCCTCCTGAGTAGCTAGGATTATGGGTGTGAGATACCTTTGCCCAGATATATACATATTTTCCTTTTTTTTTCTTTTTTTAATACATGTTTTTCTATGGACATATGTTTTGATTTTTCTTCGATAGAACTGGGAGAAAAGTTGCTGAGATGTATGGAGGAACTGCCAACCTTTTCCAAAGTAGCAACAGCATTTAATATTCTTGCAGTCTGTGAGGGTTTCAGCCTAGCCAGGCTAGTCTTGGATTCCTGATTTCATAAAACCCTCTTGTCAGCCTCCCAAGAAGCTGGAACTACCTGCATGTGCCATCATGCCTAGTTTGTTCATCCTGGTTTTTGTTTGTTTCATTTTCCTTTACAGCTTACTTCAACAGTACAGACTCTTGCCACAGTTTCCCTAGTGTTGGGAATACAAGCCTGTCCTACCATGTCCAAATTTGTCCTCCCTGCCCCCCTCCTTCTAGTTTTCTTGCTTGCTTGCTTGCTTGCTTTCCTTCTTTCTTTCTTGCTTGCTTGCTTGCTTTTCCTTCCTTCCTTTCTTTTTTTTTAGTTTGTACTAGGACTCAGGGCCTCATGTGCTCTTGCTTATTTTTCTCCTCAAAGCTGGCAGGCACACCTCCACTTGTTAATTGAGAAAGAGCTTTATAGACTTTTCTATGTAGACTGGCTTTGAATTGCACTGCTTAGATCTCAGCTTCCTCAGTAGCTAGGTTTGCAGGTGTAAGCCATTAGCACCTGGCTAACTTTGCCTCTAATTGTAACTATCTTAATGAGTTTGATATGGAGTATCATTTTGGTTTCAGGAAGTGGTGCTGTGGCTCAAGTGGTAGAGTGCTTGCCTTGAGCTGAAGAGTGCAGGGACAGTGCCCAAGCCCAGAGTTCAAGCCCCACGACCAACAAAACAAACAATCATTTTGGTTTTAACTTGGATTTCTAGGTTGGCTAGTGTAGAGCATCTTTTTGTGTGTTTTTAGGCCATTTGTGTATATCTTCTGTGAGGAAATACCCATTCCTGTCCTTTGCCCTTTTTTAAATAATTGTTTAATGTACTCATAATGGTGCCTAATCTCAGGGCCTGCACACTGTCCCTTTTTTGTTCATTTGAGCTACCCTCCGTGTCTTAACTTTTTGGTAGTTAATTGGAGATATTTCATGGACTTTTCTGTCCAGGCTGCCTTTGAACCTTGATCCTTAGATCTCAGCCTCCTCAATAACTAGGATTAAGGCATAAGCCAGTCATCCTTTTTTATTTTACTTTTTGTCTGTTTAAGGCCACCACTTGAAGCACAGTTCCACTTTAACCTTTTTGTTGGTTAATTAGAATCTGAGTCTCACCAACTTTCCTGCCAAGGCTAGCTTTGAAGTGTTATCCACAGATCTTAGTCTGCTGACTAAGATTGTAGGCATGAACTACCAGCTCTGGGCTTTGTCCTTTTGAATTTTATTAGTACTGGAATTTGAACTCAGGGCCCTGTTAGACTTGATAGGTAAATGCTCTACTATTTGAGCCATGCCTATAACCCTGCTTACATTATTTTTCAGATTGAGTCTTATATTTTTTTCCTGGGCTGGCATGATTCTTCCAAGCTTGGATGACTACCATGGTACCATCACACCCAACTTTTTAGTTGAGATAATGTCCCACTAATTTAGGCCTGAGTTAGTCTGAAACCACATTCTGCCCAATCTCCATTTCCCAGAAAGCAGGAATTACAGATTTGAACCATTTCCTCCCATTCCACTTTAGTCTTGGGACTTGAAGTCAGAGCCTGGGTGCTGTCTTTGAGCTGCTTTTTGCCTCAGGCTAGTGATCTATCACTTGAGCCACAGCTTCACTTCCAGCTTTTTGCTGATTAATTGGAGTCTCCATGGATTTTCTTGCCAGGATTGGTTTTGATCTGTGGTTCTCAGATCTCAGCTTCCTGAGTAGCTGTGATTATTGCATGTGGCTATTTTAAGTTTTAAAATTTTTGAATGTATTTTGGCTTCAACTACTTTTTTCAAATGTATGAATTTGTTTTCCCTATTCTTAGCCAACTCCTTCCTCATTTATACAACATCCCATGCCAAGAGGTGAAGCTTTAGGTAGTTGAAAAATGAATAAAAGGTACACTCTTTTTTTTTATTTTCCTTTTCAGCATCAATTCATAAGGTACAGTTTTTTTGTTCACTTTTGTTTTGTTTTTGTTTTGTCTGTATGAGTAGCCATTCTATGCTTTGGTCAGTGATTTGAGGAAAACTTCTAATAATTGTTTTGGACCCACAAAAAGAAAATAAGGTGTTCTAGAGTTAAATGCTGCATACTGTAATTCCCACAAATCTATAAACTGTTGGATACATAAATCTTTGGATATTTCAAGCATTCTGCTCTGTTAATATACAAGAGAAGATATTTTGTTTTGTAGACAGATTTAGCATTGTGAAAGAAAAAGTTCTTAATGACAGTTTCGAAAACAAGAAAAATCCGGGTTTGGGTTTTTTGTTTTGATGGTCATAGGCCTGAATTCTGGCCCTGGGCACTGTCCCTGAGCTCTTCAGCTCGAGGCTAGCGCTCCTGTGGTGCTGAGGAATCAAACCCAGGGCCTCATGCATGCAAGGCAAGCACTCTACCACTGAGCCACCTTCCTAGCCCCGGGTTTTTGGTTTTTAGAGATTATGCTGGTGATTTCCTTCTAGGAAAGACTTGTGTTTTTAAGATTTTATTTATTATTATTATTATTTTTGCTGGGCACCGGTGGCTCACGCCGTAATCCTAACTACTCTGGAGGCTGAGATCTGAGGATCATAGTTCAAAGCCAGCCTGGGCAAGAAAGTCCGAGAGACTCTTATCTCCAATAAACCACTAGAAAACCGGAAGTGGTGCTGTGGCTCAAGCAGTAGAGCGCTCACCTTGAGCTGAAGAGCGCAGGGAGAGCACCCAAACCCAGAGTTCAAGCCCTACAACGGACAAAAAAAAAAAAAAAGATTTTTTTTTATTAGTATGCATTACTTGTACAAGAGGCATTAATGTACAAGAGGGATTTCATTGTAACATTTCCATACTTTGCTTATAACCTTATCACCTCTATCACACTCCTTTATCCTCCCTGTACCCTTCTTAAGACAATTTCAACAGGTTTAATTCTGTTTTCATACATGCATATAAAGTATGTCTGCTATATTCACCCTTAAGGCCTCATGCTTGATTAGCAGGTGCTCTACCACTTAAGCCACATCTCCATAAATTTCATTTTTGAATTAGCATATAAGAACTTAGGTTTTCTATAGAATTCTGATGTGAACGTTTGAGTACACTGTTTTTGTTTTCTTTCTGTTCTCTGTAGGATTCTCTGGAGGAAAAGCGGAAGCGACAACGGTCCGAACGCCTGGAACGGATTTTCCGACTTAGTGAGGCTCATGGGGCCCTGGCTCCTATATATGGGACTGAAGTCCTGGATTTTTGTACCCTGCCCCAACCTGTTGCCAGCCCCATCGGCCCTCGTTCTCCTGGCCCCAGCCACCCCACCTTTTGGACTTATACTGAGGCTGCCCACCAGGCTGTTCTGTTTCCCCAGCAGCGACTAGACCAGCTATCAGAAATCATTGAGAGGTTGGCATAGCTAAGTGCTAATGGGGAGTGGGTCTTGGGGGTCTCAAGAGTAGATGATAGTGCTCAGGATTGGTGACGGTACTAACCTTTGGGGTCATTTCAGAGTCCCATCTTTTACACTCTTGCCTTTTTCCTTTCACAGGTTCATCTTTGTCATGCCTCCTGTGGAGGCACCTCCCCCTTCCCTGCATGCCTGCCACCCACCTCCTTGGCTGGCCCCCCGCCAGGCAGCCTTCCAGGAGCAATTGGCCTGTGAGCTTTGGCCCCGGGCTCGTCCTTTGCACCGTATTGTGTGTAACATGCGCACCCAGTTCCCTGACTTGAGACTCATCCAGTATGACTGTGGTGAGTTCATTGGCTAGTTCAAGACTTTTGACCTCTTTTTGTACCTTATAGCAAGACTTATTTTGGATGCATGCATCAGGTCTCTAGGGATTTGTGTAAAGCATTCAATTTTTAATATTATTCTTATGGACACAACGGAGAAATGTACAGGGATTGATGAACCATTGTTTTATGAACATTTGGGATATAGTAACAACTAAGACAGCATTGCACAGAGATTTTACACTTATAGGACAATTTGTGGTAGTGTAGGACTTCGAGTTAATAGTAAATTTTTGATTGAAAGAGAACAAAGACTGTCTGGACACTGATGGGTCATGCCTGTAATCCTAGCTATTCAAGAGTCTGAGATTTGAGGACCCTGGTTCAAAGCCTTAGGAGCAGAAAAATTGGAGAAACTCTTAGTCTCCAGGTAACAACTGAAAAGCAGAAGTAGGAGCTGTGGCTCAAGTGACAGAGTGCCAGCCTTGAGCAAAAAACTAAGGGATAGCTCCCAGGTCCCAACTTCAAGTCTCCCAGTACTGCTGTATGCACACACAGAATATAAGGACTCTTAGATAAAATGCATTTGGCTGGTAAATAACAAAACTGACTAACAATGGCTTAAACCACTAGAACATCTGTTGTTTATGAAAAATTCTGAGGAGTAGCATATAGCTGTTTTATCAAATTGATATTTTCATAGACCCCAGGACCTTTTTAGTTTTTGTTTTTATTTCCCCCCCTTCCCCCGCCTGTCACTCTTAGCTGTTACCTAGGTTTTTTTGTTTTGTTTTGTTTTTTGGGTCCAGTCGTGGGGCCTGAACTCTGGGTGCTGTCCCTCAGCTCTTCAGCTCGAGGCTAGCGCTCTACCACTTGAGCCACAATGCCACTTCCGGCTTTTTTCTTTTTGCTTATGTGGTGCTGAGGAATCGAACCCAAGGCTCAGGCATGCAAGGCAAGCGCTCTACCACTGAGCCACCTTCCCAGTCCCACTGTTACCTAGTTTTATTTTTTAAATAAACTCAGGACCTGGTGCTGTCCCTGAGTTCTTTGGTGAAGGGTAGCATTCTACCACTTAAGCCATAGCTCTACTTCTGGTTTTCTGGTGGTTAACTGGAGTCTCGTGGAGTTTCCTGCCTGTGCTGGCTTTGAACCATGATTCTCAGATTTCAACCCTAGCTAGGATTACAGGTGTGAACCACCAACTAGTTCCTTCCTGTTTGTTCTCTTGCTTGCTTCTTCATGGTAAAGTAGCTCCAGGAAGCCTGGACTTCCTCTAAGCTGAAGTAAGTGGTTGAAATAAAAGCATTCATTCTTAGAACAATGTTTAATTGTTCTTTTTTGTGGGGTGGGGCTTGAACTCAGGTCTTGGGCACTGTTCTTGAGTTTTTGTGCTGAAGGTTAGTGCTCTACCACTTGAGCCACAACTCCAATTCCTGCTTTTTCTGTAGTTAATTGGAGATAAGAGTCTATCGCATTTTCCTGCCTAGGCTAGCTTCAAACGATAATCCTTAGATTTCAGCCTCCTAAATAGCTGGGATTATAAATAAGCTTGAGCCACCAGTGCTGGCTGAGATGTATTTCTGGGAAAGAAAGTTTTCACAGTCCATTGACTAGAACTGAACCACATTCACATCCCTAGGGTAATCATTGAAAAAGGGGAATGGCAGAAGAAATATGGTTTATTTAGATCAATCATGATTTATTTCCTGGGGTTGGATGAGGCCTCACTCCCCTAGGAGCAAAAGATCTCTGGCTGGTGTCCACAGTATTCTATCCGTTTCTTTTGCCCAAAAGTGGCTGTTGGGATACTAGTGATTAGTTTCTGTCATAATAAATAATTTTTTGTAATACTTGAGTCTTTGGTAAAAGTGTTCAATCTGGTGATAGAGTCCCTGTGTTCTATCTCCAACACTTACCTCACTCCACTATTCCCGCTTCCCCCCCCAAAAAAAAAGGGGGGCCTGGGCATGATGTTATATACCAGTAGTCTAACTACTAGAGAAACTTGGTGTTAATCTCAGAAGTTTAAGACCAGGCATGACAAAATAGGGAGACCCCATTAAAAAATACTCAAGCTGGGCACTGGTGGCTCATGCTTGTAATCCTAGCTACTTAGGAGGCTGAGATCTGAGGATCACAGTTCAAGGACAGCCCAGGCAGGAAAGTCAGTAAGACTCTTATCTCCAATAAACCACTCAGAAAACCAGAAGTGTCACTGCAGCTCAAGTGGTAGAGCACTCACCTTGAGCCCTCAGGCCCAGAGTTCAAGCCCCATATCACCACCAGAAAAAAAAAAAAAAGAAATTAATACTCAAACTGGGCTGGGAAAGTGGCTCAGTGGTAGCGAGTGCTTGCATGAGGCCCTGGGTTTGATTCCTCAGCACCACATAAACAGAAGAAGCTAACGTGGGTGCTGTGGCTTAAGTGGTAGAACAGTAGCCTTGAGCTGAAGAGCTGAAGGACAGCGCCCAGGCCCAGAGTTCAAGCCCCATGATGGACAAAAAGGAAAAGAAAAATATTCAAGTTTTTTGTGTTGGGCACTGGTGGTTCATGCCTATAATCCTAGCTACTCAGGAGGCTGAGATCTGAAGATCACAGTTTGAAGCCATCCTGGGCAAGAAAGTCCATGAGACTTTTTTTTTTTTTGGTCAGTTGTGGGCTTGAACTCGGGGCCTGGGTGCTGTCCCTGAGCTTCTTTGTGCTCAAGGCTAGTGCTTGACCACTTGAACCACAGTGCCACTTCTGGTTTTTAAGTGGTTAATTGGGAACTTTTCTGCCCAGACTGCTATAAATCACCATCCTCAGATCTCAGTCTCCTGAGTAGATAGGATTACAGTCATGAGCCACTGGCACCCAGACTGAAAGACTCTTACCTCCAGTTAATCACAGAAAAAGCGAAGCCAGAAGTAGTGCTGTGGCTCAGATGGTAAAGAACAAAGGAGTCCAGGGACAGCACCCAGGCCCAGAGTTTAAGCCCCAGGACTGGCAAAAAATAAAACATAGAGAAGTTATTTGTGTTTGATGGAAGGTTGACTAGATAAGAATCCCCTCTTTTATGGTTCTGATGTGTGATTTTCAAATCCCTGTGTATAAGCTACAACTATAGGTGTCTATTCTGAGTCTGTTTTGGTTTCAGCTGGACTTTTTTTTTTTTTTTTTGTAGGTCGTGGAGCTTGAACTCTGGGCCTGGGCGCTGTCCCTCAGCTCTTCAGGTCAAGGATAGTGCTCTACCACTTGAGCTACAGCACCACTTCCGGGTTTTCTAGTGGTTTATTGGAGATAAGAGTCTCTTTGGGGCTGGGAAGGGGGCTCAGTGGTAGAGTGCTTGCCTTGCATGCCTGAGGCCCTGGGTTCGATTCCTCAGCACCACATAAGCAAAAAGAAAAAAAGCCAGAAGTGGCGCTGTGGCTCAAGTGGTAGAGTGCTAGCCTTGAGCTGAAGAGCTGAGGGACAGCGCCCAGGCCCAGAGTT
>NW_012267230.1:5767920-5823006 GCF_000151885.1 Dipodomys ordii
AGTGGCGCTGTGGCTCAAGTGGTAGAGTGCTAGCCTTGAGCTGAAGAGCTGAGGGACAGCGCCCAGGCCCAGAGTTCAGGCCCCATGACTGGACCCAAAAAAAAAGTCTCATGGACTTTCCTGCCCTGGCTGGCTTTGAACCATGATCCTCAGATCTCAGCCTCCTGAGTAGCTAGGATTACAGGCGTGAGCTACTGCTGCCCTGCTTCAGCTAGTATGACTTCTGTAGTACTTAAAGGTGTCTTGCTGCCCAGGCTCTGGTGGCTCACACCTGTAATTCTAGCTACTCAGGAGCCTAAGATCTGAGGATCACGGTTCAAAGCCAGCCGGAGCAGGAAAGTCTGTGAGACACTTATCTCCAATTAACTACCAGAAAACTGGAAGTGGCGCTGTGGCTCAAGCGGTAGAATATCCTTAAGCTGAAGAGCTCAAGGACAACACTCAGGCCAGACCCAGAGTTCAAACCCCATGACTGACCTCCCCCCAAAAATGTCTTGCTAATAAACTAAGAGATCAGGGGTTTTTTTTGGTGGTGATCTGTTGATACCTGTATCCCTAGTAAAACTCAGAACTTAGATCCCTGATAAGAGTACTCTCTAAGAAGGAGAATCTATAAGGGGAAAATATGTGTAAAGTAAGTATTTTTGTTCAGTAGGCTGATTGAAACCTTGATTAATACCTTAATTACTTTTCACATATAGCTTTCCAGTACTACGTATTCTCCCCCTTTCCAACATGGAGAATTAGTTCCTTCTACCTCTTCGTATCTCTTCAGGAAAGTTGCAGACATTGGCAGTGCTGTTGAGACAGCTCAAGGCTGAGGGACACCGGGTGCTCATCTTCACACAGATGACCCGAATGCTGGATGTATTAGAGCAGTTTCTCACTTACCATGGTCACCTCTACTTACGTCTGGATGGGTCTACTAGGGTTGAACAGAGACAGGTAACCAGGACATTTTCAACTCTTTACAGCTTAGCTTTGGCTCTTTTTCTTAATCCTTGGGTTTTCGGAAGGGGCCCTCCAAGGTTACTTGGACCATTTTTGAAGTAGATCTCTAAATAGCATTTTTTTTTCTTCCCCCTTCTAGGCCTTGATGGAACGGTTCAATGCAGACAAACGAATATTCTGCTTCATCCTTTCAACTCGAAGTGGGGGTGTAGGCGTGAACCTGACAGGAGCAGACACTGTTGTTTTTTATGACAGTGACTGGAATCCCACAATGGATGCTCAAGCCCAAGATCGTTGTCACCGAATTGGTCAGACTAGAGATGTACACATCTATAGGTAATTGATTGGTCTTCCTTACTTTTTGTTAGGAAGGCGTTGATATTTGTCTGTTTACACCTTTCCTCCATCTCCTCCTAGGCTTATTAGTGAGCGGACAGTGGAGGAGAACATCCTAAAAAAGGCAAATCAGAAGAGAATGTTAGGAGACATGGCCATTGAGGGAGGCAACTTCACCACAGCCTATTTTAAACAGGTACATGGCAGAAGAGAATCGCTGTGTTTATAGAAATGCTTCCTGCTTGCTAAAGAGCTGCTGCTTTGGCCCCCACAGATCTTTCAACAAGAGGAACTTTTCATGCTTCTAGGCCTCATAGGTATAGACATAAGAGTAGCATTCTGTTGGTTAACATCTTAAAGATCTCTTCTGTTGTATCCAATAGCAGACCATCCGAGAGCTGTTTGATATGCCTCTGGAGGAATCATCCGGCTCATCTGTACCCTCGGCTCTTGAGGAAGAGGAGGAGACTATGGCTAGCAAACAGACCCATATTCTAGAGCAGGTGGGTACGCGTAGAGTTGCTGCTTAACATGTTTCTATGTTTCTTCTCTTTTTGTTCATCCATGGAGGAAAGAACAGTTTCTGCTCTTTTCCAGATTATAGTCAGCCTTCGCGTGCGTGTGTGTGTGCGTGCGTGCGTGCCTGCGTGCGTGTGTGTTTACTACAACTTGAACTCTGAGCCTCATCCTTTTGTGTTGCATATCTGGTTTTATCTAAACTTGGCCTTGGATTTTTGCCATAATCAAATCATAGATACAATGTTTTTTAAGTGTTTTCTTTGTCTTCTGTATATTCTGGAAGGCCTTGTGCCGGGCAGAGGATGAAGAGGATATTCGTGCGGCTACCCAGGCCAAGGCTGAACAAGTGGCTGAACTTGCAGAATTTAATGAGAATGATGGGTTTCCTGCTGGTGAGGGAGAAGAGGCCAGTCGCCCTGGGGTGGAGGATGAGGAGATGTCCCGTGCTGAGCAGGAGATTGCTGCCCTTGTAGAACAGGTCAGTGTTGGATCTACTACTACTTGCCTTCATCCTTTTTTTTTCCCTACTCTTACGGTGCCTTTTTCTGTCATATGTGAGTGATAATGAACAAGGTGATTGGGCCTTGGGCACCAAACCCCTTTGTTTATCACCTCTGTATTTTCCTGTAGCTGACTCCCATTGAGCGCTATGCCATGAAATTCCTGGAAGCCTCATTGGAGGAAGTGAGCCGAGAGGAGCTCAAGCAGGCGGAAGTGAGTATTTCTGGGGAATGAGACTTTGAGTGGGAAGCTGTTAATTGCTACACCTTTTCACTTTTCTTGCCTCCTGCTGACCTCCTTGGGTTCTGCTGTTGGTAGGAACAAGTGGAAGCTGCCCGCAAAGACCTTGATCAAGCCAAGGAAGAGGTGTTCCGCCTACCTCAAGAACAGGAGGAAGGGCCAGGGGCTGGGGATGAGATGTCCTGTGGGATTGGTGGAGGCAGCCACCGGCGCAGTAAGAAAGTCAAGGCTCCTGAGAGGCCGGGGACTCGTGTCAGTGAGCGTCTTCGTGGAGCCCGGGCTGAGAATCAAGGGGCAAACCACACTCCTGTCACGTCTACCCATCATACCCGTAGTACCTCCACACCCTCTCGTTGCAGCCCTGCCAGGGAGCGAGCTCCCAGGCCAGTGCCTAAACCACGACCTACTCCAACTTTAGTTCCTGCTACAATTCCTGCCCCAGTCCCTGCCCCAATTCCCATTTCAGCCCCAAATCCAGTAACTGTTCCTATCCATATCTCTCCTTCTTCCCCACCTCCTCCAAAGATTCCTCCCTCTTGTTCTTCTCCTGCCTGTACCCCTCCTCCTACCTGTACCCCTCCACCACCTCATACCCCACCACCAGTCCAACCCACTCTCCTAAGTCCTTCCTCTCTTGTCCAGCTTGATTTGCCTTCTCTTCCTGACTCTCCCCCAGTCACGAATCCCCCTTTGAGCTTGAGGCCTGAGCCAGAACTGGGTACACAAGCTTTGGCATCTGTGGAGACCTTGGAGATGGCTGGTGTGACCAATTCTGGGAGTTCCCCGCTTACTCTTGTACCCCCGAAGGATCTGCTGCCAGTTGCTGTTGAGATCCTACCTGTGTCAGAGAAGAACCTTCCTGTCATTCCTTCTGCACCAAGTCCAACCCTGGAGGCTGGCAGCATCCCCAATGGTCAAGAGCAGGAAGTCTCAGATCCTGCTGAGGGACCCATCCTCACAGTACTGCCTGGCAGGGAGGAATTGCCCACCAGTCGGAGTGAGAGCAATGGGCTGGAGCTCCCACCTTCAGCAGCATCTGATGAGCCACTTCAGGAGCCACTGGAACCTGACAGGAACTTGGAAGAGCTGGTAGAAGTTCGGACTCTAACCTCCAGCCCAGAGAAGCCACAGGAACTTGTTACAGCTGAAGTCACAGCTCCATCCACCTCTTCTTCAGTCACCTCCTCTCCTGAGGATCCTTCACCTGCCCGGCCCCCTCGGCGTCGCACCAGTGCTGATGTGGAAATTAGGGGTCAGGGGACTGGCCAGCCAGGGCAACCTCCAGGCCCCAAAGTGCTTCGCAAACTGCCAGGACGGCTTGTAACAGTAGTAGAGGAGAAAGAACTTGTGAGGCGACGGCGACACCGGGCAGCTGTCAGCACTCTAGTACCTGGGGTCTCTGAGACCAGCACCAGCCCAGGAAGCCCATCAACCCGCAGCATGTCAGGGCCAGAATCCTCACCTCCCGCTGGCGGGCTCTGTGAAACTGCTCCCACATCCTCATTGCCCACCCCAACCCAACCACCCTTCATAGCTCGTCGTCGAATTGAGCTGGGGGTGACTGGTGGGGGCAGCCCAGAGAATGGAGAAAGGGCACTGCTCACCATCACTCCCCCTGCTGTGAAACGTCGGAGGGGGAGGCCCCCAAAGAACAGGTCGCCAGCAGATGCTGGCAGAGGGGTGGATGAGGCTCCTTCATCTTCATCTACATCAAAGGGAAAAACCAACGGGGCTGATCCAGGCCCTGGAGCTGAAACGCTCATTGTAGCCGAGCCTGTCCTAGGGCCCGATCCCTTTCACAAACCAGAGCCCATCATTCTGTCACCTGTGGAGAAAAGAAGGCGGGGGCGTCCCCCTAAAGCAAGGGAATTGCCCATCCCTGGGACCATTTCCTCTCCAGGAGATGTCAATTTAGAGAGCCGGACACAGCCACTCCCACTACCATCATCCCTGCCACCACTCCCACCACTGCTAGCCTATCCCACTGCTACTGTCACCAACACTGTCACCACTGTTACCATTTCAACATCCCCACCCAAACGGAAGCGAGGCCGGCCTCCTAAGAATCCATCATCACCTCGGCCCAGCCAGCTCCCTGTCTTGGACCGTGACAGCTCTTCTGTCCTTGAGAGTTGTGGATTGGGAAGGCGGCAGCAACCCCTGGGCCAAGGAGAGAGTGAGGGTAGTTCCTCTGATGAGGATGGAAGCCGTCCCCTCACTCGCCTGGCCCGCCTGCGGCTTGAAGCAGAAGGGGTGCGAGGACGAAAGAGTGAAGGGTCCATGGTGGTGGCTGTAATTCAGGATGACCTGGATCTAGCAGATAGCGGGCCAGGCGGGTTAGAACTGGCACCTCCTGTGGTCTCATTAACCCCCAAATTGCGTTCGACCCGGCTGCGTCCAGGGTCTCTAGTCCCCCCACTAGAGACTGAAAAGGTGCCTCGCAAACGGTCAGGGGCTCCCCTTGGTGGGAGTCCTGGGCTAACAAAGCGGGGTCGTCTGCAGCCCCCAAGTCCCCTGGGGCCTGAGGGTTCAGTAGAGGAGTCTGAGGCTGAAGCCTCAGGTGAGGAAGAAGACGGGGATGAGACCTCACGCCGCAGGCCCGGCCCCCGCAGGCTTGCTGGGACCACCAACCAAGGGGACCAGCGCATCCTACGCAGCAATGCTCCTCCCCACCTGTCTGGCCCTACCATTAGTCACAGAGGCCGAAAGGCCAAGACGTGAGTGGACTGCCTTCTCCCAGGCTTTCCACCACAGCCGTTCTCCCTCCATGACCAGGCCTGACTCTTAACCACTACTTGAAGTCTTTTGAGGGGGAAAGCCTCCAGGGAGACAAAGAGGCCTTCTCCCTTTCACCAAAGTAGGGAGTAGGCAACTGGTTGTCATGGAATGGGCTGATCACAATCCCCCTCCCTCCCACCCCTTATGGCTGGGCAGTGTTAAGGGTGGCAAGATAGTCTCTGTCCCCACCCCCTTGTACTTGATTCCCCAGCTATCTTTCACAGCCCCATGCCCTTAGGGGGACGGGGAGGGGCTTCTCTACAATGAGTTTTTTTTTTCTTTTCTTTTTTTTTTAAGAAGAAAAAAAAATAATAAACTTAGTTTCTGTACAAGCATCCGCGTAAGGAGGCTTCTGATTTTCTGGTCTGGTGGAGGGCTGGGTGGGAACTTCGGCATCATTTTTCCCTCCTCTCCCTCTTGCAAAGGCCATAATACTGATCTGCAATCCAGGATTGTATACCACTGAGGCTGAAATTTCACCTCAAGAAGAGAGAAGATTGGCAAAGCTGACCTCCTGGTAGAGTGTTTCCCAAAAAGTTTTAGTTCTAAATTACGAGAACATATTCATCCTCTCTCCTAATCCCTTCGTTATGTGGAGCTCTTTGATGCCTCAGTCTGCCCTTCTTTTAACCCTTTGGCTCAGATGCTTCCTTTCACTCCTTTCTCCAGAAGGCAAGCAGCCTCCCTCTTCTTGCTTCATCCCAGGGCCCTACACAGCGTTCCATCTAGCCAAACTGGTTTGAGTCAGCCACACCCCTTTCCCAGCTCCTGGGGCTCTTCAGAAGGTGGCTGGCCACCCAACCCTAGCCCTGGGTGGGGCTTTGGAGCCCCGAGTCTGCTCCTCCACCCAAGTCAAATCAAACCTGAGGCTGGAGCTGAAACTCTCAATCCCTCCAGGCCTATAGCCAGGTAAGAGCCCCTGTTTACATTTTCTGACCTCAACCCCCTGTTACCCCTCTATGGGTGCTTTATGTTTACTTCAGCTGAGTTACTTATACCTATTCCCCTGCAGTTTTGTGGCATACACCTTCACTTTCTGCTTGTCTGGCCTCTTTCCCCCAGTCTGTCTTTTGTTGTATTTGAGGAATCTTAGATGGTTCCGTTTTGTTTAGGCTTTAAGGGAATGGTTGGACATAAGATTGAAGAGGGTTTTATGAGGAAGGCCTGAGAAGATGTGAAATGAGTAGGGCATCATTATGCAAGTTTCTATGTGGAGATGAGGTCATTTGGACTCTTGTTAATCTGATTATGTAGGTTAAAATGGGGGAGAGGAGGTGGCAAGGCAAGGAGGCAGCCTAGAAAATAAGGTACCAGCTTGGGGGAACTAAGGTCTTTTTGATGTTCAGGTTCTTCAACTGTTTAAAAAGGAGGAGGGGCTTATATGGTAGGCCTCTCCCCTGGGTTACATGTCTCCCCACACACACACACACACTCACACTTCTATCCTTGGGATTGCTTATATGTGAAATGGCTGCTTTGAAGAAGGTTGCAAGACCTAGGATCTTGCTAGGTCCTCAGTACTTGGGAGTGGTCTCTGGGGAACTTAAGGGGCCTTTGAAATCCAGTTTAAAATCACTTGTTCATGAGCCATGTATGCTGGTACACACCTGTAATTCCAGCAATCCCAAGCTAAGCTAGGAAGATCAGAATTTTAAGGGCCAGCCTGGACTATATCGTAAGATGCTGCCTTAAATGTCTTCAGCTTTGAGCTTCTTTTCTGGTCTGAGTCACTCACTAGAGGAATTTCCCAGTGAGGCAGCATTCCGAAGACTTGGGCCAAGCTTTCAAGACAGCATGCTTTAAGAGGGGTGGAGTTACAGCAAGCCAGTTCAAGGGCTTATTGTTGGGCTTACAAGTGCCTTGACTATCGCCCACAGGTGATGGAGGACGAGGAGAAGGCAGTGGAGAGCTTGGTGAGCAACACAGAAGCTGCTCATTCTCCATACCCCATCCGTTGCTGCTGGCTCCGCCTTCGCTGTTTGGCAGCCACTAGCATTATCTGTGGCTGCTCTTGCCTGGGAGTCATGGCTCTTGTGTTTGCCATCAAGGTGAGGAATACAGTTCTGTGGGAGCAGGGGTGGGAATAAGGCAGTGGTTTTATCTGACCTGTCTGTTGGTCAGACAGTAGGTAAATAGCTATCAGTGCTTGGCTCTGGGCCTCAAGCCAGAATAAGGTGTGATTACTGTCATCAAAGGACCATGCATAGCCTAATAAAATAGGTAGCTATGAAAATGGGTAATATTAATAGTTCATCAGTAGCAGGAAGCATAGAGTATCTTGGGAGCCAGGAGGGTTTGTGTGTGTATGCATAAGTAGTAGAGCTGCTAGCTAACGAGGCATTTTAGGGGAGGTAACAAAAAATAACCTTAAATGATGAATGAATGAAGTGAAAGGTCATTCCCAGTAAAGTAAGTGGTAAGACCTGGACCATTAGTTCAGTATGGCTGGTCCAGTGAGAGTAAAAGATGAAATCAGAGAGGATCCAGATTTCTGAGAGCCAATTTTATGCTTAGGAATCTTTACCTTCAGTACTTAAGAGTCATGTTAGGAGTTTTGCAAGGGGAGAGGGGCATGGTCAAATTTGTTTCAGAAGGGTCTACTCTTGAGTTAAGTGTTGGTGGTTTACACTTGCAATTCTAGCTATTCAGGAGGCTGAGGATCAAAGTTCAAGGCCAGCCTGGGCAGATACATTTTTGAGACTTAACCAGTCAACCAGCAAAAAGCTTAGAAGTGGATCTGAGGCTAGAATGCCAGCCTCAAGCGGAAAAGCCAAGTCCCTGAGTTCAAACCCCCTTGCTGATATCAAAAAGGAAAGGTCTGTTCTCAAGGCCTCCCTCAGGGTGAACTGGTAGGGGACAAGACTGGAGAATTGCTAGGGGTCAAGACTGGAGGCAATATGTCACTTTGGCAGCAATTTCAAGGAGTAATGAAGCATTGATGAGAAGGCATCATCTGGATAGGTAGCTTTTGTTTTTAGTTAGAGGGTGTGTGTGTGTGTTTGGAATTAACCTCTCATCCTCACATGTTCTAGGAAATTACCACTAGCATATCCCACCTGCACATAATTTTTTTTTAAATGCCAGTCCTGGGACTTGAATGGGGAATTAAAAAAATTAAACAGTTTTTTCCAAGGTAATCTTCACTACTTGGGAAGCAGGGCCAGGAAGATTTCAAGTTTAAAGCCAGTGTGGTCTGGGAGCCATGGCTCATATCTATAATTCTAGGGAGGCTAAGATTTTAAAGGATCCCAGTTCAAAGCCAGTCCAGGCAAGAAATTCTCTAATTAACCACCCAACCTTGAAGTAAGTCGGGCGCTGGTGGCTCATGCCTGTAATCCTAGCTTCTCAGGAGACTGAGATCTGAGGATCTCAGTTCAAAGCCAACCAAGGAGGAAACCCCGTGAGACTCTTATCTCCAATAAACCACTAGAAAGCTAGAAGTGGCATTGTAGCTCAAGTGGTAGAGTGCTCACCTTGAGCTGAAGAGCACAGGGACAGTGCCTAAGCCCAAAGTTGAAGCCCCATGACCAATGAAAAAAAAACTAGAAGTAGAGCTATAACTCAAGTGGTAAAGTGCTAGCTTTGAGCAAAAAAACCTAAGGAACAGTGCCCAGATCCTGAGTTCAAGCCCTAGAACTGGCACAAAAATAAACTAATCTGGATTAAAATACTGAGATTCTGTCTCAAAAACAACACAAAAAGGGCTAGAGGATAGCTCAAATGGTAGATGCAAGGCCCTGAGTTCAGTCCTCCGTACCAAGGAAAGGGAGGTACTTTTCAGGCTGGAGATGTAGTTAAGTAGTAGAATGCTTGCTGGGAATATAGGAGGTCCTGGGTTTAATCCCTAGCAATGCACACAGGCACACACACAATATGGGACCTTGTAACCTAACCAGGGCCACCTTGGTTATATATACCTTTACTTTGCAGATGAGGTATGAGAGACATACTAGAAAGGAAGGTAATATGTTAGAGTGTGAGGTTAAAAGCTGTGGTGGATGGTGGAGTGGAGCGGGACTGTGGGTACTTTGGGGCAGAAGCAGGGGAAGAACCTAACCAAGAACCTGCCCCCACAGGCAGAAGAGCGGCATAAGGCAGGCCGGTCCGAGGAAGCAGTGCACTGGGGGGCCAAGTCCCGGAGGCTCATCCTGGCTAGCTTTGCTGTCTGGCTTGCTGTCCTTGTTCTGGGTCCCCTGCTGCTGTGGCTGCTCTCCTACACCATCGCTCAGGCTGAGTGACCCGGGGTGGCCTCTGTTGAGTGTCAGCTGAGACCTCCTGAATCCAGTTGGATAGTGCAGCACTGCTCAGTTCTGGTGACAGCTGTGGTCCTTTCTGGATGGAAGGATGGTACCTGTCTCAAAGGCCCTTGAAAGAGCTCATCTATCCCTTTATAAAAGAAGAGCAGCAGCTGAGACTGAGGAGAGGTCCACTTACTCTGTTCTTCCAGTGCCCTTACCTTCTGTCTCCCTTACCCCACTACATCCTAGGGGCCTCCACCCAGAAATGATTGAAGACCAGGCCTGATTTTATTAGATATTTTATAATAAAAAAAAAAAAAACCTTTTTTGTTGGTAAAATGTTCCAGTCTAATTGCTTTTTTCTTTTCCCTGGGGTTTTGGTGAGAGTCAGACTGAACATCTGACTGATAGCTTAAGCCTGCACCTGGCCTCTAAGCCTCACCTACCTAGGAGCTCCAAGAGAAAGAAAAGAAGGATTTTGTTTCTTTGGCAAATTTCCCTTATTGTGAAAACCCTAGCTTCTTTATACATAAACAGAGACTTTGAGGCCAGAAAAGAAAAACAGTAGCAGTAACTACTATTCAGAGTACTGTCAGGCTGTGTTCTAATAAAGTACTTTGTTTCTTCCCTCCTAGTAACGATTCAGAAGTAGTTTCTAATATTCTTTATAGTTGAGACTATAGGTGCAGATTCATCAAGATCATTCAGCTAATAAAAGGCTGATACAAGCTGGTGTCAGTGGCTCACTCCTGTAATCCTAGCTACTCTGGAGACTGAGATCTGAGGATCCTGAGGATCATGGTTCAAAGCCAGTCCAGGCAGGAAAATCCCTGAGACTCTTTATTCCCAATTAGTCCCCAAAAACTGGAAGTGGCACTGTGGTTCAAAGTGGTGGGGTGCTAGCCTTGAGTAAAATAGCTGGACTGGGCTGGGAAAGTGGCTCAGTGGTAGAGTGCTTGCCTTGCATGCATGAGGCCCTGGGTTCGATTCCTCAGCACCATATAAGCAGAAAAAAAAGCCAGAAGTGGCGCTATGGCTCAAGTGGTAGAGCACTAGCCTTGAGCTGAAGAGCTGAGGGACAGCGCCCAGGCCCAGAGTTCAGGCCCACAACCAGAACCCCCTCCAAAAAAAAAATAGCTGGACTGAGGCCAGGCCCTAAGCTCAAGCCCCACAACAATAACAACAACAAAAAAAGGCAGAACAAGATTGAACCAAGACAGTTTGGTTCCAGATCTGAGAGGGAAAAGTGGGGCTGGAAAACAGTTAACAAGCACACTTTCTCTTGAGCCTGATTCAGATCATGGTTCTGGAAACAGTTGAGGGGCTCCATATGGTATCCAAAGACAGTATAGGTGTCATTTGGCCAGAGAGCTGACATGTTAGAAGCCTAGCCAAACTGGCTTTTATAGTGTGCTCATTCTTTTTGTTGTTGTTGGTGGTGGTCATGGTGCTTGAACTCTAGGCTTGGGTGCTTTCCCTGAGCTCTTCAGCTCAAGGTTAGCACTCTACTACTTGAGTGACTGCACCACCACTTCCAGTTCTCTGGTAGTTAATTGGAGATGAGAGTCTCACAGACTTTCCTGCCTGAGCTGGCTTTGAACCGAGATCCTCAGATCTCAGCCTCCTGAGGAGCTAGGATTACAGATGTGAACCACTAGCACCTGGCTTTTTTTTTTTGTCGGTCATGGGGCTTGAACTCTGGGCTTGGGTGCTGTCCCTCAGCTCTTCAGCACCAGGCGAGCGCTCTAACATGAGCTACAGCACCACTTCCGGTTTTCTAGTGGTTTATTGGAGATAGGAGTCTCAGGATCTTTCCTGCCTGGGCTGGCTTTGAACCAAGATCTTCAGATCTCAACCTCCCGAGTATAGGCCTGAGCCACCGGTGCCCTGCCGCTGGCTTGTTTTTTTTTTTAATGGTGGTAGGGATTTGATTAAGATAAGCTGCCACCTTAGCCCTTGAGCTGCATATTTATTTGTGTGCTTTGTTGTAGAGTTTTTTTAAAGTTTAATAGTGCTGAGGATGTAGCTTTGGTAGAGCATCTGTCTAACATGCTCAAGTTGATTCCTAGCACTTCAAGAACATAAAACAGTGGTGGTGGTTTATTCCTGTAATCCTAGCTTCTTAAGAAGATGAAATCTGAGGATCAAGGTTGCAAGCCAGCCTAGATAGAAAAGCCAGTAAGATTCTTAGCTCCAGTTAACCACCAAAAAGCCAGAGCTATGGCTCAATGGTAGAACACCAACCTTGAGCAAAAAATCTAAGGAACAGTATTCAGGCCCTCAGTTCAAGCCCCAGGAATGAAACCAAACACAAAACAACACAATATACAGTTAACACAAAGCCAGCATGTGAAATCACCAATGAGGAAACTTAAACTTCTTGTCCCTTTATGTGGTTGATTCCAAAGTGTTGGAAACGTTGTTGAAAGACGAAATTTATTCTGTTCCCCCACAAGTAGTCTTTTTTCATTGCTGTTAGCCTGTGCCTAGGTGATAGTCACAACTATTTGTTGAGTATTTTGTGCATATCGGGAGTGAGCTGGCTTCGGAAGTCATTCCGGGAAGAATCTCGTGTGCGTAGAACAGTTTCACACAGTCCGAGCGCTTTAGGGAAGGGTGCAAGCCTAATCCCCGTCCGCTGCATCCACAGAACCAGGCAGCTCGCTCGCCCATCTTAATTCCGCGCCAAACGACCAAAGGGGTCTGAGCTGCAAATGGGCGTTTCAACAGCTAGCGTCCCCACCAAGAGAGCACTTTGAACTAACCTGTTACTTCAGATTCAGATAAGAAAGCTGGGTAGAGATAGGTCAGGGGCCTGCCCAAATTCGGGAACTGGCGGCCAGGCGGAGCGCAGCCTCCAGACGACCCAGACGTGGGCACTTCCGGGTAAACCTAACTTCCGGGTCCCATTCCTGGCCGCTGACGACATTGGATGGCAAGCCCCGCCCTCCGCGGTAGATGGTTGGCTAGATCAGAGATTTTTCCCTGTGGTGGCGGCCTTAGGGAACTTTGAACTCCAATGCTCACTCCAGCCCGAGGACTTCCAGCTCCCAATTGGACTGCTAGTTTCCAATCCAAAGGATCTCTGAACCTTAGTCTTCTGGCAGCGCTGGCTATTGGCTGTTTCGGTGAGGGCGGAACCTTAGGTCGACCCGGGTACAACTGCGGGGAAAGCCAAGGATTAAAACGCGGCCCGGAAGCCGAGGGGCTTCAACTAGACCCCGATCTTGTCGCCGCCCCTGCGGGTGAGTCTGCGCGAGACCCTGTGCCCCCCGCCCCCCTCAGCGATCTTTTAAGTGCGCCTGCGCGGCAACAGCCACTCGCCCTTGAGCCTTTTCCCCCTTCTTCCTGGCCGCCTTCTCCCCTCCCTCCCCCCGCCCCCTCCCTCTCCTGTCACCTCTCCCGGCCCTCAGACCCTCCAGTGGAGTCTCCCCAGCCCCATCCTCCCCCTGCCCCGCCCCTATTCCCCCAGGACCCTGGCGCCCCAGCCGCAGGGACTGCGCCTCAGGGAGCCGCGATGTGCGTCCTCTCAGAACCTGTGGGCCTCCCTCCCCTCACTGCCCTCGGTTTCCTCCACGCAGAACCCCTCCTCCTTCAGAATGACGCTGGACGTGGGTCCGGAGGATGAGCTGCCTGACTGGGCTGCGGCCAAGGAGTTTTACCAAAAGTACGATCCGAAGGACGTCATTGGCAGGTGAGCCGCAGCCAGGAAAACGAAGGTCCTC
Source organism: Dipodomys ordii (assembly GCF_000151885.1). Lineage (NCBI taxonomy): Eukaryota > Metazoa > Chordata > Mammalia > Rodentia > Heteromyidae > Dipodomys > Dipodomys ordii. The sequence continues at coordinate 5,781,209 of NW_012267230.1, forward strand.
AGAGGTCGGGTCCAAGCCAGGATGCACACGGTTCCATCCGAGGGCTGGATAGATGGGAAAGGTCAGTGGTCGGTGGAGAACCTTTAGTAACTAGACTGGTATTCTAAGTTAACCCTCTCCCCTCCACTCCACGAACTCACTTATTTATGTATTCAGCAAATGTGATTAAAGCACCCCACTGTGGACCATACTGAAGCTAAGCACTAGAATTGGAGTAGAATACATGTTCAATTCTCTAAGAGAAGTGGCTGAAAGAGGGTATCAAGATGCCTGGGCACGTGGATGACTCACGCCTGTAATCCTAGCTACTCAGAAGGCTGAGATCTGAGGATCAGGATCATAGGCAGTCCAGGCAAAAATGTCATGTGAGACTCATCTCTAATTGACCACCAAAAAAATGCTGGAAGTGGAGTTGTGGATCAAGTGGTAGAGTGCTACCTTTAACAAAAAAGCTCAGTGATAGCACCCAGACCATTGAGTACAGCCATTGGACTAGCGCACGCACACACACACACACACACACGGTATCAAGATAGGTAGGGGTCCGTGCCAAATGCTGTGAAGTTCCAAAAAACCACACAGACACACACACACACACATACACACACACGGTATCAAGATAGGTAGGGGTCTGTGCCAAATGCTGTGAAGTTCCAAAAAACCATACCTTCCAGGAGTTGTGATCTTTGCTCTGGTTTTTTGTTGTTGTTGTTGTTGTTTTGTTTTTTATTTTTTGTCGGTTGTGGGGCCTGAACTCTGGGCCTGGGCACTGTCCCTCAGCTCTTCAGCTCAAGGCTAGCGTTCACTACCACTTGAGCCACAGCGCCACTTCAGCATTTTCTGCGTATGTGGTGCTGAGGAATTGAACCCAGGACCTTATGCTTGCATGCAAGGCAGACACTCTTATCACTGAGCCACCTTCCCAGCCCCATGCTCTGGGTTTTGAAGTAAGAATAGAAGTCCAATATGTAGAAATAGGAGTCATATATGTAGAAAGCCTCACCTGTAGTGGCAGCTGGCAAGAAATAGGGTTTCTATCTTTCTAGAGATTGCACTTTTTAACAGGAGAGACAGAATAAATAGAAAGAAAAAGTAGACAGTGTAAGTGCTAGAGAGAAAATTATTAGGGAAGTAGAATAAGAATGATTACTGAAGTCCACTATGGATAAGAAGATCTGGGAAATTTTCCTTAAGGAAATGAAATGGGCTGTGTGTGTATGTTGTGTGTTTCTGGGCTCAAACCCAGGTTCTTGCACATGCTAGGCAAGCACTTTACCATTGACATACAGCCACATGGCCAGAGAAATGAGTTGTGAGACTGAAGGATGAGAACAAGTTGACCATAAACTGAGACAGGAGATATTCCTAGCAGAGGGAACAGTAAATTTGAAGGCTTATATCAATGGCTAGAATATGGTAAGAGTAGAAGGGTCAGGCAACCATGGCTCATGACTGTAATCCTGGACACCCAGGAGGCTGAGATCTAAGGACCAAAGTTTGAAGTCCCACCTGGGCACAAAAGTCTGAGAGCCTTATCTCCAATTAACCACCAAAAAGGTAGAAGTGGAACTATGACACAATTTGTAGAGTCCTAGCCCTCAGCAAACTCAGGGACAGTACCCAGGCTTTTAGTTCAGTTCGCAGTGTATATACTCCAAGGAAAGAGATCAGTGTAGGATAATTGCTTAGCTTGAGGCTCTAAATTCCATCTCTAGGTTCATACATACACACACCAAAAGGATAGTAACCTTAAACATCTTGCTAAGAAGAATACACATACTATGATAAAGAAATTAGGCTGGAAGTATTGATTTGATTGATTGATTGAGTGAGTGAGTGAGTAAATCAAAAGACCCACTGTGTAGCTCAGCCTGGCTGGAACTTAAAATTCTCCTGCCTCACCCTCCTTAGTATTGGAATTACAGTTGTGCTTCACAATACCTAGCTTTGTTTATTTCATTTTATTGTGCTGGTCCTGGGGCTTGAAATCAGGGTGCAGGCACTAATTCTGAGCTTTTTTGCTCAAAGCTAGCACTCTACTACTTGAGCCACAGCCCCACTTCTGGATTTTTGGTGGTTTGGAAATAAGAGTCTCAAGGGCTTTTCAGCCTAGGCTTCAAACTGCTATCCTCAGATCTCAGCTCTTGAATAAGCTAGGATTAGTGCAGCTATTTGTTTATATTATACAATGTTGGTACATGCTATGCAAGCATACTATCATTGAACTGTACCCACATCCCAGGTCTGACAGTTAAGGACATGAGCAAGGCACTGAGAAACAATTTGGGCTTTGAATACAAAGATCTGGATAATCATGAAACATAGTAGGAAGGCATAATTACTAAAGAGCAAATGCTCTTTTTTAAAAAAATAAGTTTTTTATTGTGAAAATACTGTACAGAGGGGTTACAAGAACAAATGCTCTTAAGGTAAAACGCTTATTATACCAGAGGAGGAAGTAGTCTCTTCCTATTGAAAAATAAACATAAAATCTGTAGAGGTAGCATTTAGTTCAGGCCTTAAAGCAGGGATTCTTAATTGGATGATTTCAGGTGTCTTTAAACCTCCTTAAAGATGAGTAGTCTAAGCTGGACTCCCGTGACTCACACCTATAATCCTAGCTTCACCGTAGGCTGAGATCTGAGGATCATGGTTCAAAGCCAGCCTGGGCAGGAAAGGCTGTAGACTCTTATCTCCAATAAACCTCCAGAAAACCAGAAGTGGTGCTGTGGCTCAAGTGGTAGAATACTTGCCTTGAGCTGAAGAGCTGAGGAACAGTGCCCAGGCCCAGAGTTCAAACCCCACAACAAAAAAAAAAAAAAGAAAGAAAAGTTGAGTAATCTATTACTAAATCTATTACTAAAGTGGGAATCAAGAAAGTAGAGGGAGGGGCTGGGAAGATGGCTCAGTGGTAGAGCGCTTGCCTTGCATGCCTGAGGCCCTGGGTTCAATTCCTCAGCACTACATAAGCAAAAAGAAAAAAGCCGAAGTGGCACTGTGGCTCAAGTGGTAGAGCGCTAGCCTTGAGCTGAAGAGCTGAGGGACAGCGCCCAGGCCCAGAGTTCAGGCCCCACATCCGGACCCAAAAAAAAAAAAAAAAAGAAAGTAGAGGGAGGCAGGGTATGTGGCTTAGTGGTAGAGTGCTTGCCTAGCATGCGTGAAGCCTTGGGTTCGATTCCTCAGTACCACATAAACAGAAGGAAAAAAAAAAGCCAGAAGTGGTGCTGTGGCTCAAGTGGTAGAGCACTAGTGTTGAGCAAACAAAGCTTAGAGACAAGGCCCAGGCCCTGAGTTCCAGTCCCAGGACTGGCTGGAAAAAAAAGAAAAGAAAGTAGAGGGAGGAAAAGAGGGAAAGATGAAGGGAAGAAGAGAGGGAGGAAGGGGGGATATTCTAGAAGCTAAAAGGTTCTGTCCTACTTGATAGAGCCAAAACTGAACATACCTATGAGCTGCTGCGTTTGGTCTGCAAAGCAATAGTTCTCATTCCCTGATTTAATTAGATATGGATGACAGAATTCTAAATAAATTAGTAGGTGAGCAAATCCATAGGAGTCCAAGAAAACACAGCAGTAAGGCCATGTAAAAGGCAGCCGAGGAACCAACCTAAGAAATGTGGAGCAATCCGGACGCTGGTGGTTCATGCCTGTAATCCTAGTTACTCAGGAGGCTGAGATCTGAGGATCACAGTTCAAAGCCAGCCCGGGCAGAAAACTCAGTGAGACTCTTATCTCCAACAAACCATTAGAAAACCGGAAGTGGCGCTGTGGCTCAAGTGGTAGAGCGCTTGCCTTGAGCTAGAGAGCTGAGGGACATCGTCCAAGCCCAGAGATCAAGCCCCAGGACCGACGAAAAAAAAAAAAGAAATGTGTAGCAATTTACACCTGAACCTGAGGTACTTGTAGGGCCATATGGAGTTGATGATGTGGTCTGAGCAAGGAAATTTTTGTTCCTCTTTAGAAAGAAAGCCATGGACTGTGAGTGTGTATGTATGTTTGTGTGTTGGTATTGATATGGGGCTTGATTTTAGGGCCTGGCACTGTCCCTTAGCTTTTTCACTCAAGGCTGCTGCTCTACTACTTCTGGCTTTTTATTAGTTAATTGGAGATTATAGTCTCTTGGGCTTTCCAAGCTAGGTAGCTTTGTACCTTGAGCCTTAGATCTCAGCCTCCTGAGTAGCTAGGATTATAAGTGTGAACCTCCAATGGGCTTTCTTATAGATGCTTTTCAAGATGATCACGTTCACATTTCAGAGTTACAGAACTGAAGCCTACAGACTGTATGTCATTGTGTCAATTGGTGGTAAATTGGGGCTGAACTAAGATCTAATTCTCAACTTTGGTCTTCCAGCTACCAAAGACTCCATGTCTCTGTGATTCCTTCTATATTTGAAGTATTGTAGGGGAACTCTGGGATTTGGATGGGGTGATCAGAGAAATATGAGTAGCAGGTGATTTCTTTCCCCTTCCTGTAATGGAAAGGTTCTGAGGCTCAGTGTAGAAAGGCCTTGCCTAGGTTTACCCATGAAGGGAGTGGAGGAACCTAGATTAAACCCAGATCTTCTGTTTGGTTAGCAAAGTGCCTGACTATGAAGCTATTATAGGTGAGGGTGAGTTTTTCTGGTGGTTTCTTGTCCAGAGTTTTTAGAATCTGGTGCAGAGAGTATGAGGCTGCTGAAGCTTTAATCTGTATGAGACCCTGACTTGTGCTGTGGTCTGACTCTGGCAGAGGAGTGAGCTCTGTGGTCCGTCGTTGTGTTCATCGAGCTACTGGGAATGAGTTTGCAGTGAAGATCATGGAGGTGACCGCTGAGCGGCTGAGTCCTGAGCAACTGGAGGAGGTGCGGGAAGCCACACGGCGAGAGACACACATTCTTCGCCAGGTCGCTGGCCACCCCCACATCAGTGAGGCTGCATCCCCTGTTCTTGCTGACAGCCCCACTGTTTACTGGCCCTGCCCCCAGCCCACACCCCAATGTTGCCTCTAGGCCTTTCCTTCTCTTCCTCCTGGCTTTCTGCCACCTCCCAGGAGTGTGGCCAGACTTTGGGTCCCTACTGCCGCCTTCCTTCCCAGTAATAGCCCACTGTTGCTTCAGGGTGGAAATCCTCCTGGAATATGTATCTCTCCTTCCATCTGTCTCTGCCTCTTTCCCCAGTCACTCTCATCGATTCCTACGAGTCTTCTAGCTTCATGTTCCTGGTGTTTGACTTGTGAGTATCACCCTGCCCTGTCTGAGAAGCCTCTTCCCCACCTCTTTATATGGCTCCAGCCTTATAGCTTAGTGAGACCACTGTGCTCAAACCCCCTGTATCTGTTCTAGGCAGAGACCTGCCTCCCTGCCAGTGCGTGGCCCATTCTGAAGGTGCCTTCAATTAGTTTATAGAAATGATTTTCTGCCAACTTTCAGTAGTAGTCCCATTAAACCACCTTAACAATTTTGCAAGACAATGACCCTTTTGAGGATTGAATCAGAGTTGCAAGTGTTATTATTTTTATTTTTTGTCTGTCCTGGGTCTTGAACTCAGGGGGCTTGGGCACTATACCTGAACTTTTACACTCAAGGCTAGAACTTTACCACTTTGAGCCACAGCACTACTTCTGGTTTTTCTTGTAGTTAATTGGAGATTAGAATCTCATGGGCTTTTCTCCCTGGGCTGGCTTCAAAATGTGATCCTCAGATCTCAGCCTCCTGAGTGCCTAGGATTACAGGTGTTAGCCACTAGTGCCCAGCTCCAAGTTGTAATTATAACTTCAATTTTTTTTTCTGGTTTTAAGGCTTGAATTTTGGGCCAGGGCACTTTCCCTGAGCTGCTTTTGCTTAAGGCTAGTACTCTACCCCTTGAGCCACAGCACCACTTTGGGCTTTCTCTGTGTTAATTGGAGATAAGATTCTCAAAGATTTTCCTGCCCAGGCTGGCTTCAAACTGTGATCCTCTGATCTCAGCCTCCCAAGTAGCTACCAGTGCCCAACTATAACTTCAATTTTAAAGATACAAAAACTAAGCACAATTTCAAAATAAAGCTGTATTTTGTTTTGGTAGCAACCGAAATCTTGGCCTATATCACCAAAAGAGCCACTTTAAGATACTTTTTAGGTACAGCTATTCTCAGATAATAAGAACCTGCTGTGACTTAAACAATGTTTTTACTTCGCTAATTTCCCACTCTTTCCTAATTGACTTTAAATGAATTAATCCAAATAAAATCAGGAGAAAAATGAAAAAAAAAAAGAACCTGCTGTGAATTACTGTCACGAATCATTTCTTGATAGAGTAGCCTCATCACCACATCATCCATACTCTGGCCAACTCAATAGCCAAATTGCCCCTGTCATCCATTTTACTAGAGTGCTTTTTTGTTTTGTTTTTGATGCTGGTCCTGGGGCTTGAATTCAGGGCTTCAGCACTATCCTTTAGCTTTTTTTCATTCAAGTTTGGTGCTGGTGCTCTACCACTTGAGCCATAGCTCCACTTCTGGCTTTCTGGTGGTTAATTGGAGATAGCCTCATAGACTTTTCTACCCTGGCTGGCTTTTAACTTCAATCCTCAGATCTCAGACTCCAGAGAAGCTAGAATTAAAGGCATGAGCCAGTAGTGCCCAGTCAGAGTGCTCTGTCTGTGAGTGTTCCTCAGGGGAATCTCTTGGCACTGGCCTTTCTGTGATATTTTATGTGAGCACTGGCTTACTTTCTCAGCACCTCTGTGGGGGTGTATATTCTCCTCCTGTGCCCCTCCTATTCCTTAGGATGCGGAAGGGAGAGCTGTTTGACTATCTCACGGAGAAGGTGGCTCTCTCAGAAAAGGAAACAAGGTAAGGGCAGAGCCTGCAGCCCCTGGGATGAGTTGGGGGTAACAGTTGGGGTGAGGAGAAGCAGAAGAGATTGCACCTCCCCCAGGTCCATCATGAGGTCTCTGCTGGAAGCAGTGAACTTTCTCCATGACAACAACATTGTGCACCGAGACCTGAAGCCTGAGAATATTCTCCTAGATGACAATATGCAGATCCGGGTTTCAGACTTTGGGTTCTCCTGCCACTTGGAACCTGGCGAAAAGCTTCGAGGTGAGGGATCCAGGTCCCTAAGAAGCTGGGGAGGGATCAAGACTCAGCCTGAAGTTGTTTGGCTGGATCTGAGCACTGAGTCCCAAACACTGCAAAGTATCTTCTGGATTCAAAGCCTTTTGTGCAACTCAGTGCGCTGCCTGATCTGGGAGGATGGAGTCAGATGGGTACTCAGCTGGCAAAGGGAAGCTAGAAGGAAAAAGCTCACTGATTGAACCTGAGAGATACACAGAGGAGGGACCTCTGTGGCTGGGCTTGTCCCAAGAGGGAGGGCTCAGCAGCATGTTTGGGGTCTATATAAGACCACAGTGTGCCTTTTCAGTATTGTGAAGACCCGGATCAAGTCTAGATAACCTGATGTCACTTCTTACCAGGGAGCTGAAGACAGCCTCACCCAAGGTTATGGCAAGAAGTAGTTCCAATGCAAATGGGAAATCTTGAGCAAAACTCAACTGTGAGAATCTTTTGAGCTTTTATTTGTGCTGCTAACAGGGCTTGAACTCAGGGCAATGTGTTCTCCTTTTTTTATTCATGGCTTGAATTATACCACCAGTTCAGATTTGTTTTGCTTAATTAATTGGAGATAGCTTTTTATTTTTTATTTTTTTGTCAGTCGTGGGGCTTGAACTCTGGGCCTGGGTGCTGTCCCTCAGCTCAAGGCGAGTGCTCTACCACTTGAACCACAGCACCACTTCTGGTTTTCTAGTAGTTTATTGGAGATAAGGACTTTCCTGCCCAGGCTGGCTTTGAACTGTGATCCTCAGATCTCAGCCTCCTGAGTACCTAGGATTATAGGTGTGAGCCACTGGCACCCAGCTGTAGATAGATAGCCTTTTGAACTGTTCTGCCTTGGCTGGCTTTGAACTGAGATTCCCTGAGGATCTCAAGTTTAGCTTCCTCAGTACAGTAGCTAGGAGTGCAGGCATGCATCACCATCACCCACCCAGCTTCTCAGAGTTTTTGGTATTCTATCTGTCCCTCAGTGGCTTTATTGGATCTATTAGTAGTTTAGCTATACAAGACACTGATGTAGACAACCACACCAAGCCTTTTACATTCTGCTTCTGTAAGTCTTCTCAATAACACTTGGAGATCAAATTTGTATTTTTCTAGACGTATCTTGTTTTAAAGCTATAAGATGACTTGTCCAAGGTCATTCTGTCAGAATTTGAACTTAGGCAGTCTGAAGGAAGCTCATACTATTCATCTATGGATTCACGAATGCTATGTTTTCTTATTTCTCTCTGGGCTCCACATTTTCCTCCTTGTAGAATCATGTCTACTTTGCCTCCTCCACTGCTTTCCTTGGCGTAAGTGATGTAGCCCTCTGCTTTTTGTTCTTATATATAGTCTTCCTTTATGACCTGCATCTTACTCTATTATTGTTAGCTTTTTGGAAGACAGTGAGCTCAGTAAGAGCATATTCACTACTGAGTCTTTAATAGAGTTCATGGTACATTCAATAAATACTTGGTGTAGGAATAAAATTCCCAAGAATGTAATGGCTTTCCCAAGAAAGCCCTTTTTTTTTTCTTTTTTTTTTTTTTTTTTTTGTTGTGGGGCTTGAACTCTGGGCCTGGGTGCTGTCCCTCAACTCTTCAGCTCAAGACTAGCATTCTACTGCTTGACCCACTTCTGGTTTTCTGGTGGTTTATTGGAGATGAGTCTCAGAGACTTTCCTGCCCATGCTGGCTTTGAACCTCAATCCTAAGATCTCAGCCTCCTAAGTACCTAGGATTACAGGCGTGAGCAACTGGCGCCCGGCAAGAAAGGCATTCTTAATTTAGGCCTGTTAACATTTCCTGGGAGTGTGCCATGGGACAGTTTGGAAATTACTAGGATGGAAGAATTGGTGCTTTTTTTTTTTTGGTCATGGGGCTTGAACTCTGGGCTTGGGTGCTGTCCCTGCGCTCTTCAGCTCAAGGCGAGCGCTCTACCACTTCAGCCACAGTGCCACTTCTGGCTTTCGAGTGGTTTATTGGAGATAAGAGTCTCACAGAGTTTTTCTGCCCGGGCTAGCTTTGAACCGTGATCCTCAGATCTCAGCCTCCTGAGTAGCTAGGATTATAGGCGTGGCCACCAGCGCCCAGCAGAATTGGTGCTTTGAAGTGGTAGAAGAAACTAAAACATACAGTATTTGATCAAGTCATAGAAAGCGCAGGGCTTTATGAGCCTACACTTCATACTGACACCAAGATGGGAAATCTGAATCTGAATCAGGGGAGGGTTTGATTTTGGTTTATTTTTGTCAGTCATGGGGCTTGAACTCAGAGTCTATACTGCCCTGAGGTCCTTTTGCTCAAGGATAGTGCTCTAATGCTTTCAGCCACAGCATCACTTCCAGTTTTCTGTTAATTGGAGATTAACTTTCCTGCCCAGGTGGCTTTGAACCCTGATCCTCAGATCTCAGCCTCCTGCGTAGCTAGGATTTCAGGTGTGAGCCATCAGTACCCAGCTAAGGGAGGGTTTTAAACAAGGCCTTACCCAGTATGTTCTTTAAAAAGTCCCACAATTCCACTTAGTTCTTCCATATTACAGGGCAGAAAGGAATGTAAAAAATAAAATTGCCTTCCCATATGTATTACATATGTAATGAGGGGGTAGGTGTACTGAGAGGTTCTCTACAGTAGCCTGATCAGTGAGGGGCCTAGCTAGGCAAGGGGGTAATAAGGTTAGACCTTGACTCTTCCTTTTGGTAGACTCTCCTTATGAGTGGTAGAGCTGGCTTGACTGGGAAGTTAAAGGAGGCAAATGATATGGTTGGGTAGGACCAGGCATTGCTAGGAAGTCCACTAGGGGCCATAGGCAGCATTTGGGTTGTTTACAGGAGTAGTGGCTAGTTCAGAGGCTTGCAGGACACAAGCAGGAACAGAATCATAACACGGGACAGCAGTGTTGAGGAGGCTCCAGCAGAGATCTGGTGCTAAGAGTCCTGGAGAAGGCTTGTTGAACCCCTTCAGTCTCTGCTCTCTCTCCCCAGAATTGTGTGGAACCCCAGGGTATCTAGCTCCAGAGATCCTTAAATGCTCCATGGATGAAACCCACCCAGGCTATGGCAAGGAAGTTGACCTGTGAGTTTCTGGCATCCCTCTCTCTCCTCTGTGTGTACTGTCCTTTATATTTGCCTGTTACCTAATCCTAATCATGGTCTCTTTCTCAGCTGGGCCTGTGGGGTGATCTTGTTCACACTCTTGGCTGGCTCACCACCATTCTGGCACCGGCGCCAGATCCTGATGTTACGCATGATCATGGAAGGCCAATACCAGTTTAGTTCACCCGAATGGGATGATCGCTCAAACACCGTCAAAGACCTGGTGAGCTGGGACCATAAGAGGTCCGTGGGGAAGGCCCAAGATCTGCCCCTCATGCTCTGGGGTTTCCCTTAGATCTCAAGGCTACTACAGGTGGATCCTGAGGAGCGCCTGACAGCTGAGCAGGCCCTACAGCACCCTTTCTTTGAGCGCTGTGAAGGCAGTCAAATCTGGAACCTCACACCTCGCCAGCGTTTCCGGGTAAGACATAGAGTGGCAGGGTCTACATCTGCCTATGCTGTAAACATCTCTGGGCTGGATGTTCCACTGGAGCTCACACTGCCTCCCTTCTCAGGTGGCAGTGTGGACAGTGCTAGCTGCTGGACGAGTAGCCTTAAGTACCCACCGCATACGACCGCTGACCAAGAATGCACTGCTGAGGGACCCCTATGCGCTGCGGCCAGTGCGGCGCCTCATTGACAACTGTGCCTTCCGGCTCTATGGGCACTGGGTGAAGAAGGGTGAACAGCAGAATCGGGCAGCCCTCTTCCAGCACCGGCCCCCTGGGCCCTTTCCCCTCGTGGGGACTGAAGAGGAAGCGGACTCCACTGCTGTCACAGAAGATGAGGCTGCACTGGCGTTGGGCTAGAACCTCAGCCATGAGAAGTCTCAGGAAGCACGACTCTCCAAAAGGAGGGTCTGTCAAGGTCTGGCCTCAGGACCCCCCTTGTCTAGCTAGGCCCCTCACTGATCAGGCTACTGTAGAGAACCCCCCAGTATACCTACCCCCTCAGGCCAATACTTGCAGATCAGAGCTGGAGTGGAAAGAAGCCACTCAGAATACCATGCTCAGCCTTGTCAGTACTGCGTCTGAAATAAAATCTGCTACACGCCAGGGAAAAGCAAGTGTCCCAGGTCTGCTATCTTTCCTATCTTCCACAGTGAAGCCTAGAAGGTTGCTTAGGAGAAAGGCTGAGTGTGGGGCGCTCTGGCCCAGGTTTTTATTGGTGAGAATTCTGAAGATCACTTCGTCTTGTTCTTGCCTTTGCTGGGTGGTGGCTGGTTGGGTCGCTCCAGTGCATTCAATTTGCTGTTAAGCCTGTCCTCACTGGCCTTAAGTTGTTCCTCCATCACCTGCTGGAGTTGTCCCAACTCCTTATTCAGCTGAGTCTTGATGTAGGTTTGGAGGGTACAGACCTTGTCTGCAGGGATGGAGGAGAAGTAACAAGTAGGGGATACTTGTCCCTAGCTATGGAAAAACAATCCCACAGGCTACATAGGAAGAAATATTGCTGTGACTTAGGAAATGTCAGCCCTTTTGTGAGCCACAGTTGGGCACAATGGCTATGTTGGACTTTTGGAATCAGATTCTAGAAGGCATTATCACAGCACCACTCCCTGCAGCATCAACCTCTTCTGGAATGACCAGCTGCTGGTCCTGGTAGCTTAATAGCTACCTGACTAGCTATTTGGCCTTAGGCAGGTTAGTGATCTTCTCCACTCCAGGTAAAATGTGGTGAATAGTCTTGAGATCTAGCATGTAGGACTTGGTACACAGTGTCGCCAGATCTCTGTTGGTATTGTTGATGGTTTTCTAATCATCCTCTTCCTGGAGCCACCTCTTTTGCCCTACCCCCTCCCAGAAGCAGGTGCTCTTATTTGTCACTGTGGACTTCTGCATTAGGAATCAGAGAGGACACTGAAAAGTTGCACATCCGTTTTCACAATGGCTCTGAGTTACAGGGTTCCCTGACACCCCTTGTACTCACTTGTCTTTTGCTCTAGCTCCACTTCTTCCTCTGGTTCTTCTGCCTCTGGGATAACTGGCTCTTCCTCCACCTCCTCTTCACCGCTGCCTTCTTTTGCTGTAAGCCAGAAGCGGGAAGAGGCATTGGCCCCAGCCATGGCCTAGCCTCTGCCCTTCTACTCTGGTACACATCTTACCCTCTAGCCAGGGCTTACACGGCTCTAGCCCTACGTAAGCCAAAGAGAGATCCAGCCGCACCTAGAAAGAGACAGGAAAGAGGAGGCTAAGAGGAAGCTAAGAGAAAGGCACCTGCCCTGAGGGAAAAGGAAAGATAGAGGGGCTGGGAAGGTGGCTCCGTGATGGAGTGCTTGTCTTGCATGCATGAGGCCCTGGGTTCGATTCCTCAGCACCACATAAGCAAAAAGAAAAAAGCCAGAAGTGGTGCTGTGGCTCAAGTGGTAAAGCACTAGCCTTGAGCTGAAGAGCTGAGGGACAGCGCCCAGGCCCAGAGTTCAGGCCCCATGACCGGACTCAAAAAAAAAAGGAAAAAGGAAAGATAGAGACAGCCTCTTGCAAGCCCATTGCCAGTACCTGGGGTGTGAAGACGTATTTGTAGAGCTTGAAGTGGCGGAAGTAGGTGTTGACCACATAGTCGGCTAGTGCCAGCAGCTGTTCCTCCTTAAAGAGGTCAATGCTGAAGGGAGGGCGCTGTGGTTAAGGACTAGGAGTTAGAGTGTCAATAGCTTCCTGAAGCCTGGCCCTTTTTCTAAAAACCCAGCTATCTAGGAGCAGGATGATGGCCTTCAAAGAAGCATGATGAGCAGGAAATTAGGTTAGACCCTGTCTGGGAAAGGGTGATGGGTACTCCAGGGTACTGACCCTGACTCCATGGCAAAAAAGAACACTGGTAAAGTAGCGGTAGCATTCCTCCACGTTGCCCAAAGGGGTTGCTGGTAGGGAAAGCAAGGTGCAGCCATGAGTTCTTCTCCCTCTTTTTTTAATCCCTTCATCTCTTAAACTTCAATGTGAGCTTCAATGGTTGACAGAGCTAAGCTTAAAGTCTGGTTTGTTCCCTCAAACTGACTTAACTGACCCTTGCTACATACTGTTTGAGGCACTCAATAAGACAAAGTCCTACCTTTAGGAAGCTTATATTCTAATGGAATGATAAGTAAACCAGGGAATAATATTTCAGCTATTATCAAACATCCTCAAGAGGGAAAATACAAAAACTATTTTATTGAGCACAATGGCAGGCATTTACATATTCCTCAGAACAGTCCCACAAAGTTAGTGCTGTGTAACTTATTGATAAGAAAACAGGATTTCAAAGGCAATAACTGGCATGCAATAACACTACTAGTAATGGCGGAACAAAGATTCAAGGTGGTAATCTCCCTACTTCTGCCCATGGTCATTTGTGCCAGCCCAACTTGGAACTCAAAACTTTCTGGTAGCCACCTCCCTCTCACCAACACAGGCCTTGTGAAGATCTTGGAGCATGGCACAAGCCGCTGACATCTGCTCTAGTGAGAAGCCCTGCTGGCGGCAGAAGATGAGTGCGTAGAAGAAGAGGTCCAGGGTGATGGCATCCCGCAGGCTCTGTTGAGGACTGCCAAGCTCCAAGAGCTCAGCCAGTACCCTTGGGAGGGAAAGGAAGGAGTGACAAGTCATTACCCTACATTCATCACATCTTCCCTCCCTAAAAGCTTTCCCTGCCCCCTCCCTGTATAGTCCCATACTCCCTCATCTCCTCTAGGGTGGTTGTCTTCTCCAGCCTTTGCATGGAATGAATATCCAGATATTTCCTGTCAGGTGAAAAGGAGAAACAGAATCGATGGCTAGTATACAAATGTTTCATAACAGGACTATCTGGTTACTACACCATCAGACTGAAAATCAGGAGGATCTGTTTTAAGGTTGAGCTTTTTGATAACACTGTGTTTAACTTTTGGCAAGTTACTTAGCTCTGTGGGTTTCATTTGAGTAAATGAGGGATGTGGCCTAGATGATACCTAAGAATTTTCTCCATTTATAAAGTGTATAGCTACGGGCTGGGAAAGTGGCTCAGTGGTAGAGCGCATGAGGCCCTGGGTTCAATTCCTCAGCACCACATAAGCAAAAAGAAAAAAAGCCAGAAGTGGCACTGGGCTCAAGTGGTAGAGCGCTAGCCTTGAGCTGAAGAGCTGAGGGACAGCACCCAGGCCCAGAGTTCAGGCCCCATGTCCTGACCCCCCCCAAAAAAAAAAGTGTATAGCTAGGAAGTGAGTTACTGTCTCTACAACTATTTTGCTGTATGATCCAGGTGAAATCTCTACTGTGGACTCATTTACACCCTCAGTCCTTGTCTGTTTGCTCTCATTACTACTTGAGACTGAGGAGTCTGGGAAAATGTAGAATTGCAACTGTGAGCCTCAGTCTCATCTGTAAACTGGGACTGCTCTGGACAGGACTGGTTGGTGTGGGGGAGGGAGGGTCACTAAAGGAATAATGCATGTATGAAGTGTAACTTTTCCCCAAAGTTCTTCACACTCACCACATGCAGATGCCAGGCTGGGGCAACGGTGGCTGTGGAAAGAAGGCGAGTTGATTGAGGTGCTTGGCCCCTATGGGTTGTGAAGTTCCAGTGGAGCTAAGCACTACCTGCTTTCTCATTTCTGGAACTACAGGACAAAGAGGATAGCACTGGGTTTCACAAGCCCTAAGTATTATTTATAGTATTTTAACAATCTGATCACACACACCCTTACCTCATTTTACCAGAGTGATTGGAGAAAGCTCCCGAATTAAGTTACTAAATGTAATGAAACCTGGCAGGTGTTTGTTTGGGCATAAAAACCAAGGGCCCTTGGAAGTGGCGCTGTGGCTCAAGCGGCCAGCGCTCGCCTTGAGCTGAAGAGTGCAAGGACAGGGCCCAAGCCCAGAGTTCAAGCCCCACGACCGACCAAAATCAAAAACAAATCAAAAACAAAACCAAGGGCCCTGCACGTTGTCCCTGGGCGTTTTTGCTCAAGGCTAGCGATCTACCATTTTGGCCACAGCTTCATTTCTATCATTTTCCCGGTCAATTGGAATCTCATGGACTTTCTTGCCCCGGGCTGGCTTCGAAACAGCGGTCCTCAGATCTTAGCCTCCTGAGTAGCTAGGATAACAGACGTGAGCCCCTGGGCACCCGGCCAAGGGTGAGGCTATTATAAACATTCACGAACGGATCGCTGCGTCCTGCTCTCACCGGGAACAAGTTGGCTGTAGGGTCGTCCTTCCCCACAGAGGCGGAGGCCGCGGTGACCGAATCGCTCCGTGTCCCCGTTCTGCTCCTCATGGTTAATCCACTCACTGAGCTGCGACCCTTCTCTAATTCCCGCTGCAGTTCAGAGAGGTGTTCAGACTCCGATGGCACCCTCATTCCTAGGACGTGGCTGGACTTAGAGCTAATCATCTTGTCCTCGGTGCAGAGACTCCCAGGGCCAGGTTTGGAGTACAGATCTCCCGCAACGACTGCTAAGTCCTGGCGCGCCCGCGATTCTCAGCCAATCAATGCGGCCCTGGGGGTGGACGCAGCCAATCCGCGGTGGGGGCGTCTTTCCGCCCTCCTCCGTGGTGACCGTTGCTAGGGGGGCTTTGGAAGGAAAAAGGACAGGAAGAAGGAAGGTAACAATTTCAGACACGGAGAAGATACGCGTATTCGTAATAAGATGCAAGTGCCCACCTAGATGCCCCCTTGAAAGGTGCTGTTAGCAGGGCTGGTTCCGTGCTCAGGGAGGGAAAGCGGAGTGTGGTGACAGTTACTATGGAAACCACCCTCTGGCCAATCACTGAGAGAAAATAGAGGCGTTCAGGAAGAACTCACACGACTCGACCAGAGGAACCCAGCGCGACCAATAAAAACAGGAAATGGAGGCGTTTCGCCACATCCGGTACCGCCTCCGGCGCCTGCGCCGTAGTCCTGGGAGGCCGGCGACGTCCGGTGAAATCCAAGATGGCGGCGCTCGGTTGAGTGTGCTGTCGGTGAGGCCCCGGGGCCCACGGAGGCTGAACTCCGCAGGTGTGCGCAGCGGAGGCGCTTCGGGGGTTCAGAACACCGGCCACTTCCACGTCTCTGTTCTCTGTCTCTTCCAGGTGACAGAAGTGTCGCCCCCGGCCTCCTGACGCCCCGCGAGGGACCTTGCGCCGCTCCTCGCCATCGCAATTATGTCTGGGCCCGGCAACAAACGCGCCGCCGGCGACGGGGGCTCAGGGCCCCCTGAGAAGAAGCTGAGTCGCGAGGAGAAGACTACAACCACTCTAATTGAGCCCATTCGGCTTGGGGGCATCTCTTCCACGGTTCGTGGGCTCTTGCTAAAATGCCATATTTCTAGTCTCCACCCACATTGTCCAGAATCTTGCTGCCAGTTTTCCAAGCTTAGCAAGGTCCGCTTTACAGCACATAACAAGAGCTTGATAAACAGGACCCCAGAAAGCCTGTGACTTTTGTAAAAACAAAACAAAACAAAAAGACTTCAGAGTTGCAAAGGCAGAGAGGCGGAAGCAGAAAACTAGCCTTCTCTTGTGTCTGAGCCTCCTTTAATCCTCTCTTCTATCCCTTCCAGTTGCTCTTCTCTGTCTCTAGGTTTCTGAATCTTGCTTGAAAATGTCCTGGGCCCTTCTTGTTTTCTGTCGTAGGAGGAGATGGACTTGAAGGTTCTGCAGTTCAAGAACAAGAAACTAGCGGAGCGGTTGGAACAGCGTCAAGCCTGTGAAGACGAACTCCGAGAACGAATTGAAAAATTGGAAAAGCGGCAGGCCACAGATGATGCCACTCTCCTAATTGTCAATCGCTACTGGGCCCAGGTGGCTTGTTTTCCACCATCAGCTGCAAATTCTCAGCCCTTCTGATCAAAGAATGTCACGTTGGAAATGAATGAGAGATTCATAACCTTTCTGATGCTTTCTCCCTTCAGCTGGATGAAACTGTGGAAGCCCTTCTCCGATGCCACGAGAATCAGGGGGACATGTCTGCAGGGACAGAGCCACCTGGGGCCCAGGAGGGACCTACTCGCGATGTGATCCCTCTCACAGAGCCAGGGACTTCGGATCTAAGGGGTAGGGCAAATCTTAGGAACTGGAGAGTTTATTTTCTGGGAAAGGTCTTGGAGAGGAGGTGGCCTTTGAGGACAAATTCCTAAATCCCCCACTCTACCTGCAATCTCTGAACAATGATTTCATGTTTGGGAATCAGTAAAGCACGGTAGGTAAGAATAAAAGGACTTAAGAGTCTAACTTGATTCAGAATGTTATTCATATTAATACTCGAATAGTGCTAAAAGAGTAAATGTATTTGATACTGTTCTAAACTTAGCCAGATGAGAGTCAAGCAGAAATATTGTTCATGTCACAAGGGAGGAAATTTTTATTTATTTTGGGGGGGGGTCCGGTCATGGGGCCTGAACTCTGGGCCTGGGCGCTGTCCCTCAGTTCTTCAGCTCAAAGCTAACGCTCTACCGCTTGAGCCAAAGTGCCACTTCTGGCTTTTTTTCTTTTTGCTTATGTGGTGCTGGGGAATCGAGCCCAGGGCCTCAGGCATGCAAGGCAAGCGCTCTACCACTGCGACACCTTCCCAGCCCCGGGAGGAAATTTTTTAAAAAATAGTTTTATTGCTACTGTTAAGATTTTTTTCTCCTGTTGTGGGGCTTGAACTCAGGGCCTAGATGTTATCCTTGAGCTTTTTCACTCAAGGCTAGCACTCTCCCACTTTCCGCCACAGCACCAGTTGCAGCTTTCTGGTGGTTAATTGGAGATAAAGAGTCTCATGGACTTTCTTGCCCCAGCTGGCTTTGAACTGTGATCCTCAGATCTCAGCCTCCTGAGCAGCTAGGATTATAGGTGTGAACCACCAACATCTGGCCTGGAGGAAATTTTTATAAATCATAAAGGTATTGGGTCCCCTCAATGGGAATCAGTGTGGGATGAGTGTATGGTTGTAGTTTAGGTAGTGATTTATCATCTCTGTTCCCTTGAGAAAATTTCTTCCCTAAACAGTGGTGCCACTTTCAAGGTGCAGATAACTGCACTACAGATTTTGTTAAATGAGCCATGGAGTATTGAAGGGCTTGTTCTGGAGCTTGGTACTGGCTGGTGGTCATTGCTACTGTTATTTTCATAGGTGTCTGTTTCTCTCTCCTAGAGGCCTTGCCCATGCAACTGAGACCTCCTCTTAGTGAGCCAGCCTTGGCCTTTGTGGTAGCACTGGGTGCCAGCAGCAATGAAGAAGTGGAACTGCAGCTGCAGGGACGGATGGAGTTTTCCAAGGCAGCGGTGTCCCGAGTAGTAGAGGCGTCAGACCGCCTGCAGCGCCGGGTGGAGGAGCTCTGTCAGCGAGTATACAGCCGAGGTTAGTTCTTAGTACCCCTCTGCTAGAGTTGTCTGTCTCCACTTGGATCTTTGTGCCCATCCCTCCCCCTCTAGATTCCGCTAATTTCTCATGTTCAGGCAGTAAGCCATCTTCATGGTGGAAAGAATTAGTCTATGAGATGGGAATTCCAGCTTTCATTTATGGAATTGAACTCCAGAGAAATGGGTGGAGGAGGGGTGTGTGTGTGTGTGCACACGTGCACTGCTCCTGAAACAAGGCCTCAGCTTTGTCCTTGAGCTTTTGTGCTCAAGACTAGCTAGCACTTTACTATTTAACACATAGCTCTGTGGCTGGGAAGGTGGCTCATTGTTTGAGTGTAGAGTGCTTGCCTAAGACCTAACTCCACTTCCACCTTTTTCCTGGTTAAGTGGAGATAAGAGTCTCATGGACTTCCCTCCCCAGTTTGGCTTTGAACTATGATCCTCCAATCTCAGTCTGCTCAGTAGCTAAGATTATAAGCATGAGTTACAAGTGCCCTGCTTCCAGCTACAGGCCTCTGCAGAACATAGTGTAAACTTCAGTGGCAAGTAGTGATCCATAAGCAGAGCATAAATGCCTAGGTGACAGTCTTTTCCCAGCCTTAGTACTGCCTCCCTAGCCTGTGCTTTCTGGGAAAATAGTTCCATTTTCTGAGCTGCTTTCCTTCTCTGTGCAGTGGGGATAAAGACTCCTGGCTTTGTCATGAAAAATTGGCAAGATAGCTGGTGGATCACACTATACATAGCAGATTCCAGAATGAGTTAGTTCTTGCCCCATTGCCAAGGGCTTGGCTCTTACCTGGGCCTTGCCTTCTCAGGGGATAATGAACCCCCCAGTGAAGTGGCACGGGCACACACCCGGGAGCTGGGTCGTGAGAACCGGCGGCTACAGGACTTGGCCACTCAGCTCCAGGAGAAGCATCATCGCATCTCATTGGAGGTGGGACTTGGTTTTGAGGGGATGGAATTAGAACTGGGGCAGGGTTTGGGTTAAATGGGTACTTGTGGGTCTCAAGAAACTAAGTCTTTTATCTAAGTATCTGTTTCTCCATTGTGTCTAGTATTCTGAACTCCAGGATAAAGTAACATCATCAGAGACTAAGGTGCTTGAGATGGAGACAACAGTGGAGGACTTGAAGTGGGACATTGAGAAGCTGCGCAAACGAGAACAAAAGCTCAATAAGCACTTAGCAGAAGCCTTGGAGCAGGTAAGGCTGCAGGGCTAGGCAGATGGTGCCAGGCCTGGGCCCTAGCTTCTGCTTTTCATACCCATCTTCATATCCATGTCTCTTCCTTCCACAGCTCAACTCTGGGTACTATGTCTCTGGGAGCTCCTCAGGCTTCCAGGGGGGTCAGATCACACTCAACATGCAAAAGGTGAGCAGCAGCATGCTTTTTGCCATGTCATAGCATCATCTTTTTCTCAGCTGACATCTACCTCTGAGCCCTGTCCCCGTCACTCCTGCAGCTCTTTAATTCCCTTATTAAATAATTCCTAAACACGTAAGTGCTAGGCTCTAGGCATATTGGAGAGGACATGATAGGCTAAAACTTCCATAACAGCACAAAGAAAACACAGAGAAGAAATGAGGAGCATAGTAGAAGTCTATTGGCATTCTGTGGCCCCCACACTGTTTTCCCTTTACTTCAGCTGCTACATCTGGGTTTGTTTTTTGGGGGAAAGTGGTTACTAAAGTTTGAACGCAAGTCTTGCCAGGCTTTGCTACTTGTATTGTGCCCCTGAGTTCTTCAGTCTTAAGAACCTTAGTCCTTACTCGTGTAACTGTAACCCCTCTGTACAGCATCTTTACAATTAAAAAAGAAAGAACCTTAGTATTTGAACAGAATTTTTCTCCCACTTGTCGGGGGGTCCCTTAAGAAAGCCGTTGGCTTGGGGCTTCAGAATTTACCAGTGTCCTACACTTGGGTTGTGGGCGATGAGAACAGGTCACCCTCCTGGCTCTACTATCACAGCCTCCCCCCCTCCCCCTCCTTAGTTTGAGATGTTGAATGCAGAGTTGGAGGAAAACCAGGAATTGGCCAACAGTCGTATGGCAGAGTTGGAGAAGTTGCAGACAGAGCTTCAGGGGGCTGTGCGGACTAATGAACGCCTCAAGGTAGGCTGTGGTTGTAGGTGAGAGGATATGGGGATACAAGGTAGGGACTTAGTCTTGAATCCTCTTGCATCATTGAATCATTTGTGGCGTCTTCACTTCTAGGTGGCCTTGCGGAGCCTTCCTGAGGAGGTGGTTCGTGAGACGGGGGAGTACCGAATGCTGCAGGCCCAGTTCTCCCTGCTCTACAACGAGTCTCTACAAGTGAAGACCCAGCTGGATGAGGCTCGGGGACTGCTGCTGGCCACCAAGAACTCCCACTTGAGACACATTGAACACATGGAGGTATGGCCCTGGAATGCGTTGAGAGCCAGACCTTAAGATGGGTTATTCCTGGTTTTTGTTGTTGTTGTTGTTGTTTGTTGTAGGGCGCTGTCCCTAAGCTGTTCAGCTCAAGGCGAGCACTCTACTGCTTGAGCCACAGCGCCACTTCCGGTTTTTTAGTGGTTTATTGGAGATAAAGAGTCTTACGGAGTTTTCCTGCCAGGGCTGGCTTTGAACCGTGATCCTCAGATCTCAGCCTCCTGAGTAGCTAGGATTACAGGCGTGAGCCATCGGCACCCGGCTTTTATTCTTGTATTTGTAGGCCCTGCATGTTTGCCCAGAGTCCCATGGGCATAGATTTCTTCCTGAGGCCTGGGGTGGGGCTGAGAGTTACGAGGATCTCTTAACGCCACACCCTATAGAGTGATGAGCTGGGGCTGCAGAAGAAGCTGCGCACGGAGGTCATACAATTGGAAGACACGCTGGCCCAGGTGCGCAAGGAGTATGAGATGCTGCGCATTGAGTTTGAACAGAACCTAGCTGCCAACGAGCAGGCAGGTATGTGGTGAGACTTAATAGAGCTGGGCACTTATTTGGGGGTATTGGACCATGCTATGGGTGGGGGACAGGTGTTGCTTGTGCACACGCAAGAAGTTAAGCCCCTTGGGCTGGGAAGGTGGCTCAGTGGTAGAGCGCTTGCCTTGCATGCATGAAGCCCTGGGTTCGATTCCTCAGCACCACATAAACAAAAAGAAAGTCGGAAGTGGTGCTGTGGCTCAAGTGGTAGAGCGCTAGTCTTGAGCTGAAGAGCTGAGAGGCAGCGCCCAGGCCTAGAGTTCAGGCCTCATGAGAGGACCCCCCCAAAAAAAAAAAAAGTTAAGCCCCTTCCTTTCACAGAGCTTTAGCAACCTGGGGCAAATGAATACCCTAGAGGGCACCCAGATTTAGGATTACAGGCTAATAAGGAAGCAGACCCAGCATAACTCCTCACAACTCAGGAGCTCCTGAGTTGTTGTTTCTGGGCTTCTCTGGCTTCTGGTGTCTCTGAGATAGTTGTTTCACAAGATTTTTTTTTGTTATTGTTGGGCATGGGGCTTGAATTTGGAGCCTGGGCTGTCTCTGAGCTCTTTTGCTCTAATGCTCCACCACTTTGAGCCACAGTGCCACTTCCAGTTTGCTGCTGTTTAATTGGAGATGGGAGTCTCCCCGCCTTTCCTGTCTGGTCTGGCTTTGGACCATGATGTATTTCTCATATCTCAGCATCTTGAGTAGCTAGGGTTACAGGTATGAGCTACCGGCACCAGCCACAAGATTGATTACCATCAGTCATCTAGGCTTTCAGGTTGTGCCAGTGGATAGAACAAGGAGAATCCCTGCCATTGTGGGACAGTTCTAGTAGAAGGAAGACAGACACTAGAAGAGAAATGAAATGTGTATATTAGTAATAAAGGTATCCAAAAATATGAATCAGGAAAGGTAAATACAGTATCCAGAGAGAGGGTGTTGCAGTTTGGGATTGAATATAGGCATATGTAAAGGAGATGGTAACATTTGTCTAAGCTTCTGAAAGAAATTCATGAGCATCTGTGAATGTTAGTTAACTATTCCATTGAAGGAAATTGGGAAATATCGAAAAATCTACCTTAGCAAAAATAACAAACAGGCAATGTCACTTTCACTTTTGGATGAGTTTTCTTCAAGTCTACATTATTAAGCAAAGGTGAAACCTTTAAGGCCTCAGGTCTCCACCCTCCTGCACAGTAATAATGATGATTGGTTCAGCCTCTTTCCCTGCTGAAGTGTTGGGGCCTTAATGGGAGACCAGTGTGATAACCTTATTTCCCTCCCTTCCCCAGGGCCCATCAACCGGGAGATGCGCCACCTGATTAGTAGTCTCCAGAACCATAACCACCAGCTAAAAGGGGATGCCCAGCGATATAAGCGGAAGCTTCGAGAAGTTCAGGCTGAGATTGGCAAAGTGAGGGGGGGGGAATGCCCATGAAAGGCCCTGGCTAGACTTCGGTGAACACTGGCTTATTTCATTCCTGTTCCTTTCTCTCTTTGCAGCTCCGGGCCCAAGCCAGTGGCTCTACCCACCCCATCCCCAACCTGGGTCACCCAGACGATCCTGGCCTTAGTGCCCCAGCTCCAGGGAAAGAAGAGTGTGGTCCAGGTCCTGTAGGTACCCCTGACAGCAGAAAGGAGATGGCTTTAGTGCCTGGTGCCACCACCACTACTTCCTCAGTGAAGAAAGAGGAGCAGGTCCCCTCAGAAGAGGATGCCCAGGCCTTAACTCCTGGAGCTCAAGGCCCCTCTTCCAGGGGTCGAGAACCTGAGGCCAGGCCCAAAAGAGAACTTCGGGAACGAGAGGGGCCAGGTGTGGGAACCCCACCTGTAGCCTCAGCTCTCTCAAGGGTGGATCGAGAGAAGGCCAAATTAGAAGAAGCCAAGAGAAAAGAATCAGAACTGCTCAAAGGTCTCCGAGCGGAGCTCAAGTGAGGCCCTATTGCTATCCCTTCCTAACTCTGACAAGGGACCTGTCACCCAACATACTGAACCTGCCTCCTATACCCTTCCTAGGAAGGCCCAGGAGAGCCAAAAGGAAATGAAGCTGCTGCTCGATATGTATAAATCAGCCCCCAAGGAGCAGCGGGACAAGGTGCAGCTCATGGCGGCTGAACGCAAGGCCAAGGCCGAGGTGAGGGCAGCCAGGGTTGATGTGGTATGCTGAGAGGCATGCTGCAGGCTTCTCACCAGAGCAGGCCTAGGTCAGGAAGCAGTAACAGAGGTCCTTCCATTACAGGTCGATGAGCTAAGGAGCCGTATCCGAGAACTGGAAGAGAGGGATCGAAGGGAGAGCAAGAAGATTGCCGACGAGGATGCCCTAAGGCGCATCCGTCAGGCTGAGGAGCAGATCGAACACCTGCAGCGCAAGTTGGGTGCCACCAAGCAGGTACATTCCCCTGTAGTCCCCTTGCTTCTAATACTGGCTTTCCTAGCTTCTAATAGGTGCTTCCAGGTGTGGTGACACTTAAGTAGCTTCATCCACTCTCTATCTTTGCCACAGTTTTCTGTGGTTCTCCACCAGCATCTTGTCCACCAGCACTTTGCTCTTGTCTACCTGCAGGAGGAGGAAGCTCTGCTGTCAGAGATGGATGTGACAGGTCAGGCTTTTGAGGACATGCAGGAACAAAATGGACGGCTGCTACAGCAGTTGCGTGAAAAGGACGATGCCAACTTTAAGCTGATGTCAGAGCGGATCAAGGCCAACCAGATTCACAAGTTGCTTCGAGAGGAGAAGGATGAGTTGGGCGAGCAGGTTCTTGGCCTCAAGTCCCAGGTATAGCCATCTCAGGGAAGAGCTTGAGGGTGGAGCTGGAGAGGTAGGGCTCCCAGCACTGAGGCCCTTGTCCTCAGGTGGATGCCCAGCTGTTGACCGTACAGAAGCTGGAGGAAAAGGAGCGGGCCTTGCAGGGCAGTCTTGGTGGTGTGGAGAAGGAACTGACACTGCGTAGCCAGGCCCTGGAGCTCAACAAAAGGAAGGTGAGGTTGGTCTGTGGAGAAAGTGGTCTGGCTGGTAGCTCCCAGCCAAATCTGATACGGTCTGGAAGCCTGCCGTGCATCTTCAATCATATAGGAATGTGCTAGGTCCTGTGCCTAGTACTTGACATGCTCAGTTATATTTTAGGTTCAAAGTAATTCTACCATGATGGTGTTTGTTATCACTCTCATTTTAATTATTTTATTTTTTAATTGTGAGTGTGTGTGTGTGTTGTGCTAGGACTGGGGCTTAAACTCAGGGCCTGTGCATTATCCCTGACCTTTTTTTTTTTTTTTTTTTTTTGCTCAGGGCTTGTGCTTTACACTTGAGCCACAGCTCTATTTCTGGCTCCCCCCTACCCCTCCTCTCTCTTTGGTGATTAATTGGAGACAAATCTCACAGACTTTCCTGCCTGAGTTGGCTTCGAACCTTGATCCTCACGTCTTAAGCCTCCTCATTAGCTAGAATTATAGGCATGAGACATAGCACCTGGCTCTCACTTCCACTTTTTATTTTTTTTGGGGGGGGGGTCCAGTCATGGGGCCTGAACTCTAGGCCTGGGCACTGTCCCTCAGCTCTTCAGCTCAAGGCTAGCGCTCTACCACTTGAGCCACAGCGCCACTTCCGGCTTTTTTCTTTTTGCTTATGTGGTGCTGAGGAATCGAACCCAGGGCCTCAGGCATGCAAGGCAAGCGCTCTACCACTGAGCCACCTTCCCAGCCCTCACTTCCACTTTTAATGGAGAAACTGTGGCTCAGGGACTTGCTGAAGAAAGAACAGAGGTAGGAGTTGAGTCCATGCCATTCTCACTCCTAGATGCATGTCATATCCATTCATCCACCAAGAGACGAATGACTTAATTGGCAGTGGTGATACCTGCCGCATAATTGTATTAAGCATTCAGAAGTTGCATGTTAGTGACTCACTCCTGTAATCCTAGCTACTAAAGAGGCTGAAATTCAAAGAATTTTAGTTTGAAGCTAACCTTAGTAGGAAAGTCCATAAGACTCTTATCCCAAAATAAGCAAAAAGCTGGGATAGGTGCATGGTAGAGTACCAGCTGTGAGCAAGCATACCAAGCACACTGGAGGCTCTAAGTTGAAATCCTGCTACCAGCAACAGTAACAACAAAAAAGCCATACAAACAGAAACCTCTATCCAAGTACCAGTGGCCCACGCCTATAATCATAGCTACCTAGTAGGCTGATAATAACTGTTTGAAGTTATCCAGTAAAGGAAAGTCTTATGAACCTGTTATCTCCAACTAACAATCAAAAGGCCAGAAATGGAGCTGTGGCTCAAGTGATAAAGTGCTAACCTTCAGCACAAAAGCTCAGGGATAGCACCCAGGTCCTAAGTTCAGGATGGTCATTTGAAAAAAGAAAAGAAAACCATAGAAAACAATCTAGTTTATGGTATAGTATTCAGATTAACTTTGATTTTCATCTTACTGTGTGGCTATTTTCTCTAATTCATTCATTTAGCATTTTCTATGTCCCTGATATGTACTAAATTTCATGAAGGAGTTCCTCTCTTCTTTAAAGGCTGGGACATCTTGTCTTGAGGGGTAGATAGCAAGCTAGTAACTCCACAAATAATGGTGTTACAGATCACAGACCGTCATGTAAGGAAACTGAGGTGGTGCCTGTGTATTAGAGGAATTAAAGGGAATACAGATAATGGCCCACTGGGAGCTCAGAGACCAGGCAATGCAAAGGCCAGTTGCTCATGCCTGTAATACTAACTCCTTAGAAGGCTGAGATCTGAAAGTCAGTTCAAAGTCAGCCTAAGCAACAAAGTCCATTAGACAATCTCTCCAACTAAGCAGCAGAAAGCCAGAAATGGAGGCATAGCTCAAGTGGCAGAACAGCAGCTTTGAGCAAAAAGTTGAGCAAGAATGAGAGGCTTTGAATTCATACCCCAGTTCCAGTGCACACAGTGCACAGAATAGGAGCACACCATGAAGTGAAGAACAGTTGGGAGGATGGAGCAGGAGGAGGTACAACAGGGTCACAGAGTGCAGATGTCACCCGAATGTTTTGATGCATTAGTGTTTCGTGCCTCTGCTAACTCAGACAAATGCACTTCTCCTTCCTTCCACCCTCCTCAGGCTGTGGAGGCGGCCCAGCTGGCTGAGGATCTAAAGGTGCAGCTGGAGCACGTGCAGACCCGGCTAAGGGAGATCCAGCCCTGCCTGGCAGAGAGCCGGGCTGCCCGAGAGAAAGAGAGCTTCAACCTCAAGAGGGCTCAGGTGTGTGCCCCAGAGAGAGCAAGTGAGCTAGTGTTGGTACCTGGCAGGCACAGAGCTCCAAGATGAAGTCCCTTGTACTGAGCCTTTCCTCTCTCTGCTCCAGGAGGACATCTCTAGGCTGCGACGCAAACTGGAGAAGCAGAGGAAGGTAGAAGTTTATGCAGATGCTGATGAAATCCTGCAGGAGGAGATCAAGGAGTATAAGGTGGGGCTTCTGGTTGAGGAGTGTCACTTCAACCCAGGGATTATAGTGAGGAAGTGGGGAGGAGTTGTCATGGGTATTTTGGAGACTCTGGAGGTAAAGGTAAGGGAGGACAGCAGAAAACACTGGAGTCAGTTGGCCAAAGGCTTGTTGGTTACATGCCATGTGCCAGGTCCTGTGTGTACCCAGCTATGAAGTGGGAAGACTGAGACCCTGAGACCAACTAAGGAGAGGTGGGCGAGGTGGTCAACTAATTCTCCCATTCCAATGATGAGTGATATGATAGCAGAGACCACAGGGGTCATGGGGACACTAGGGAAGCCCTTAAATACCTGGAGGTGGAAGGATTCCTGCCAGAAATGTCACTCTAGATCGATCTGAAGAAAGAGCCATCCAGGGAAAATGGGGAGGAATGCATTTAGGGAAAAGGAAAGAGAAAATATGTGTAAAGTAATGAGAGTGCTGGACAGAGCTGGCCACTGGGTTGGAGGAGGGAATGGAGTGATTGGACAGTGGCAGATCCCAGGAGAGTGTCAGCACCTAGGTTGATCAGCTTGTCTTTTCCTGTGGGGAGTTTGGAGATTTTGAAGCATATTTCTGTCTTGGTTTTCTTTTGGGGGGCAGGGGTAGAACCAAGGGCCATATATATGCTAATAAGCACAAGCTCTACCCTAACCAGACTCCAGGCTCATCAAAGACTTAAACAGGAATGACACATGTGTTGCTGGGGTGGTGGTGTGTGTCTGTCTGTCTGTCTGTGTCTGTCTGTCTGTGTCTGTGTGTGTGTCTGTGTGTGTGTGTCAGTGTCTGTGTGTCCTGGGGCTTGAACTTGGGATCAGGGCACTGTCCCTGAGCTCTTGCCTGAAGCCTTGCAATCTGTCACTCGAGCCACAGCTCCATTTCCAGCTTTTTGGTGGTTGAGGTTAGAGTCTCATGGACTTTGAACTACAGTCCTCAGATCTCAACCTTCTGAGTAGCCTAGGAGTTAAGGTATGAGCCACTGGCGCCCAGGAAGGGATGGAAATTTTTAGACTATTATATAAGTCACTGTAGTAAAAACTAGTATTTAACTAGTTGAAGGTATTGGAGATAATAGATGGGCTCAGGAGGTACTTAGGAGACAGAATTGCTTGGACTTAGGCATAGATTGGCAACTTAATGAGGGAAGGGCAGTGCTGGGGAGACTCTTGGCTCTTGGGTTCAGTTAAATGAAGTAAAAAATGAAAAGAAAAAGAAATGAAGTGAATGGTAAGTACCCCCTTGTGAGTTAGAAAGACTGCAAGAGCAGCCCATGGCAGGCAGTGTATAAGGATGCTGAGATTGAGGTACCTAGAGGCCTTAAGAGAATGGAGGTACCAGGCGCTGGTCGCCCACACCTGTAATTCTAGCTACTCAGGAGGCTGAGATCTGAGGATCACAGTTCAAAGCCAGCCCTGGCAGGAAACTCCGTGAAACTCATCTCCAAAAAACCACTAGAAAACGAAGTAGCGCTATAGCTCAAGTGGTAGAGCACTAGCCTTGAGCTGAAGAGCTGAGGGACAGCGCCCAGGCCCAGAGTTCAAGACCCACGACCAACAAAAAAAAAGAATTAAGGGGAGAATCAGAGGCAGAGGTAAAAAAGGCACACATGACTGGTTATCCAGGCATCCAGGGAGAGTTTGTGGCATAAAAAGAGATCGTTCTCTCCCTTTAGGAACCTCAAAGCTTAAGTGACAGGCAGAGGAAGAAAAGCCTAGAGATTGGAAGGAGAGTGATATACAAGGCAGCAAATGAACTATGCCATGAGAGAAGCCTGAAGCCCTTGTGACTTGGTAGTCTTGGGGGAAATGGCTCCTGGGCTGGGAGAGGGAAGAGGTCAGTTGACTCTATGGCAGTTGGGCCTTGGAGGGACAGAGATGCTGGTGGCAAAGTCTTGAGGAATCAGGAAGAAAAATGCTGGGAAGGCTGGACACAGCTGGCATTCCAAGCAGGCCAAAGGCGTGTTGAGCTATGCTTGTTGCTAGGTAATATCTGTTTGGAGTTAAAAGACAAGCCCTTCTTGGTCTGACCTCATGGCAGGTGGGAGGTGTTGGGCTAAGAGTATAGCCACAGCAGTTTCCAGTCCCAGCAAAGATCAGCCTGGTTGAGGGTAGAAAGCACATTTCTGGTGGCACTGTGATGCCCAGCTGTGACCTCACAGGTAGACAGGATTGGAATTTTGCCGCAGAAAGCCAGTGGGGCAGGAAATGAAACTCCAGTTTCATAGTCTCAAAGGATACCTACTTCTTTCTGGTTTTGAGACCTTGGTGTTTGAGTGTCAGTGCCCTACTCTGTAGAATGTTGGTTCCCACCTGTGAGGCTATAGTGAAGACTGCTGCATCTACTATTTGGTGGGTTTTGCCTGAACTGCCTCCAACTGTCAGTTTACAGTCTGGGCACTGGGAAGTTATTCCATGCTGGGTGCTGGTGGCTCACACCTGTCATCCTAACTACTCAGAAGGCTAAGATCTTGATCTCAGAGCTAGCCCAGGCAGAAAAGTCCATGACATTGTTTTTGTTTTGTTGTTTTGTTTTTTGGGTCCAGTCGTGGGGCCTGAACTCTGGGCCTGGGCACTATCCTTCATCTCTTCAGCTCAAGGCTAGCGCTCTACCACTTGAGCCATAGTGCCTGTTCCGGCTTTTTTCTTATGTGGTGCTGAGGAATCGACCCCAGGGCCTCAGGCATGCAAGGCAAGCGCTCTACCACTGAGCCACCTTCCCAGTCACCCCATGACATTCTTATCTCCAGTTAACCTGCAAAAAATGCTGAACTGGATGGATGGTTCAAATGGTAGAGCACCAACTGTGAGCAAGAAAGCTGAGAGCACAATGTCCAGAGTTCAAACCCCAGAGCTGACTCACGCAGGCCCACGCACAATTATTCCACGGTTCATGCCTTTACCTATCCAGGCGCGGTTGACCTGCCCTTGCTGTAATACCCGCAAGAAGGATGCGGTCCTTACCAAGTGTTTCCACGTGTTCTGCTTCGAGTGTGTGCGGGGCCGATATGAGGCCCGCCAGAGGAAGTGCCCCAAGTGCAATGCAGCCTTTGGCGCCCATGATTTCCACCGTGTCTACATCAGCTGAACCTGAAATTTGGGGGACTTTTGGAAGACTCATGGACCTAAGGGGCTGCTCCTCCCCACCCCAGGTTCAGTGGCCCCTCCATTCCATACCCTTTAGCCCCAAGCCCCCCCTGTCTAGTTGGTTTGGTGGCACTGGTGCATGCTAACGGGAGTGGGATGAGCCAGGCTCAGCTCCATCCTTTGCTGAAGGGCAGAGCCGCTGCTCACGGGGCTCTCCCTGGGACCCAGAGCACTCAGCTGAGCTAGAATCTGGCCCTAATCTTGCTCCTGTTTTCCACAGACCCATCCAACCCCTAAGGAGGGATTCCCCCACCCAGGAGGAGGCTCTCTACTTGCCTACACACAGTAAGGAGCAGGAATGGGCCAAGGGCTCAGCTTCTTGCCCAAGACAGGCCCTGGGTTCCTGGGACTTTCTAAACCTACTTACCCACCAATCCTGGACAGGGCTTTGGACACTGGTGTGGCTCTTGTGCCAAGAGCTAAAGGAGCTATCCCCTGAGGGCACTGTCCTTATTTCTGGGAAGCTCTGCAGTTGCTGTGGTCACCATCCTCTTGGAGTGCTGAACCGTGATCACGTTTCTCCTAACCAACTCCCAATCTCTGCTGCTCTCCCAGGCCCACCTAGCTCTACCCCATGCATCCCACTGGACCCTCACCTTGCTTTCATCCTGGTGGCCTTAACTGCAGTGTAGGTGAAACTTCCCAGGAGGGGGAGGGGAAGACTAGCCGCAGCCACTGGGCCAACTTCTGATCATTCCAAGTAGAAGAGCTTTACCCAACACCGTGTGACTGAACCTGTACCAGGGATCCTGTGCACCTTCCCAGGCTGGCTCCATGGTCTATGAAAGCAGCACCAGGGGGTGCCTGGGAGAGGCTGCTGACAGATGCAGGGACCCATTTAGACACTGCCTGTGCTCTAGAGATGTCTTACACAGGCAGTTAATTGTTACAAATAAACATCCAGCCTTCAACCTGCAGAATAACCAGATATCCCAGGTTTTCATTGCTATGTCTGACCTAGGGGGTGAGGGTCTGCGCGGGCGTGAGAGTTCCCTCCCTCCCCCACCAGAATACTTGGACCAAGCAGCGCTCAGGGTCCCAAATGAGCCTGAGGTGCAGCCAAAAAGCTGCAGCTGGCCACGCCCCCGGCGGTCATTGGCTGTCAGGATGCTACGGTCTCGCACAGCATCCTGGGAAGTGTGGTCCTCTTCCCCTACCCCGTCCCCTGCCCCGTGTGTTCCGAGGACGACGTCTCCGGAAGCGGGGGTTGGGGTTCGGGTGGTCAGAACCCCTCGGCGTTCCCCAGGGGCTTCGCTCGCCCTAACCTAGAGACGCACGGGGCAGGACGCCTTCGTGAGGAGACTTGCTTCATTGAGCCTGCGCGGCCTGCAGCGCGCCTGCGATCAGCGCGTCGTGGGCTCAGCAGGCCGAGCCCCTGCGGCCCTGGGACTGGCACCGGGATCCGCCGCGAGCGCGGCTGGTGTGGGGGCCGGGCCCGTGCTCACGGCCTTGGTGGCGGCCATCGCACCTTCGCAGGGCAACGGAGGTTTGGCCGTGATGCTTTCGTGCGGACTCGCTGCTTTGTCCGCTGTGGAAGTCCGCCAGGCTCCCGGAGTTTCGGCGGGGCCGCAGCCACTGATCCAGATGGGACTGGAGACGGAGATGCGGGCTGCGGTGGCTTCGGGCGAGGAGGTGGCGGTGGCCGGGACGCTCGTGGAAGCCCGGGCCGCGGTGGGGGATGACATGGGGCCCCTGAGCCAATGTCCGCGGCTGGAGCGTCCGGAGCGCCGCGCCGGCCAGGGCTGGGAAAACGCAGGGCGTTGCATCACAGAGACGTGGGCACCTGCGCCCTGCAGAGGATCGGTGTCCGGGACTGGCGCGGGAACGGGCCGGGCGCAACCAGCCCCCTTTCCTGTAGCTCTGAACTAATGCAAGTAGTAGCTGCACATCGGGTGCCCCCAAAATCTGTGCCTCCACATCCAATACTAAGATAGGTATCAACCCTTCTCAAGGTCAAGCCCAAGGGAATGGGGGGGGGGGATTCCCAGAATCTCAGTGTCTGATGCCACAACAGCAGAAACAATAAGTTTCCGTTAAGGTGAGCCTCCAGGCGCTGGAGGGACTACCTTTGATGGTTTTCAGGAGGTTTGACCTCTTAGTAGCCCTAGTGATCTCAGTGGTGTCCTGGGGTCACAAGGATAAGGAGGCCAGAACTCTTCTTGAGGGAACAGATGGCATCCCTGATTTGGATGTGCCTAGTGCCTATCTCGGCCAGAAATTGACCAGTAGAGCATTTGACTGGGATCACTTCCAAAACTTCCACTGGGTCCCGTGGTGCTACACTAATCTGGTTTTTCTTGTGTTCGTTGCCTTCTGCTGGTCCTATTCCCCCACCCCTTAACTAGATCTCTCCTTTCTACCTTCCTCTATCCCTATACCCCTATTCCTCCAGCCCAGTCTAGGAAGCCACCACTGTTTACAGGTGGGAAGGAACATGGCATTCTCAATCCTTCAGTAACACCCTTTCCCTAAGCTCCTCAAAACAAGATGCCCACTCTCTGTGCTCTGCTCCCTCCCCGATTTCTTTAATCTCCTCTAAGCTCACACCTGACTGTGTGCCCCATTTATCCCGGCCTCACTTCTGACCTTTCCACAGGACTGTGTCTCCTGAGACAACCCCACAAATACACACTTGAGTCACTTCCTCCTGAGTTATACCTGGCCCTCTGCTGTGGCAGCATCATCACTGGGTCCACAACCTCTTCTGCTAAGACTGAACCAACCCCTGTGCTCTGGTGCCTGCAGTCTCCCTGGAGTTCCCTCTCTTTCCTGAGGAAGACTCCAGCTCTGATGTAGCTCAGTGTCCTCAAAGGTGGAGCCCTAGGGGTGTGGAGAAGCCTTCATTACTCATCTTTCCATAAGAAGCAGGTCCCTTCTCTCACCTGCTGCACCTTCCCACCTCCCTTTCTAGGTGGGGAAAGAAAAAGGAGACAGCCTGCAATGGGATCAAGGTCAGAGAGGCTCAGAACACACTTTCCTGCTTAGAAAAAGTCCCCAAGAGAGAGGCTGAGCCAAGTGATAGGCTAGAGCCAGGCAGCCACTCGGGGCCACAGTCAGGCTCAGGAGACAGCTCTGAAGCAGGCTTGGCATTGAAGACTGCTTGGAGCAGCCCCAAATAGCCCAGACAATGTGGAGCCCAGGCTAGGCCCAGGCAGGCCCAGCCCTGAGGAAGAAAGGTTTGTCTGGTGCAATACCTGTTTGCAGAATGCCTAGCTGGTCTGGCTTTCCTCACTGGCTTCCTTGTATCTTGGGCAAGTGGCAGCCCTTCCCCAAACTCAGCCTCTCCACAGGATCTATGGACAGGGAAAGGACAAGACAAGTCTCAGTCCAGGGAAGGAGCTGAGTCTGGACCCAGGACACCAGGAGAGGAGGCACCAAGGGGGTGGGGGTGGGGTGACGAGCCCGCGAGGCCACCCTGGGCCAAACAGCTGGGCCTGAGTTGCCAGAAATTTGTCCCCATACACTAGTGTTGGAACTAGGTACCAGTGAGAGTGGTTCCATCCTGTCACCAGGTCATGAGATTTCTCCCTGTCCTGCAAGGGTAAGGGTGTGTGTGTGTGTAGGTCTGAGACTGGAACTAGAACTCAGTACCTGTCACTTTTGCTCATTGGCAAGTGCTCTACCAACTGAGTCACTCCTCCAACCCCAAAAATGTGGATTTTGGTAAACTCTATAAAGCTGCCGAACTTGCACAAGCACTGGACAGGGACCCTAGAGGCCACAGGTTAAAGGGTGGGCCTGGAACTGCATCTAGCTTAGCGGTCACTCATGAACTGCCTCTGGGAGGGCAAACTGGGCTTGTTAGAGGCTGGACGGAGAAGACAAAGAACACCTGGGAAATCTTATTCCCTTTATTCTCTTCAACTAATCAACATGACCACCGGTGACACGACACTTATCGACACATAACACTCAAAAGTGGGGCCTCTCCACTTCCCTGGGGGACAAGTCAGGTGAGCAGGAGTTCCCTTGTTATAAGAGCAAAGGAGTCTGGGAACTGCTCACCTCAGGGGGAGTGCCACAGGAACCCCCATCTCAGGGTTATGATGGTTTCAAGTTTCCCCCATTCAGGATTCACACCCAGTTCCCATCTGACCTCCTCATCCACAGCAGCTTCAAGTTGCACCCTAAGCGGAGATCAATTTGTCCCTCCTTCCCTCTGCTTTCACCAATGGCTCTGCTACTGGCTGTGGGGATCCTCCCGCCCCCACCCCTACCCCCCCCCAGCACTTGGGGCCCAGCCCAGAGGTGGGGAGGAGGGTTTGACTACATTCATTACACCTTGCAGACTCGGTTCTCTTGGTTCTGTGCCTGAACTGGTCGGATGGACAGATGCTGGGCGCCACAACCTGCTCAGTGCGGATCCTCCTAACATACAGCTGGCTCTGGGAAGTAGGCAGCCAAGAGGGCAGGCTTCACTCAGGGTCCCCCATTCTGTTTCCTAGTAGGAAGCCCCAGATCCCACCAGCCTTGTCTACATGGTTCATTTGGCACCGGGGTCGACCTTCAGCTGTCACCTGTCCCCACAACATGCGAGCATCCTACTAAGTACGCTACACTCTAGTTCTCAACAGGCTACAGTCTCCTCGACTACACTGACCACCTTCCCCCAGACTGGCCTCTGAACCCCAAAAGCTGTTCCCCAAGCACGCTTTTGGGAACAGATTCTCAGACTTCTATCTGAGGGAATCTGCTTCTAGCTTTAAATTTGTCTCTACAACTTGACTTCTGTTACCATCTTAGAGGGCTTATAGGCTTAGACTCAGAGGACTTTCTCCTCTTTGTCTTAGGGACTGTCCCCCATTTGTTGACCTTTGTCAATCTGGAGACCCGCAGGCAGGGCTCCCTCCCGCGGTGGTGGGCTTTTACCTGGCACTTGGGTAAGTGGGGGCTTTTTGTGACTGCGATCAAGGCTCCCCTTTCCCCACAGCCATAGAAGGCCTGCCTCGCCTCCCCAGCAGGCTGGGTGGGGAGGGGGTGGTTCTCCCACATTGTTCTAGATTCAATCCTTTGGGGGGCAGGATAGATGAAAGGATGAAGGATTTTTCGCCTTTAGAACCTTTACGTAATGGAATTAGAGGTTTCTCCTCCACACAACTTTGCAGGAATGTTAGGGCATCCCTTTTCTGGGTACCCATCTCCTGAAGGGCCCCTCACCTGGCATCTTGATCCTATTATTCCAAGACAGTGTGTCACTGGTGTCAACATGGAGTCAGGGAGCAGCACTTCCTCTCTGCCCCATCTTGAAGGGACTCCAGGGCTGGGGGTGGATAGGCTCCTTGCTGCAGCTGTTTCTTGCCAAAAATTTCACCCATTCCACCTGGTGATCATCTCTCCTTGGTCATAAGCTGCAGTCACGTGAGCAGGCTTGGCTGAATTTCTGAAGTGTGTCACACTGAGTGGCGTGAAGACAGATGAGCCTGGCAGGACCGCGTTTCTCCTCATCCATTTCCCTCTGAAGGTTTCAGGCTAAGAGAGGAGCTAAGGGGATGGAATTTGTCCCTTCCCAAGGCCAAGATGGAGCTGGGTCATTCCCGTCTCCGACAGGCTCAAGTACTGGATGGGGAAGGTGGCTAGGCTTCCGTTGGACTCTTGAGGGACTCTGGTCCAGTCGGAGAGTTGGCTCATCCTTGCCACATGAAAGGCTGAGGTGGGAAATCAGGTTGCTGGTCAATCAAAACTTTCTGTTCTGCCATCTTGTTGTCCCTTGTTGGCCACAGAGAAGTCAGGGAGGACAAGCCTGCAACAAGCCTTGAGTCTCTGAAGGAATTTATTCTTTGGAGGTCGACTAGCAGCGATTCTCCCTCTCTATTGAGGACAGCACTTGGAGGAAATTTGCTGCCACTGAAGCAAGTATGGTGGCAGTTAGATTGCAGGGAGGAAAAACAAAACAAAACAAAAAACCCCAAAACCAAAAACCTGATCGTGAGACCTGAGATTGTGAGGGAGGCCCCCTTCATGGTGGAGGCCTCTCAGAGTAGACATTTCCAGCTGTGCTGGGGAAAAGGTGACTCCACTCAGCTCGTGAGAGTCTGGGGCGGGATCTGCTTGCACTTGAAGTTTAACAAGCTCCCAAGGAAGGGAAGAAACTGGCCTGGAGTTCGCTGGGTTCCAACTGAACCGTTTCTCCACCTTGCTCTGTGTCCCTCCAAACACTAACGGAAATTCCTCCTATTTTTATTTTATTTATTTTTGGTGGTGGTAGTTTTCCACTATTCCTACACTGTTTCTTTTTACTGCATTCCAAACTTCAGCCCTTAAAAAGGCTTGAGATCATTGCCTGCCTTCCCCATTTTTGGGCTCTTGTGGATTCCCAGATTCCATGGGTCTCTTCCCCACACACAGTTCCCCTAAGATTAACCTCTTGTATCCCAAAGAACCCCCCCCCAGTGTAACGGGATGAATTAGCCCTTTCCTGGTCGCTGTGGTTTAGCTCCTCTGTGGGCTTGAAAGCTCCTCATTTGTCATCTTCCAGTTCCACCCATTCCTACACTATCCCCCAGCTGAGCTTTGTCTTCAGTATAAGTGTCCAAGGTGGCTGGGAGAAGTGGAGCAGGTGTAGGGAGGGTGTAACCCTATGCATTCTGGGAGTTACCCTCTCAAGTCAATGCCAGCTGTACCACCCTGGCCCAATAGGATCTGGATACGGTTTTATGGAGTTCGTCTAGAGACATATTAGGACCTCTTCCTACAATTAATAGGGCTTTTGTCCACTATGGTTTATAGGGTTTTTCTGCTACAGACTTAAAGGACTTTATTTTCCTACATAGGTATAGGGTTTCTAACCCAACAGTTTTTCTCTACTGCCTTACAAGTGATTCCCACGGACAATTTTATAAGGATTTCTCATCACTGGTGTAAAAGCACTATTTTCCCCCAGGGTTCTTTCCCTCCCGCTTCTCTACAGAAAGATCGGGTTGTCCTCCTTCCCCCCACTTGTTATTTGCGTGTGTGGGGTGGTGTGTGGGGTGGGGAGAGTGGGGGAAATCCAGTGTTCCTCTCTCTAGAGAGAGGCCCCTGGTCTCTAAATCCATCTCACAGGGAGACACCCGGGTGACAGCTCCCGTGGAGGAGGAGGGCGGCCACTTCTGTGAAGCCGTCTCCACACTCCGGGCACACATAGGGCTTCTCTTCCAAGGGGGCTTTGGGGCTCTCCCCTTCCCCGTGGCTGCTGCTCGGGGCGGGGGCGGGGGCCCCTCCCTCCGCTGCCTGGCTTGTGGCTAGGCTGGCTGGCTCGGGCAGGGGGTCCTCGGACCTGGGGGGCTTTTCTTGGGTGTGGGTTTCCTGGTGGCGGAGGAGGGCCAGGCGATCGAGGAAGGAGGCCCCGCAGTCGGAGCAGCTGTAGGGTCGGGCCCCGAGAGGGCTCCTGAGGTGCTCCAGGAGGACGGAGGAGCTCTTCCCCACCTCGGGGTTCTTCTGGGACTTCCGGCCCGCGTGGACTTTCTGGTGCTGGAGCAGCTCTGAGCTGAGGCCAAAGCTCTTTTTGCACTCTGGGCATTTAAAGGGCTTTCTGCCGAGGAAGGGGCTGGGCCCGGACCCTTCCCCGGGGCCGGTCCTCCCCACGCCGCCGCCGTGCGTGAGCTGGTGTTGGAGGAACGCCGCGCGGTCCGGGAAGCTTTCGCCACAGTGCGAACAGATGTAGGACTTGGAGGCCAGCAGCCCCCCCAGCCTGTGGCCCAGGCCTTCCTGAGCCTCGGACGCTTTCAAGGGCGGTCCCGGGGGGTCCGCTCGGCCCTCTGCCGCCCCGGGGTGGGAGTTGCCTCCGAAAGGGAGCCTCGGGGGGCGGAGCTGGGGGGGCTTGGGGGCGGGGGGCGCGGGGAGGCCGTCGGCGTTCTTGTAGGGGTTCTCGCCGATGTGGATCCGCTGGTGCTGCATGAAGATGCCCTCGTCGTTGAAGCCCTTGCCACACACCAGACACTTGTGCGGCTTGGCTCCGGGCGGCGGGGTGAGCAGGGCGGGGTCCCCGAGGCCCAGCAGGGCGTCGCCCTGGGCTCTCCGCGCGGGGGCCTTGCCCCGCTCGTGGATCACCCGGTGCTGCTCGAGCTCGTGGGCCTCCAGGAAGGCCTTGCCGCAGTCGGAGCACACGAAGAGGTTCTCGTCCATGTGCGTGCGCACGTGCGTGATGAGGTTGGAGCTCTGGCTGAAGCTCTTGCCGCACTCGGGGCACTTGTAGGGCTTCTCGCCGGTGTGCGTGCGCCGGTGCTGGATGAGGTGCGAGCTGCGGATGAAGCTCTTGCCGCAGTCGGAGCACTTGTAGGGCTTCTCGCCGGTGTGGATGCGCTGGTGGCGGATGAGCGTGGAGCTCATGATGAAGCTCTTGCCGCAGTCGGCGCAGATGTAGGGCCGCTCGCCGCGGTGGATGCGCTGGTGGTTGATGAGGTTGGAGCTGACGCTGAAGCTCTTGCCGCACTCGGGGCACTTGTAGGGCCGCTCGCCCGTGTGCGTGCGCTGGTGGCGCAGCAGCGTGGCGCTCAGCGTGAAGGTCTTGCCGCACACGGGGCACTTGAAGGGGTCCTCGCGCAGGTGCGTGCGCTGGTGCTTGATGAGCGTGGAGCTGTGGCCGAAGCTCTTGCCGCACTCGAGGCACTCGTAGGGCTTCTCGCCGGTGTGCGTGCGCTGGTGCTGCGTGAGCTCCGAGCTCTGGATGAAGCTCTTGCCGCACTCGGTGCAGCGGTACGGCTTCTCGCCGGCGTGGATCTTCTGGTGCTTGAGCAGGTTGTGGTTCTGGCCGAAGCGTTTGCCGCACTCGGGGCACTTGTAGGGCTTCTCGCCCGTGTGCGTGGCCTGGTGCTGGATGAGGTCGGAGCTGCGGTAGAAGGCGCGCCGGCACTCGCCGCACTTGTAGGGCTTCTCGCCCGTGTGCGAGCGCTGGTGCTTGATGAGGTTGGTGCTCTGCGTGAACGCCTTCTCGCACTCGGTGCACTTGTAGGGCTTCTCGCCCGTGTGCGTGCGCTGGTGCTGCACCAGGTTCGAGCTCCAGCTGAAGCACTTGCCGCAGTCGGGGCACTTGTAGGGCTTCTCGCCCGTGTGCGTGCGCTGGTGCTGCACCAGGTGCGAGCTCTGCGTGAAGCTCTTGCCGCACTCGGAGCACGTGTTGGGCCTCTCGCCCGTGTGGATGCGCTGGTGCCGCAGCAGCTTGGACCACTGGCTGAAGCTCTTCCCGCACTCGTTACAGATGTACGGCTTCTCCGCCCCGGCCGGCCGGCCCTGCACCAGCTCCCGCAGACTGGGCTCGCTGGCGGGGACCACGGGGGGGCTGTTCCACGGGGTGAGCGTCCCCCACTGCCAACTGGCCTCGCAGGCCTTGGTCCACTCGGATGGGGGAGGCACTGCCTCCGGGGCTGGGGGGTCGCCAGGGGTCTGGTGGTCTAAGGGGGTGGGGGAATCCCGGGGGGCTGGTGGGTCCTTGGGTTCTGGACTCTGAGCTGGATCTCCCAGGATGATCTCCTCCCCAGCACTTCCCCGCCGAGGGCTGTCCTCTTCATTCCCACTCTCGGCACCTACAGACAGAAAGGGAGTCTCCAGCCCCCGGCTTCTTTCAGAACCCGGGCTCTGGCCTCTCTTCCCTCCCCTGCCATTTTTTTCCCCCAGAGTCTGGGCCCCTCCCTGAACGGGGATCCGTCGGTGTCTCTCAGGACTAGCAGTCCCTGCTCTTGGCCCTCACCTCTGTGAGCCTCATCTGGACTCTCTTCAGGAGCCTCCAGATCCGGGCCCCACAGCACTGTCTCGGGCTCCATCCCACAGCTCAGGACTGCGAAGGCTTCAGGGACCCTAGGGGAAGAGAGAGGTGGGCACAGGGTGGGAGATGATTCTATTTATTCCTCTGAGCCTCACTGTATCCGTTATGCCTTCTTCGACAAACCAGAAAAAAATGAGCGAAGCCAGAGGTCGGTGGCTCACACCTGTAATCCTGGCTACTCAAGAGGCTGAGATCTGAGGATGGAGGTACCAAGCCAGCCAGGGCAGAAAAGTCTGTGAATCTCTTATCTCCAGGTAACCAGTAAAAAACCACAAGTAGTGTCATGGCTCAAGTGGTAAGAGTACTAGCTTTGAGTGGAAAAACTGAGAGCCCAAAATCCTCAACTCAAGCCCAAGAGAGAGAGGGGAGAGAAGGGGGGGAGGGAGAGGAGCACTGGTTTTTCACTGTGACCTCTTTCACCCTGTAGGCCTGATTGCTTCTCCAGATCTTAAGATCACAACTAAGCAAGTCAATGAATTTAAGAGTGCAATTAAAAACTCATCAGTCATAACCCTTTGAACCCAGACTGGGGGCTTAGAGAAAATCTAGCACTTACAATGAAGAGAGGTTCTCACCCCATACCTCCAATGCCCAGAGGCTGAGAAACCTGTTATTTTGCAAATTAGAGGAAGCTCATTAAAGCACCAATTTTCCTCCTTAATGGGGCTGCTAATTGAGACCAATAAACTTTCCCCTTACAAGCCCCAGAGAGAACTGAGGCTGAAACTAAAGGGTTAAAGAAACTATCCTCTCCCACCTCCCCACCCCCAATTTCCCAGAGGGAACAGGAGTGCATCAAAATGACTGGGCCTGGGCATTCAACCATTATCTAAGTGCAGAAAGAGTCAGGCTAGAGGTTGGGGCAGGGAGGTTTAAAGTGAGGGGCCTCAGGAGCCTCTGGGGAGGGAAGCAGAAAGGAGGGAGAGGTGGACAATTGTGGAGGACACTTGCAGGGCACAGGGCGC
The DNA here is from genome assembly GCF_000151885.1 of Dipodomys ordii. Classification (NCBI taxonomy): domain Eukaryota; kingdom Metazoa; phylum Chordata; class Mammalia; order Rodentia; family Heteromyidae; genus Dipodomys; species Dipodomys ordii. The sequence goes on from NW_012267230.1 coordinate 5,821,872, forward strand.
CTGCTGACAAGCCCCCATTTCTCTCACCCAGTCTTCCCAGGAGCAACCCCGTGAGGAGGCTCAGGACCCAGGCTGTCCATTGTACAGATTAGTAAACGGAAGGACTTCTCCAAGGTTCCAGGCTGGGAGGCCGCAGTGCTAGGACCACAAATGCAGGGCTCTGTACGGCTTAGTCTGCCCCCTTCTCTGAGAACAGGAGGTGACCTTGGGAGTCATGTGAGCCTCAGACTCACAGGGCTGCTGGCAGGAGCCAGAGGATGGGGACGAGCAAAACTCTGGCCCTGAGAATGGGTTGGAGAAATTCCTGGGAGGAGAGTTCCCTTGGCTAGAAAAGGAGGAGCTGGACTCAGTGACAAAGGCCTGATAATCTGAGTCTGTGATAATGGAGCTCAGACTGAAGCCATTGAAGCCACCATTACCAACACCCTGGGAACCTTCATTCCTCTCTCTCTCTCTTTCCATTTTAATGCCTAGGACAGCACCGAACACATCATAAATGCTCAGTAAACATTTGCCCGAGATGAAATGAATGAGCTCCATGCACCCTTACTCCTGGAAAACCTGCTGTGAGGTTCAATGCCTTTAAGAAATAATTGCCAAAGGATTGTCAGCAAAGGAACCCAAGTTCGCAGTGACCAGCGCACTCCCTGGGGAAAACACAGCCAGCTGTCACTGCCTGAAAGCCGTGAGAAGATTCCAGGATGAGAGACGGAGGCCCAATAGCAGAGTGCCTGGAGGAAGACTTCTCCCAACACCTAGACCCTCGAGGAGTGACCTACATCCACCACGTGGGCAGGGCAGGGCAGGGGGCACCTAGGTGCACGGATGGGCAGCGCGGGCACAGACAGACAATGGTGCACAGGAGGACCCAAGGAGGCAGGTGGAGGAGCCGGCGGGAGGAGCAGCAGGAGAGACAGCAGTTAGCTCTGAGGAAGTCAATCCATTTCTTCATAGGGGTAGCAGCTTGACCTCGGAGACACCTCCCCTCCCCGACCTGCCAGGGACTTTGGGGAGGTGGAGGCAGGACGCGCTGAGGAGGCCGGGAAGGGTGGACGGGACGGGCGAGCGCTCTGCCAGATCCACCACTCGTTGGTCCCGAGTGGGAAGGCGAAGGGTTAATGGCCAGGCCACATGG
>NW_012267230.1:5823479-5869286 GCF_000151885.1 Dipodomys ordii
CTTTCTCCCCCCCCCCCGACCCAGGCGTCCCCAACTCACGGCTCGGGGGTCTGGGAAGCAGCCCGAGGGCGGATCGGGCCCCGGGGGACGTAACCCCCGAGCGCCCTGTCCCGGGGGGGAGGGCGACCGGACGCCCCGAGCGCTGGGGTCCGGCGCGCGGGGTGATTCCAGGCTGAGGACCCGGGGACCAGTTCAGGGTGACTGGGACGGAGCAGGAAGTGACCCCAGCTTCCCGGGCCCCTCTAGCCTGGAGTCAGAGCATCAGCTCTATGGGATTTAACCCTTTGCTGCCCGCAGCCTGGGAAAAATAAAAAAAAAAGAGTGGGCCGGAGGAGCGCGGGGGGCGGCGACGGCGCCCCCCGACCCGACCCCGCGGGAAGGGCTCCCGGCACCCACAGGCCAGCGAGGGTCTCCGGGGTGGGAGCCGCTGGCCATCCTGCAGGGGTTCCCCGACGCCCCGCTGGGTCGCAGATCTGCTGGCTGCCCGTGGTCTCCCCCGGGCGGGCCTTTGTCCCCACTCACCCTGCCGTGGGGCGGGGACGCCCGAGTGCTGGGGTCGGAGCCCGGGCGGGCGCCGCGGACCCCGGGGTAACCCGCTACAGTGTAGAAAGGACTGAAATAAGTCATGGCAAAATGATTGCCAGCAAGGATTTGCCCCTCTTCCTCATCAGATGCCCTTAGAAGAGGAAACTGAGGCCCAGGGTGGCAGCAAAGAAACCAGTGGGGGAGGGGATTCTCCGATAAAGGAGGGTGTGCGTGGGGCCCGCAGCTGGCGGGGGAGGGCGGCTGGGCGCATGGAGGAACCTCCAGAAACTCAGGAACAAGGCCAGGGTTATGCAGTCCTGAACCCCACTTCCTCCTTCCCACAATCCCGGGAGGCAGGATTGTCCATCATGCCCATTTATAGATGAGATCAAGGCATGAGAAAATGAGGACACAGGCTTAAGACCACGCTTAAGGGATGCGGAGCCCTCAGAAATGAACAACAACAAAATTGAGCTTTCCAACCTCCAGAAGTCTGATAAGGAGCTGGGCACCGGCGGCTCACACAGGAGGCTGAGCTCTAGGGATCAAGGTTCAAAGCTAAGCACAGACAGGAAAGTCCTTGAAACTCTTATCTCCAAGTCATTAGCCACCAGTAGAGTTGTAGCTCAAGTGAAAGAGTACCTGTTTTTAGCAAAAGAAAACTAAGGAACTATATGCCCAGGCCCTGAGTTCAAGCCCCAGTTGGCACAAGTTTGATAGGAAGCCAGAAGTTGGGGTACAAGCCTGTAATCCCAGCATTTGGGAGGCAGATGCTAGAGGATGGAGACAAGCCAGTTTGGGCATAAAAAGACCCTGTCTGAAGATAAGAAGTGTGATTGTGTGTATGTTGTATGTGTGGCAGACACAAAGGAATTACAAAATGTGGAAAAAGTTTCCCCAACCAGGAAAGGGAGAAGGGATGGTACAAACTGGAGAAACCTAGGGCTGGGAGAAGGCGGAAAGCCGCACCCTGGAGGCTCACAGAAGAGGGTAATTAGGCCTACACAGTTTTTGTTTGTTTGCTTGCTGTTTAAACTGAATTAATTGCGGCACTTACACATCAGTACATAAAAGCCAGGCACAATGGTGCACCTGCACCTTGCCCCAGCTTGAGGCAAAAGATCACCTGAGCCCAGGAATTCAAGGCTACTCTGGGAAGCAGAGTAAGATCCTATCTCCAAGAAAAGTTTCTTCACATAAAAATAAGGATTGTCCTGCTTCTTGGGAAACTCCAAAGCTGTGATGACATGACTACATAACCCAAATAGTTATTGTGTGTGTGTGTGTGTGTGTGTGTGTGTGTGCATTCATGCATGCATGTATGCACGTGCAGCAGCAGTCCTGGGGCTTGAACTCAGGGTCTGGACACTGTCCCTTAGCTTTTTCACTCAAGGCTGGTGCTCTACCATTTCAGCCACAGTTCCACTTCCAGCTCTTTGTGGTTAATCGAAGATAAGAATCTCAAGGACTTTCTTGCCTGGGCTGGCTTTGAATCATAATCCTTAAATCTCAGTCTCCTTAAAGGCATGAGCTACCAGTTCTGGTTTAAGATCATGAGATCTGGAGGTCTTGGATATTCTGACTGCAAATCTGGGGCTTTTTTGCTTTTTTTGTTCCTCTGCTCTTCAGCTTGACGCTAGCGTTCTACCTCTTGAGCCACGATGCGACTCCCAGTTTTCTAAGTGGTTTATTGGAGATAAGAGTCTCCTAGCTGAGGGGCTTGGAAGGTGGCTCAGTGTTAGAGTGCTTGACTTCCATGCATGAGGCCCTGGGTTCAATTCCTCAGCACCACATAAGCAGAAAAAAAAGCCGGAAGTGGTGCTGTGGCTCAAGTGGTAGAGCACTTGTCTTGAGGTGAAGAGCTCTGGGACAGTCCAGGCCCAGAGTTCAAGCCCCATGACTGACAAAAAAAAAAGAAAAAGAAAAAGAGCAATAATCAATATGCTAAGTAGAAAAATGGCTTATTTACAAATTTTAAAAATAATGCAGAACTAACCCAAAATGGATCAAAGACAAGAAGTTTAAGATTTTTTAAAAAATTTATCTTATTTATATGGTACCAAGGAATTGAACCCAGACCCTCATGCATGCTAGGCAAGCACTCTGCCACTAAGCCCATTTCCAGCCCAAGAAGTTTAAGATTTTTAAACTATATAACTTAGGAAAAAATATGGAAATCTTCCTAAACTTGGATTTGGCAATGGTTTCTTAGGTACTGATACAAAAGCACAAGCATCAAAAGGAAAACTAATCCTAGCTTCTCCGGAGGCTGAGATCTGAGGATCCTGATGTGAAGCCAGCCAGGCAGGAAAGTCCATGAGACTCTTATGTGTCCAATGAGCCACCAAAAAGTCAGAAGTGGAGGTGTGGCTAAAATAGTAGGGCACCAGCCTTGAACAAAAAAGCCAAGGGACAGAGACCTGGCCCTGAGTTCACACACACACACACACACACACACACACACACACGTGCACACACCAGCACAAATGGCCGATGAGCACATGAAAAGAGCTCATCATAACTAATCATTAGGGAGATGCAAATCAAAACCACAATCACCTCAAACCTACGAGGGTGGTTAATAATGACAGTCTAAAACAGGTGCCCACAACTTGTAACTGTAATCCTAGCTACTCAGGAGACTGAGATGTGAAGATTGAGGGTCAAAACCAGCCTGGGCAGGAAGTCCTTGAGACTCTTATCTCCAATTAACCAACCAACACACACACACACACCATTGCCAAAAAGAAAGTCGAGGTGTGACAAATGGTGGAGGGACAGTCTTTTTTTTTTTTTTTGGTGGGTCGTGGGGCTTGAACTCTGGGCCTGGGCGCTGTCCCTCAGCTCTTCAGCTCAAGGCTAGCGCTCTACCACTTGAGCCACAGCACCACTTCCAGTTTTCTCAGTGGTTTATTGGAGATAAGAGTCTCATGGCAGGCTGGGAAGGTGGCTCAGTGGTAGAGTGCTTGCCTTGCATGCATGAGGCCTTGGGTTTGATTCCTCAGCACCATATAAACAGAAAAAGTCAGAAGTGGCGCTATGGCTCAAGTGGTAGAGCACTAGCCTTGAGCTGAAGAGCCCAGGGACAGTGCCTAGGCCCAGAGTTCAAGCCCCACAACTGACAAAAAAAAAAAGAGTCTCATGGCCTTTCCTGCCTGGGCTGGCTTTGAACCATAATCCTCAGACCTCAGCCTCCTGAGTAGCTAGGATTACAGGTGTGAGCCACCACTCCTGGCTGGCGAGCCAGTCTTCAGGAAAATATCTAAGGGACGGCAGCTGGGCCAAATATTGCAGAGCAGGGGCCTGTAGCAGGGATCAGTATCATAAAAGAGAAAACAGTAAAGAAAAATTGGGTTTGGGGGTGAATAATGAGTAATAGCATGAAGCTTGCTAGAGCTTGTCCACAAAACAAAGTTCTGTCTAAAACTGCTAAAAATAGCTTGCAGTTTAGTAGAGTCTCTAGAGGCCTAGGGAAATAGTGGAACATAATCATAGTAGACTTCAAGGTAGGGTCTTCCTTGAGTCCTTACCTCAATGGTATTTTGTGATGCAAAGTACCACACCTTCCACCCTGTCCCTTAGTTCTGGACCCAACGCATCTGAGACAGACGGTAAATAAAGCCCTAGACATGTAGGCAACCAAGTATGGTTACAGTCATCGTTTATTTTCTTCATTCATTCCTTTCTTTTGTGCTGGTACTGGGGATTGAACTCAAAGACTCAGGTTGTCCTGTGACAGCTCAAGGCTGGCACTCTGCTACTTGAGCCACACGTCCACTTCTGGCTTGTTGCTGGTTAATTAGAGAATTTAAGTCTCAAGGATGTTTCTGCCTGCATTGGTTTCAAACCATGATCCTCACATTTCAGTTTCCTGAGTAGTTAAGATTGATTATAGTTGTGAGCCTCAAGCACCTGGCTTGCAGTCATACTTTTAAAGCTCCTCTTACAAATCACACATCACAGAGTGCCACTTTTTATGCATATGTGTGTGTTTGTGTGTGGGGGGAGGGGAGGATCCTGGAGATTGGACCATGCTTGTGTTAGGCAAGTGCTCTATCACTGAGCTATATCCCTAGTGCAGAATGTCACATTTTAAGAAGTGGTATACTGCTGGGCGCCAGTGGCTCACACCTGTCCTCCTAGCTACTCAGCAGACTGAGCTCTGAGGATCACAGTGAAAAGCCAACCTAGGCAGGAAAGTTTGTGAGACTCTTATTTTCAATTAATCACCAGAAAACTGGAAGTGGCACCATGGCTGAAAGTGGTAGAGTGCTAGTCTTGAGTGAAAAAACTGAAGGACCGCGCCCAGGCCCTAAGTTCAAGCCCAATGACAGGACCCCTCCACCCCCAAGAAAAAACTAGATACAGCATGCATCTATGTCCTCATAGATGCTTCTCTGGCTGCTCCAGAGGTGACATCCAATAAGAGCAAAACAAGGACAAGGTGCTCCTAGACAGAGATACTGGATAGATCTATCCAACTGATATATCTAACAAAAACAAAACAACAAAAGCCTAGCTAACTGCTTGCTGGTAGCTCTCGCCTATAATCCTAGCTACTCAGGAGGTTGAGATCTGAGGATGGTAGTTCTCAGCCAGCCTGAGTAAGAAGGTCTATGAGATTCTTTTTTTTTTTCTCGGTTGTGGATCTTGAACTCTGGGCCTGGGCGCTGCCCCTCAGCTCTTCAGCTCAAGGCTAGCGCTCTACCATTTGAGGCACAACACCACTTCTGGCTTTTTCTGTGTATGTGGTGCTGAGGAATTGAACCCAGGGCCTCATGCATGCAAGGCAAGCACTCTACCACTGAGCCACCTTCCCAGCTCCAGCCCCGACCTTCATTATTCTTCGACGCTGTAGCTGAATGGAAGCCGCCAAAAGGACTCCTGAGTAGTGGAGACAGAAATGACCAAATAGGCCCAGGCTGGCCTGGGAGGTTCTACTGTCTCAGCCTCCGGAATGCTGGGATTACAGGTAGCCACCACCATGCCCGCTCTGGTATTTTTGAACACCTCTTACATCCAGATACTCCTGCAAATGCTTCCTCTGTAGCCATTCCTTGCATTCCTTCCACAATCCGCGGTTCCTGACTTTTATTTTACAGATGGAAAAGCAGAGGGGCTCAGAGAGGTTAAATAACTAGTTCAAGGAGCTCTGTACCCAGGTCGATCTGAGCCGTGAAAGCAGGAAGCCGGGCCTGTCTGTAGCTACACGCAGGAGAAATCACGGGGGACCCCTGGGAGCGGGCACCGAAGACGAGGACGGCCCGCGGAGCAGAAGGGGTTACTCCCACTGAGACGCCCGGCTTCCTAGAGCGTCCGGGCGGGCGGGCGGAGCGCGCGCTCCCTGCGGGGCGGGGCCGGGGGCCGGTGGCAAAGTGCGGGCTGGGGGCCCGAGCAGAGGGGTGAGGTCCCCCTGCCCACCCCTCCCACCCCGGGCGACCGACAGGCCGCTGGGGTCGGATCCCAGGCCACGATCGCCCGCCCGATCCGCACGCTCGCGTTCCGGAGTGCGGCCTGAGAAGTGGGCGTGGCCGAGGTCGCGCACCTGTGCCCAGGTATTTTGACTCCAGGTCCCATCCCCTTCCCTCCAGCGCGTGCGAGTGAACAGATCCGCAGCCAGCCCGAAACCAGGAAGTCAGGGGGTTTGTATTTAGGTTTTGAGACAAGTGACCCACGCTGGGCAACTGGGACCCCAGCTTCTGCTGGGATCACAGCCCGAGACTCGGTGGCCGGCCGAGGGATGGAACGTCGGTCACATTGGAGCTTCTGTCACATAGCTTGGGGCTTGAACTCAGGGCCTCACACTCTTGCTTAATTTGCTTAAGGCTGCCAAGCGACACCTCTATTTCTGGAATGTGTGTGTGTGTGTGTGTGTGTGTGTGTGTGTGTGTGTGATGCTTGTTAGTTGGAAATAAGTCTCTCAGACTTATCTGCCCAGGCTAGCTTCACACCTGGGCTCCTTCTATCTCAAGCCTACTGAGTAGTTAGGATTACCCACATGTACCACTGCACCCACCCAAATCTCAGGAATCTTGCTGGCCTGCTACTGTCAACCATTTCCCTAGTCTCCTGCTTGCTGTGTGTGTGTGTGGGGGGGGTGTACTGGAGTTTGAACTGGGCCCTCTGGCACTGGAGCCACGCCCACCCCTAGTCCTCCTTTTAGTCTTCCTATTTTTAATCCAACCTGTCTTTCCAGTCCTACTGCACCCTAGCAACTTCACCACACACATCTCTGCCATTGTGCAAGCTTGCCATCCCTCTGCTTGATGTCCTGCTCCAAACTCCACTACAGAAGTCTGTCTGTCTTTCTTTCTTCCTTCCTTCCTTCCTTCCTTTCTTTCTCTCTTTCTTTCTTTCCTTCCTTCCTTTCTCATTATTTCTTTTTTATCTCTTTCATTCCATCCTTCCTTTTCTTTCTCTCCTTCTCTTCTTTCTTTCTTTCTTTTTTTTTTTGGGGGGGTCTGGTCGTGGGACCAGAACTCAGGGCCTGGGCGCTGTCCCTCTGCTCTTCAGCTCAAAGCTAGCACTCTACCACTTGAGCCACAGCACCACTTCCGGCTTTTTTTTTCTGCTTATGTGGTGCTGAGGAATCGAACCCAGGGCCTCAAGCATGCAAGGCAAGCGCTCTACCACTGGCATATGAGCTTGAGCTCAGGGCCTGGGTGCTGTCCCTTAGCTTTTTCAGCTCAAAGTTGGTGTGCTACCAATTGAGCCATAGCTCTACTTTCTATGTTTTGGAGGCTTGAAGAGCTGAGGGACAGTGTCCAGGCCCGGAGTTAAGGCCTCGTGACCGACCAAAAAAAAAAAAAAGGGACCCTCAGATCTCAGCCTCCTCAATAGCTAGGATTACAGGTGTGAACCATCAACACTAGGCCTGGAACTCTGTGTGTGTGTGTGTGTGTGTTTAATTTTTGTTTGTTTTGGGCTATAGGGCTTGAACTCAAGCCCTGAGCACTGTCACTTTTCTGCTCAAGGCTATCACTTTAAAATCACTTTGAGCCACAGCTCTATATCCAGTCTTCAGGCAGTTAATTGGAAATAACAATCTCATGGACTTTCCAGCCCAGACTAGCTTCCAACTGCAATCCTCTCACCTCAGCCTCCCAACCACCCCCCACCCCCCAAGTCCTAAAGTTTGAATTCAGGGCCTGGGCACTGTCCCTGAGCTTCTTTTGCTCAAGGGTAGCATTCTAGCTCTTGAGCCACAGTACCACTTTCGGCTTTTTCTGTGTATGTGGTACTGAGAAATCAAACCCAGGGCTTCATGCATGCAAGGGAAGCACTCTACTGCTAAGCCACATTCCCAGCCCTCTCAGCCCCTTGAGTAGCTGGGATTACAGGCTTGAGCCACCAATGCCCAGCCAGCATGGAACTCTTGATCCTCCCTTGCCAGTGCTGGGATCAGAGGCATGAACCACCTTGCCTCACTCCACCTCTGGATATCTATGCCTGTGCCTAAATCAGTCTTGCAGATAGTTAATACAATATAATAAATAAAATGCCTTGGAGATGGCAAGTGATCAGTACGTAACTATCATCTGGGTAAAGCATAGTGTGTCTTATACCCCAGTTAGGTTGTAAGTAAAGTCTTTGTATCTATCTGCCCCATTAGTGGTAGGACATAGTGCCTGGTACATAGCAGATATTAGGTAACATCAGAAGACACCTGCTATTATGCAGCTTCTCAGACAAGTCACTAGTAGCCAGCTCCAGGTCCCTTATTGGTAGCAGCTCTCCCCTCAAAGCCTACCTAGTATCAGAACGCAGAGCAGAGGCCTTACTGAGTCCTGAAAGCGGGGAGCACTTCACCGATCTCTCAACGGAGAGGTTCTGTTGAGGATTCAGTTGAAGGTTCATCTAGGACTCAACTGAATTTGTGTGACTGAATTTGTGTAAAAAACCTGATTCAGATTCTGAATTCTGGACTCTGGAACAGCAATGGTTAAGAGGCACTGAGGCCTGATCAAGCTCCTGCCAGAGGGGGCCTCCCACCTGCGGCCTCCCTCCTCTTCTTCACTACTGCCATGTGCCTCGGCAGCTTGTCTCAGGCCACAGAGAAACAGACAGTGGCAGGTTCAAATCCACACAGGCTGGGCCCAGGGCCCCTGTGTTTAGCACTCTGCTCCTTTTAAAACATTGGAGGCTAACAGGATCTTTGTAATCAGGAAACTAAGATCTGAAAATGTCTTTATTGAGCTCCTATTGACCAGTTTTTTCTCCTCTCCTCTCCTCTGGTTCTATCCTGGTGCTCTTTCGCTCAACTCTAACGCTCTACCATTTTGAGCCATAGCATCACTTCCAGTTTTTTTTTTTTTTTTTGGTCGGTCGTGGGGCTTGAACTCTGGGCCTGGGCGCTGTCCCTCAGCTCTTCAGCTCAAGGCTAGCGCTCTACCACTTGAGCCACAGCGCCACTTCCGGTTTTCTGGTGATTTATTGGAGATAGGAGTCTCACGGTCTTTCCTGCCCGGGCTGGCTTTGAACTGTGATCCTCAGATCTCAGCCTCCTGAGTAGCTAGGATTACAGGCGTGAACCACCAGCGTCTGGCTCACTTCCAGTTTTTGAATGGACTTCCCTGCTTAGGCTGGTTTCGAACCACCATCCTCAGATCTCAACCTCCTGAGTAGCTAAGATTACAGGCATGATCCACTGGCACCTGGGCTTTGATCAGTACTTTTTATTTCCTTTGGCAGTGCTGGAGACTGAATGCTCTCAGACCTTGAGCTAGCTAGGGAAGAGGTCTATCACCTGAGCCATACCCTTAGCCCTTACTTTCATATTTTCTTTCACAAAATCCTTTCAAATATCAAGGTTTCATGATCCTATGTAAAGAAGAGGGAAGTGGATCCTAAAAATATGGTGTAATTTTGCAAACGTGAATCTGACACCAAGTTCTGACCAGGTGCCAAAGGCTTCTACGTGTAATTCCAGCATCCAGGTGCAACAACACATTCAATATAACACTTGAGATTTAACACATATACTATACGTATCATCTGCTTAAAGCATTCACTGAATTTTCAATTGTTAATAAATTCATCATCACCACCAGCCGGGCACTGGTGGCTCACGCCTGTAATCCTAGCTACTCAGGAGGCTGAGATCTGAGGATCACAGTTCAAAGCCAGCCCAGGCAGGAGAGACCGTGAGACTCCTATCTCCAATAAACCACCAGAAAACTGGAAGTGGCGCTGTAGCTCAAGTGGTAGAGCGCTTGCCTTGAGCTGAAGAGCTGAGGGACAGCGCCCAGGCCCAGAGTTCAAGCCCCACAACCGACAAAAAAAGAAAAATTCATCATCACCACAGTCTAGCTTAGAACATTTTCTTCAACCCCAAAATAAAATTTTTATTACTTGTTTCCTTTTTGTTTTGACCCCAGCCCTAGGCAGGCACTAATATATGTTCAATGTATGTTTCCCTTGTTTGGAAATTGGAATATATGATGTGTTGTGTGGGGCTATAGTTGCTTTTTTTTCTTTTTTTTGTGGAGGAGGTTTGATATTGAACTTAAGGCTTCAAGCATTCTAGACAGGCATGACTTAAACAATGTCCCCCCCCCCAAGCTGGGCACCGGTGGCTCACACGTGTAATCCTAGCTACTCAGGAGGCTGAGATCTGAGGCTCTCAGTTCAAAGCCAGCCTGGGCAGAAAAGGCCATGAAACTCTTATCTCCAATAAAACACCTGAAAACCAGAAGAGGTGCTGTGGCTCAAGTGGTAGAGCACTCACCTTGAGCTGAAGAGCTGAGGGGACAGTGTCCAAGCCCAGACAACCAACACACACACACACACACACACACACACACAGAAATTCAGATGTTCTTGCCAAACATTGGTGGCTCACACCTGAAATCCTAGCTTCTCAGGAGACTGGGTTCCAGAGGCTAAAGGTTCAAGGCCAACACAGGCAAAAATATTCACTGATACCATCTCCAAACTAACCAGCAAAAAGCTGGAGTTGTGGCTTAAGTAGTAGAGGACTAGTGAAGCAAGCAAGTATGAGACACTGAATTCAAGCCCCGATATACCCAAGGGGGGGGGGATGCCCCTTCTTAAAGGGACAAGGGTGACAGAAAGGAAAAGCAAATGAAGGAGATAGCTTGTTATTTTTTGTTTTCATTTTTTGCTAGTCCTGGGGCTTGAATGCAGGGCCTGAGCACTGCCTCTGAGCCTCTCTGTGCTCAAGGCTAGCTAGTACTCTACCACTTGAGCCACAGTGCCGCGCCACTTCCAGCTTTTTCTGTTTTTTTTTTTTCTGATCCGGTTGTGGGGCCTGAACTCTGGGCCTGGGCGCTGTCCCTCAAGCTCTTCAGCTACCATTTGAGCCACAGCGCCACTTCTGACTTTTTCTGCTTATGTGGTGCTGAGGAATTTGAACCCAGGGCCTCACGCATGCGAGGCAAGCACTCTACCACTGAGCCACCTTCCCAGCCCTGTTTTGTTGTTTGTTTTTTTTATTTTATTTATTTTTTTTGGGTCCGGTCGTGGGGCCTGAACTCTGGGCCTGGACGCTGTCCCTCAGCTCTTCAGCTCAAGGCTAGCGCTCTACCACTTGAGCCACAGCGCCACTTCCGGCTTTTTTCTTTTTTGCTTATGTGGTGCTGAGGAATCGAACCCAAGGCCTCATACATGCAGGGCAAGCATTTTACCACTGAGCCACCTTCCTGGCCCAGAAGCTATTTTATGTCCCATTAACCACTAAAAAGCAGGAAGTGGCGTTGTGGTGCAAGTGGTAGAGTACTAGCCAGCCTTGAGCCAAAAAAAAAAAAAGCTCAGGGATGGGTGCCCAAGCCCTGATTTCAAGCCCCAGTACTACCACCAAGAAAAAGGGGCGGGGGGTTGATGGGGATCTGCCAGGCTGGAAGTGGAAGATACGGTTTCAAGTTGCCGAGCACAAAGCTGGAGGAGGAGGAGGAGGATTCCTATGGTAATATTTATGAAATGCCTACTATGCCAGACTAAGGAATGCTAAGGAATGGAATTCAGTGAACAAAACAGATTCCTGCCTTTTTGGAATTTATTTTCTCACAAGAGGAGACAAGATTTGTTTTTTTAACAGTAATGGAGTTTTTCGAGTGGTGTCTCCCTCTCCTTCCCTCCTTCCTTCCTTCCTTCTCTCCTCCCCCTCCCTTTCTTTCTTTCCAGTCCAGGCTACCACTTGTGCCACAGTGCCACTTCTGGTATTTTCTGTGTATGTGGTACTGAGGAATTGCTACCCAAGCACCCTACTACTAAGCCACATTCCCAGCCCTCAAGTAGTGTCTTAAGTGGATTCTTCAGCCTGGATTGCAATCCACCTATTTACTAGAATGGCACTGCATCCAGCTAGTCACTGAGATTGGAGCTCATCAGTGGTTTCCTCATGGTGCTCAGAACTTGGCCTGACATTCCAGGCTCCAGGTGATCTGGTCAGCACAGATCTCTTGCTGTCTCCTGACATACATCCACACAGTGAGCATCCAGGGAGTTCCAGTCTGACTTTCTGCTCCTCACTGGATATCTACAGTGCATCCTCAAACAACGGGTGGAGTCTTCCATGCAAATTGAATTATGCTGCTCCATTGAAATTGGGATGAAATCCAGCCTTCTAGTTTTTGCTTTCTTTTTTTTCTTTCATTGCTGGGGTTTGAACTCAAGGCATTGCACTAAACAGATAGCTATTCCACCACTTGAACCATGGTTTCCAGTTTCTAGTTTTTGTTTTGTCAGTTATGGGGCTTGAACTCTGGTCCTGAGCACTGTCCCTCAGCTCTTCAGCTCAAGGCAAGCGCTCTACCTCTTGAACCACAGCGCCATTTCTGGTTTTCTAGTGGTTTATTGGAGATAAGAGTCTCACAGACTTTCCTGCCTGGGCTGGCTTTGAACCATGATCCTCAGATCTCAGTCTCCTGAGTAGCCAGGATTATAGGCATGAATCACTGGTGCTCAGCCAGTTTCTAGTCTTAAGGAGTTTCCATTGACTAAATTTGGGACAATTTGAACACAGAAATAAGTGAAGTTAATAATTCATAATAACATTACCAGAACATATATAAATCCAGGGGTTCTATTGACAATAGATATATAAATATATGAGCAGGAGTGTCAAAATTTGATCAGCAATTGTGGAGGGAGTGCTAGAGTTGAAAATGTGTGTGTGTGTGTGTGTGTGCTGGTATAGGTCTTGAACTCAAAGCCTTGAGCTATTGCTTGGCTTTTTCATTCAAGACTGGTGCTCTACCACTTGAGTCACACTTTTACTTCTGGCTTTTTTTGCTGATTGATTGAGTTTCTCAGATTTGTTTGTCTGGGCTGGCTTTGAACCAGGATCCTCAGATCTCAGCCTCCTGGGTAGCTAGGTTTATAGGTACAGGCTGAATTTGCCTTTTTTTTTTTTTTCTAGTCATGGGGTTTAAACTCTGGGCTGGGGCACTATCTTTGATCTCTTCAGCTCAAGGCAAGTGCTCTACCACATGAACCACAGCCCCACTTCTGGTTTTCTGTTGGTTAATTGGAGGTAAGAATCTCATGGACTTTCCTCCCCGGGGGCTAGCTTTAACCATATCTCAGATCTCAGCCTCCTGAGTAACTAGGATTACAGGCGTGAGCCACCAGTGCCTGGCATGAATTTGCATTTTATACACATTATGATACATCACTTACTTAGGTACAAACCGTTAGTAGATATAAATCTCTTTACTTTCAATCACCAGAGGGACAGACATTGCTGCCTGTAGTTGCTACACAGAGAAAGACACAGTGTCACTTACATAATCATCCAGTCCTGAATTCATAATCCCTATATAATACATTAATGGAAAAAAGAAAACAACAACAGACCAGCTGGGTAGGAGAATCATTCTATTAAAATAAAGGGGAAGACTGCACTCTTCAATAATGTCAGCATCATAAAAGACAGAGAAAAGCTAACTACTCCAGAGAAAAAAAATGCTGAAAAGAACATGATGCAATACATCATTCCTAGGCTTGACCCTGTACTAAAGCAGAAAATGCTACAGGAAAGACATTACAGAGACAATCAACAAATTAGCTGCCATTTTGTATCAAGGTTAACCTTAATGTAATGGACAAGGTATTATGGGAGGAAATATACACTGTAGTTAGGGATACAGGAACATGATGTATGCAACATATTCTCAAATAGTTTAGAATAAAAGGTATATATGTTAAATGGGGAGAGAGAAAGGGGGGAGGGGGAGGAGTTGCACACTAACAGTAGAGAATATGGAGCAAAAGAAAAATGGATGCCCTTTTGTACCATTCTCTCAACCTTTCTGTAATTTTGAAATTTCTAAATAAAAAGTTAAAACAGAAAAAAAAAACACCCTAAATTCCTTACCATGGCTCACAAGGCCACTGCTATCAAGTAGCTCCCAGCATGCTCAGCGTCTGTGGCACAGACTACAATTGCCATTTTCCCAATGAACCAAGCTCTTTCCACTTGTGGGCCTTTCTGTCCCTATTGCTGCCTTTCTACAGAATTCTCTTGTCTCTAAGCAGGTCTCAGGAATAAGACTCCCACTTTCTCAAAATGGCCCCCTCCCTGCCCACCTCCCCAATTTAGACTTTCTGGAGCCTTTGAACTTTTTCTTCACAACACAGATCACAGTTTTGTAAAGTGTGCATTTGAGGAAGGATCACTATAGCCTTGGTGGTTCCCCAAAGCCAGGGCTTGCTTATGAACGCTTCTTCCACACCTGCTGCTCGGGCAGACTCATCTGTGGGCACTCAGTAGGCAGCTGTCTGAATAAAGGATGAATTCCATTCTTTTAAGTTCACCTCCAATTCTCAGAGAACACACCCTGCAGTCCATCTCTAGCCCCAAGAACGAATTCTAGAGGCTTCATCATGGAATGCTTTTTGGACTGCCCAATACCACAGAAGTATTTGAAACTGAGAGGTCATGATAAGGAGAAAGGGAGACTCAGGAGAAGTAAATTGAAGGTGAGATGCTGAACTGCAAACCTAGAAGCTTTGAGAGGAGAAGTCAAGGAGGCTGGTAGTTTATTCAGTGAGTCCTGAGGAGAGACAGGGACAGAGAGACAGAGACAAAGCTGGGCGCCAATAGTTTATAGCTCATACCTAGCTACTCAGGAGGCTGAGATCTGAGGATTGCAGTTCAAAGCTGCCTGGACAGCTGTGAGCTTCTGATCTTCAAGTAACCAGCAAAAGGGCTGGAAGTGAAATTGGAAGTGGAGCTCCAACCTTAAGCAAAAGAGCTCAAGTAAAACAGTGCCCCAGGCCCTGTCCCCCAAGAGAGACAGAGAGAGACAGAGACCGAGATATGCAGGGATGGGTCCTGAAGACCCTGACTCGAGGACTAACCAGAAAAAAAAAAAGCAGCAAAAAGGTGGCAGGCAGAGAAATGGGTAATGTCAGGAGAGACAATTGTTGAAGGCAAAAAGGAGGCAGACACTTGGGTATTCAAACCTATACTTTTGGATTTTCTTTGTCCTTGGATGAGATCAGTAGTCTGACGGTGATGGGTTGAGGCGGCTGTGTAGGTGGAGGGCTTAGACTGTCTAATTTGAAGTTGACATTATAGAAGACTTGTGACTTTGGACACTGGCTTTAACTTTCCCAGACGTCAAGCCCTCTTCCGCACACTGGGAGCAGTGCCAGGATTGACTTCAGCAGGCTGTCGTCAGGGACATGTGAAGTCATCTCTGGGAGGCTTTTTGAGCCAGGCCTGGTGCACATCTTGTGCACGAAGTACAGCCACATCACAACAGAACATGGAACATTCCTCAGCTCAGCTTGCACAGTAGCAACCATTTCGGATAAGAATCAGAGTCCCTCACCACCTTTTGTCATGTCCCCTTTCTATGATTTGATTCCTATTAAAGATAACACACACAGGAGCTCCAGTAGCGCAATTGGTTAGTGCGCGGTACTTATAACACATACAGCTGGGCACTGGTGGCTACACCTGTAATCCTAGCTACTCAGGAGGAGGCTGAGATCTGAGGATCATGGGTCAAAGCCAGCCCAGGCAGGAAAGATGATGAGACTCTTATCTCCATTTAAATACCAAAATAGCTGGAAGGAGAGCTGTGGCTCAAGCGGTAGAGGGCTAGCTTTGAGCACAAAAGCTCAGGGACAGCGCCCAGGCCCTGAGCTCAAGCCCCAGAACCAGCACCAAAAATGAACAAAAACAAACCCCCCCCCCACAGACATAGTAGGCAGGTTTCCACTTAACACCATTTTTCCAAAACTTCCTTTTGAAAATCAGCTGTCTCTGTTTCTAAAGAGAGTGAGTCATACCACATTGGAGTTTACCCACTTGGTTGGAATTGATCATCAGCTAAGAGCACTTTGTATGCCTTTTCCCGGATGCCACTACAGTGTCATCTCCTCAGTGACCTCTATGAATGGAAGTATTCTCAGGCACCCTATTGGAGGATACTATTCATGTCTGCACACAATTTCTGACCACTCCATCTCTGAAGAGATAGCATTTAGAAAGCACTTTCCCAGCAGCCCTCCCCCCTTGCCATCCTCACACCTCCCCTGCGAGGTAGATACAGCAGGTCATGAGCATACTGGCCCACATTCATCAAACATTTAGCATTTACAACATACCATGCTCTGTCTGTGTCCAGCATTTTCATTTTGGTCCCATTTAAACTCACCACAACCAAAATGACGACTCATTTTACTGAAGAGGAAAATGGACTGGTTGGAACTGGTTCCAAGTTAGAGGTAGTACGTAATGAAGCTAGGAGTTGAACCTTGGACTGACTCCAAAGCCACACATTATCACTTCACAAAGCAAGCGTATTTTTTTTCTGATATTATTCTACCCATTTAATCAGAGCTCAGAGAGGTAAATGGAGGGTCCCAAGGTCTCACCAGCAGAAACTGGCAAAGCCTGGGTTCCATCCTTGAACTGTCTGGCTCCAAGGCCTGTGACACTGTGCAGCTTTAGTGACTGAGCACACACTAGAGGGTGTTGTTGGGGCAGCACACATGCCTCTCCAATCCCCTGAGCCCACGGTAATATTCCTAATGTAGCTTTTTCTTCCTTTGTTGGGAAATAGGTGTTTTTCTTGAATGTCAAAAAGCAATCAGTGAAGGTCAAGTGCTGGTGGTTCACACCTGTAATCGTACTTACTCAAGAGGCCAAGAGCTGAAGATTACAGTTCAAAGACAGCCTGAGTAAAAAAGTCTACAAGACTCTTGTCTCCAATTAGTCAGCAAAAAGCTGGAAGTAGAGGTGTAACTTAAGTGGTACAGTACCAGCCTTGAGCAAGAGAAGCTGAGTAGGAATACGAGGCACTGAATTCAAGCCCCTGGACTGGCACACACACGAAATCAGCAAAATGAGGGCAAGCACTAGAATTTGCCTTTGAGAATTTATGCTCACTAGTATATAGGAATTCTCAGTTTTAAGACATCCACTGTCAAATCACAAGAAAGACAAGAAAAGGCTGACACAGAATGTGAAGTTAAGGTAGACATTTCTGGAACTTGGGACAGGAGCCCAGGAGAGATGTTGTTACCTAATCAGTCCTTCTGTAGCTCCTGACATGTTAAAATTGTTCTTGATATGTTAAAATTGTATCTGTGGCCCTCTGCTGTGAACAGTCAGTCACATTCACAAAAGAGCTAAATATAAATAGGGTTACACTGTTATCTTCTATATAATTCGATAGATTTTCTGGGAAATAACATGTTTTGAAAACAAGTCAAGTTTGGGCTGGCGGAATGGCTCAAGTGGTAGACTGTCTGCCTACAAAGGACAAAGCCCTGAGTTCAAACTCTAGGACCATCCAAAACACCCAAAACGAGAGAAACAAAAAAAAATCCCACATTGGTAAGTCACTATATTGGCAATTTCAACTTATGTGTAGTGCCATTAATCTAACTGGATATTTAAACATTTTTGTTATCTAAATACTACCCAGTAGTATTTGCTGCCATTTTCCAGTTATTGTTGTTGTTGGTGGTGGTGTGTGTGTGTTTCAGTACTTAAGGAAGACCTCAAGCTCTCATTCAGCTTTTTCACTCATAGCTGGTGCTCTAACCAGCATTTTTCTGGTTCACTGGAGATAAGAGTCTTGAGATTTTTCTGCCCACATTGGCTTCAAACCTCGATCTTCAGATCTCAGACTCCCAAGTAGCTATGATTACAAGTGTAAGCTACTTATTATAGCCCCAGTTTTAAAATATTTGCTACAGACTAGTTGTGTGTTTGTGTTTTGTTTTTTACCTGTTGGTCATGGGGCTTGAACTCAGAGGGACTAGATGGTGTCCCTGAGTTTTTCTGCTCAAGGCTAGCACTTTGAGCCACAGCTCCATTTCCAATTTTCTCTTGGTTAATTGGAGATGAGTCTTACCCATTTTCCTGCTTGGGCTCCCTTTGAACCCGGATCCTTAGATCGCAGGGCAGCCACTTGAGTAGCTAGGATTACAGGCATGACCCACGGGCACCTGGGGTATATGTGTGTGTTAAGCTCAGAAACTTATGACAAATACAGGATAACATGATTTCAGGAATTTTCAACAATTCCATTTTTTCATTCCTAAATCCTAAAGATGAAAATCTGGGAATTTGGAAGCACTAATTAATAAATCTTTGTTACCTGAATTTCCTCAGTAGCCAAATAGGAAATAGTACAGAGGCCATCTTCCTGGGTCTCTAGGAAATAGCCACACGAAACAGGCTAGTGCTCTGCCACTTGAGCTACCCCTCCACTTCTAGCTTTTTGGTGGCGAACTGGAGAAAAGTCTCGCAGATTTTCCTGCCTGGGAAACCGTGATCCTCAGATCTCAGCCTCCTGAGTAGCTCGGATTACAGGCGTGAGCCACCAGTGCCTGGCACACTCTTAGAATTTTTAAAAAACGGTTTTGTACTTTACCACGGAGAAAAATGGGATGCTACCTAAAACAGCTCAATCTAGCGTGTCGTGCAAGACACGTGGCAGTAGCGCAGGCTGTGGAGCCAGGCTGGCAGACGTGCGCTGCGGCGCTGGATCTGCTACACGCTGGCTCTGAGACCTGGCCAAGTCCTCTCACCTCTCCCAGACATCGCTTTTCCGTCTGCAACACGTGAAATGATCAGTATCTCCGACACAGGGAGCTTGTGAGGATGAAATGGGCTAATTCCCGATGACGGCAGTGCCTGGCCCAGTGTAAGCCCTCAATAAACAGAAGACATTCTTTCCTAGTGTGCCAGGAAAGTCAGGAAGCAAGGCTTTGGGGCAAGCCCTGGGAACGCCTCACACGGTTCATGTGCCCATCTCCATCCTGTCCTTCCACGGGGGTTCACGACGGGGGCAGCTACCTGGGCAAGGAAGCCTCTGGGTCCTGCAGGTTCCCAGGCTGACCGGCGAGAGGGGCACCGGGAGGAAGCTCCGGGGCTGAACCTCAGTCCACTCACAAGCCCCGCACTCACCAGGTTTGGGAGGGGGGGGGGCCGCATGGGCGTTTCCACGCATGCGTGAGAGCAGGGCATCACGTGGCAACGCACGCGGCCCTCCGCCGCTTGCTCTTGGCTACGCTGGTTCTCGCGAGAGCAAGGTGAAGCTGGGAGGACGGGAGGCGGCCGCTGAGGTGATGGCCGTCTCTGCTCTGCTGAGCCTCGCTGGAAGCCTCTCGGGGCTCGTGGGGTGTGAGTTCCCCGCAGTTCCCCACAGGTGGGGCGCTGGTGATCCTTAGGTTGGGCCCTCGTGTCCTGCACAGCGCGTGGAGCACGGAAGCTCCGTCTGCCGTGGGCACGAGCGGACTTGGGCTGAGGGAGGCCTACAGGCCTCGTGGTTTCCAGCAAGCCGCTTCACCTCCCTTTCCCTTGGGGGACCGTCCTGGGCGCCCTGGCGGCCTTGCTTCCTCCCCCAGACACTCGGGCATCCGGTACCATGGAACTGGGCCGGGCATTTGTCCGGAGGCCCCTGCGGGGAAGGAGCCGCCTGAGGGGTTCTGATTTCAGGCCTCTCTCTTGGAGAGCTCTTCTGGTCATCCTCATTCCTGAATCCTGCAAGGAGAAAAATCTGGGTAGCATTTCCTCTGCACCTCTCACTCCCCGCCCCACACACCCCCAGACTAGGAAGATGGGGCGTTTCTTTTTTTTTTTTTTAATGCTGGTCCTGGGGCTTGAACTCAGGGCCTAGGCGCTGTCTTTGAGCTTCTTTGTGCTTAAGGCTGGTGCTCTCCCACTTCAGCTACAGCTCCACTTCCAGTTTTTGAGTGGTTAATTGTAGATATGAGTCACTCGGGGACTTTTCTGCCCAGGCTGGCTTGGAACCCGCAATCCTCAGATCTCAGCCTCTTGAGTAGGATTACCGGTGTGAACCACCCGTGCCCAGACACTACCAGCTTTTTGGTGGTTAGCTGGAAATAAGAATCTTACAGACCTTTCCTATCGGGGCTGGCTTCTAACTGTGATCCTCAGATCTCAGCCTCCTAAGTAGCTAGGATTGCAAGTGTGAGCCACAAGCCTTCAGCAAGAAGACTTTAAGTGAAATTCAAACCCACTGTTTCATTCTTATCTCAATAGAAATAACTAGCGGCAGTGGGATTAACACCTTCAAATAGAGAAATTGATCATCAGCCTAAATCCAATGAGAGGCCTGTAGAGCTGGCTGGTGCTCTACCACCTGAACCAGACCTCTAGCCTTGCTTTTTGTTGGCTAATTGGAAATTGTGTTTAGAGAACTTTTTTCTTCATCTGGCTTGGAACTGCAGTCCTCCAGTCTCAGCTTCCTGATTACCTAGGATTACAGGTATGAGCCACTAGCACCTGGCTAGTTTTTTGTTTGTTTTTGTCGGTAGCCAGAATTGAACTCTGGGCCTGGGCGCTGTCCCTCAGCTCTTCAGCTCAAGGCTAGCGCTCTACCATTTGAACCACAGCACCACTTCCAGTTTTCTGGTGGTTTACTGGAGTCTCCTGAACCTGTTTGCCCAGGCTGGTTTTGAACCATGATCCTCAGATCTCATCCTCCTGAGTAGCTAGGATTACAGGCTTGAGCCACTGGTGCCCAGCCTGGCTAGTTACTTTTCAATTGAGAGTGTTATATTTTTACTGTGACCAGTCTGGGAGGAGCTACTCCTAATTCCTAATTATGCCTCCCTGTAATGGAGATGGCAGACCATCTTCCCTGGTGAGTTTTGTTGGGATGGAAATCTCAGTAACATTTGCCAGCACAGCAGGAGCCACCACATAAGGTTTGGTGATCTCTGATAGAGGCCTTGGCCAAGCATGTAGAAAACTAGCAGAAGCCCTGCTTCCAATCCTTCCTTGCAATGCAGTCCTTGGCAAGCTGCATAATAGGTCCAGTCTTATTCAGCTATTAGATGGAGAAAATTGCCAGATGTCAGTGGCTCCTGCCTACAATCCTCGCTATTCAGAAGGCTTCAGATCTGATGATTGAGATTTGAAGACAGACAGACAGGAAAGTCTCGGCTCCCTGAGTAGCTAGGATTACAGGCGTGAGCCACCAGTGCCTGGCTTCTCATTACTTTTGAGATATGGTCTCACATTCATGCCTGAACCAAAAATCTCCTATTTATAGTTCTAGCATTACTTGGATGACAATACATGGTAACATGATCAACATGGTAGAGATAGTCTTTTGAACTTTTTCCTGGTTTTAACGTGAACCTTGATC
Source organism: Dipodomys ordii (assembly GCF_000151885.1). Classification (NCBI taxonomy): domain Eukaryota; kingdom Metazoa; phylum Chordata; class Mammalia; order Rodentia; family Heteromyidae; genus Dipodomys; species Dipodomys ordii. The sequence continues at coordinate 5,844,608 of NW_012267230.1, forward strand.
CACTTTTCTCTGCCTCCAAATTAGTTAAAGAGTAAAATATGAGCTACTATACTCAGCCTTCATTGGATTTTTAAACAAAAATGTAGTTGACTTTCATGGGCTCCTGTGATGAGAAACTTTGTCAGTAGAGGGCGCCAAGGGATATTCTAAATAATAGTAACTTCCCCCCTCTAAAATATCTAGGGATGTAGGGCACGCCATAAAAGCATGACCCTCAATTACTGGTGTGTTTCGATGTGTGTGTTTATGTGTGTATGTACGTACGTACACATGCATGCATGTGCATTTGCCTGAGTACATTGTTTACCTAGCCCAGCACTTGGCACAGATGGAATACCTGCTAAATAGGAACCATTGTGGGGCTGGGAAGGTGGCTCAGTGGTAGAGTGCTTGCCTTGCATGCTTGAGGCCCTGGGTTCAATTCCTCAGCACCACATAAGCAGAAACAAAAAAGCCGGAAGTGGTGCTGTGGCTCAAGTGGTAGAGCGCTAGCCTTGAGCTGAAGAGCTGAGGGACAGCGCCCAGGCCCAGAGTTCAGGGAGGACTCAGGAATCACAGAGCAGTGAGCACAGGGATGGGCCTCCAGGCACTAGTTCTTGACAGCAACCCTAGCTGTGTTCTTAGGCAAGTCATTTCATTGTACTAAAACAAAGTTACTTGTTTTTTAAATGGAGGCAATAGTTTCTTGCCGGGAGGTTGCAAGGAACAGAAAAATGTAAGTGTCCCTAGTGTAGGGCTGACACACAGCAGTAACTTAGCATGGCAGCTCCAGGTAAGGAAAACAGAGAAAGCTGTGGGTGGGAAATTCTCTTCAGAAAGGGGGTCTTGTAATTCCACTTTCCAAGCATCTGTAGACTACCTCAAGAGGGTCCCAAATAGATAGAGAACACTACAAATACTGTTCCAAATGGTGAAGAATTTGTCTTCATCTGTACTCGGAAAGCTTGCTAAGCATGTGGACTCAAATCTACCTAGTTAACTAGGAGACAAGTGCTTCAGTTTTCTCATCTGTAAATAGAAATAATGCTAGCACCTACCTCACAAAGTTGATTTTGAGAGGATGACTGTAGCACTCACAGATTATTACCTAGCTCAGTCAATAGCTCACGTTCTCTTTCTTTCTCTTTCTTTTCTTCTTTCTTTCTCTCTCCCTTCCTTCCTTCCTTCCTTTCTTATTTTCTTTCTTCCTTCCTCAGTCCTGGGGCTTGAACTCAGGGCACTGTCTGTAGGCTTCTTTTGCTCAAAGCTACCACTCTACCACCCAGGGCATCATGTATGCTAGGTAAGCACTCTACCACTAAGCCACATTCCTAGCCTGAGACAAGCTTATTATGTAGCCTAGAGTGACCTTGTACTTGAGATCTTTTGGCCTGTCTCAGCCTCCTTAGTAATGGGAGTACAAACATGCTCTACCACAACCAGATTTTTTTTTTTTTGGTCTGGTAGTGGGGCCTGAACTCTGGGCCTGGGCTCTGTCCCTCAGCTCTTCAGCTCAAGGGTAGCGCTCTACCACTTGGAGCCACAGCGCCACTTCCGGGTTTTTTCTTATGTGGTGCTGAGGAATCGAACCCAGGGCCTTGAGCATCCACAGTGCCACTTCTGTTTTCTAGTGGTTTAGTGGAGATAAGAGTCTCACGAACTTTCCTGCCTGGTCTGGCTTTGAACTGCGATCCTCAGATAGCAGCCTCCTTGAGTAGCTAGAATTATAGGCATGAACCACCAGCGCCTGGTTATTTTATGTGGTCTATTATTCAGAATAATTGCTTGAAGTTAGCTTTTAGATTCTCACCCAAGTTGGGTAGCAAATTTGGACTCAATGGCTTTTTCTTTTCTTTTCTTCTGCCCATCCTGGGGCTTGAACTCAGAGCCTAGACACTGAACTTGAACCTTTCCGTCCTCAAAGCAAGTGCCACAATGCCACTTCTGGCTTTTTCTGTTTATGTGGTACCAAGGAATCAAACACAGGGCTTCATGCATGCTAGGTAAGCACTCTATCACTAAGCAACATATTCCCAGTCTCTTAATTGCTTTGTAAGGACCCCAAACATAGTTTGAGTCCAAGTTGAATTGTACAACTATGAGAGAAAACTGAGTTATATAAGTATTGAACAACAGCATAGCAGGATTTTAGATGTTTGTCTTCTGTATGCTACATTTTTAAAAAGATTTAACACTTAAGTCCCCTCTGGAAAGGTAAACTAGTTCTGTTGGAAATGGGTGTGAGTTCAATGGGCTGTTAGATGCACAGTGATGAAATAAGACATGGAGAAGGGTCTGAAGATGGAGACAGAAGGTCTCAGTGACATGGATACATACAAAGAAAAGTCCCCTTGCCAGGATCACATGTGAGAGCCACCATCACCTACTGTTTTTTTTTGTTTGTTTGTTTGGTTGGTTTGGTTTTTGCCAGTCCTGGGGCTTCAACTCCGAGCTTGGGCACAGTCCCTGAGCTCCTTTTGCTCAAAGCTAGTACTCTACCACTTGAGCCACAGTACCACTTTTGGCTTTTTTTTTGTGCTTAATTGGAGATAGGAGTGTCATGGTTTTGAACTGCAATACTTAGATGTCAACCCCTGAGTAGGTAGGATTACAGGTATAAGCCACCGGCACCAGGCTGTTTTTTGATCTTTGAAACAGTTTTGCTATGTAGCTCAGGCCTCAAACTCATTATCTTCCTATCTCTCCCTCCCAGTTTCAGACATGTGCCACCATTTTTCTCACATACACAAAAAAATTCCACCTTTTTTACAACATATATGTTAAATAGCCTAGTGCTCCATAGATGTATTAATAAAGCACCTTTCTTTGTTCTTTTGTGCCATTCTTGCTGGTCGAACTCTAGGCCTGGGTGCTGTCTTTGGGCTTTTTGCCTAAGGTTAACGTTCTACCACGCTGAGCCACAGCACCACTTCCAGCTTTTTTTTTGCATAGTTTATTGGAGATCAGAGTCTCACACTTTCCTGCCTGGGCTGGCTTTGAACTGTGGTCCTCAGATCTCAGCCTCTGCAGTAGCTAGGATTACACGTGTGAACCATTGGTGCCTGGCAATAAAGCACTTGTTAAAAGGGGATCAAAGGCATCTGGGCCAGGACCACTTTTGAATTGACTTAGCCACACCTGTGAACTAGTGGGTAACAATGTTATTATTGGATTGTTCACTTGGTATTAGCTAATATATTTCTTTAAGTGCCAATCAGGTCAGACACCCTTCCCTATTGAACCATTGAGATGCATAGGGCACTGGAGAAACCATCCCCAGGCTGTTTTCTAATCTGTAAAACAGATAAGAGTAATACTGACACCTGGGCATAATACATCTGACACTATAAAACCTAAAACAGCCTAGGGCTGCTACTCAGTGCAGAGTGCTGTTCATCCTCAGCAATGGGAAAAGAAAAAGTTTGACCTTGGGTCTCCGGAAGCTAGAAATCCAGGAGATAGGAATTTGACCTTTGTTTCAGATGATGGAAGCATGCCTGGGCTATTCCAAAATAACTTTCTCCTAGGTCTGGGCTTCTGTATAAAAGGGATACAATAGGAACTGTTAAGCATGGTGTAAGTGGTAGAAGGCCTGTCGCAAGCAAAAATGCTAAGTGAGGTTTGAGATCCTCAATATCAACCCCACTACCAGCCCCAAAAGGAAAGAAAATGGGGGGGGGGGCCGTGCCAGTGGCTCACGCCTGTAATCCTAGCTACTCAGGAGGCTGAGCTTGGAAGATGGCAGTTCAAAGCCAGCCCAGGCAGGAAAAACCGTGGGACTCATTTCCAATTAATCACTAAAAAGCCCTAAGTGGAGTCCAGGTTCCTATGATAAAGTGCTAGTCTTGAGCAAAAAACCTCAGGGACAGCTCTTAGGCCCTGAGCTCAGGCCCCAGAACGAGCACAAAAAAGAAAAAAAAAAAAAAGAGTGAATTCCGGCGTGTAAGTTGAAGACACCAACGCAGCTTGCTCGGGGATCCTCCAGCCCCTGTCAGTGCAGGAAACCAGGGCCTGGAGGAGGCCTACAGAAGATAACGCCCAGGGCCTCAGTCTAGTCCCGAGCCCTGCAGGAAGAGGGCTCTGGCCTTCCGCAGGAGCAGAGCGGCCCCGCCCTCTTCAGCACGTGCGGGGTTAGGGGAGAAACTGAGGCTCTGTTCACCTCGAGGGGCAGCCGGGGGTCAGTACCCACCCGCACGCGAGCCCACAGCCGGGCCCCACCCCCGGAGCCACTTCTCCACCCAGGCCCCGCCTCCGGCGGAAGTCCGCCCTTGGCCGCTCTAGCAGGAGGGCTGCGTCGGTGACCTTAACTCTTCCCGCCGCCTCGGCGCTCCCACGCCTGGCCGGTCAGGCTCGTCCTTTGTTTCCTCGAGGCGTCACAAAAGGTGGTGCTGGAAGCAGAACCTACGACGCGCACTGTACATTGTACAGAGGTGGCGACTGACAGCACACAACCGCTGACCCAATCCAAGCTCATGGAGGTCTGTTTTCATTTAGTCCAAAAGCAGCTCTTTGGCTCCCTTCCAGATTCTTAATATATGTACATTAAAGACCTCAGCGAGGGTCACTGCAGATTAGAGCGTTTTTGTTCTTTGTTTTTTTTTTAAACCTTGTTGACACTCCTAAAGGCCTGAGTACAAGTCATGCTACTAGGAATTTCTAAAATGTAAAGGTTGAAAATACACACTTCACAAAAAGTTAAGCCCCGTGTTGCAGAGCAAGCACATCTGTGATCGCAGCACTGGGGAGAATGGGCAGAAGGATAGTGAGCTCCAATCTGTAGCCCAGGTTACAGATAAAGAGCCCCTGTCTCAAACTCTAAAACCTACAACGAATGGCTTACTACAGCTCAGGCCATGCCGTTCACTTGGTTCATAGTTTGTGCTGTCACACAGATGATAGCAAATTGGAGGAAAAGGAAGATTGGCTCCATTTTTCAGTTAAGGCAACTAAGATCCAGACAGAGGGAAGTGTCTTGCCTAAAATGACAGTATAAATCAGCTTAAACAAGGCATGCTTTCCTTCCTGTCCTGCATTCTGACCCTTTACTACAACATAAGCAAGGAATAAAGAAGGGGAGCGGCAAGAAGGATAACACAACCTGAAATGGTCACTGAAAATGTTAAGTCAGTTACTGTGCAGTGCCCTGTGCCTGTGCTGTGCAGGGTCTTGGGGTCACCAGTCAGAAACACCCCAGCCTTCACAGCTTTACAGTGACCAGTGAAATAACACGTGGCTTCTGCCAGTTGTGTGATGTGCCTGTTCCAAATAATCACCTGGAACTGGAGAAGAGTCACAGGATGAATTGGACCCAAAGTGAGATGGACTTGAGATAACACTCCACTGATACCCAACATCAGGATGTTTGGGGTCTCTAAGAAAGTAGAGTTGGCTTAGGTATACAGAGATAAAGGGGGCAGACGTGTCCTTATTAGCAAAGAAGGTGAGAGGCATAGCAAAAGAAGTACGATGACTTACCAGGGATATGACATAGTGGGAAGTCACAGAGCCTTCCCCGAGGAGGTAAAATGAACTCAAGGCCTGAAAGACACGTGTCGGCCAGTATGAGAGATGACCGAAGAGTTTCTCAACCAGAGAGCCAGCTCCAGTGTGCTGAGGTTTATTAGAGAGTTCAGTGCTAGGAAAGAGTGGTGGATGAGGCCACATGGACAGTGCTTGTCTGTGGTGTTACGGAACTCAGAACTGTGTGTGAAAGCAGGCATGAAAGGAAACCAAAAGCCCAGCTGGCTAGAGGTCAGGAAGTAAGGTATTAATAGGATAGGAAGTGGAGAGATTAGAAGAGGAAGTGAGAAGACATGCTGGCACCTGATACCAGTGCTTGAGAGGTCTGGCTGTGGAGAAGCATGATACGCTCTGCCTCCAGGGTGGTTGGTATTCTGTAACTCCTGGAAATGACCATCCCAGGAGGCAGACTCCAATGTTTCCAACTTGTTACAAGAGCAGCCGGTAGTCCAGATTTTTATATGAGATAATTTGATTTTTAAATGTTGGCAGCATATTCAGCACTATGTCAGCCAAGCAAACCACATGCAGAGGCCAGTAGCTCCCAACTATCATAGTACATAACACTGCTTTAAAAATCCCAACACGGGCTGGGAAGGTGGCTCAGTGGTAAGAGTACTTGCCTTGAATGCCTGAGGCCCTGGGTTCGATTCCCAGACCACATAAGCAAAAAGAAAAAAGCCGGAAGTGGCGCTGTGACTCAAGTGGTAGAGCGCTAGCCTTGAGCTGAAGAGCTGAGAGACAGCGCCCAGGCCCAGAGTTCAGGCCCCATGACCGGACCCCAAAAAAAAAAATTAAAAATAAATAAATAAATAATAAAATAAAATAAAAAATCCCAACACTCAAGTAGTTCACTATATCAATTTAAAATGGAGTTGAAAGCTGGGTACCGGTGGTTCATGCCTATAATCCTAGCTACTCAGGAGGCTGAGATATGGGGATCGCAGTTCAAAGCCAGCCCAGGCAGGAAAGTCTGAGACTCTTATCTCCAAAATCCACCACACAACTGGAAGTGGTGCTGTGGCTCAAGTGGTAGAGTGCTAGGCTTGAGCTTGAAGAGCTCAGGGACAATGCCCAGGCCCAGAGTTCAAGCCCCACCACCGACTAAAAAAAAAAAAGGAGTTAAAACTAGGCATCAGATTTTTAGAAGGTTTTCCAAGTGGTTCCATTGTGCAATAGTTGGAGAACTACTTCCATGGGCTCAAGTATGTTCTTTGGGTTGCAGGCAAAGCCATAGGGAATCAGGAAGGTTTTAGAGTGGGGGAGTAAGCCAGATTGTAGTTTAAGGAAAATCGATTGGTAGGAGACAGTATAGTGTGGGGCAACATTTTTGAGTGCTAGAGTCCCAGAAACAGAGTCCAGATCCCACTAGAATGACCAGCCATCCGTATCTGCTCAGGACAGAGGGTGGTACTGGGACATGAACTTGTAGTGGTAAAATCAGGACTGTCTTGGGCAAACCCAAGGCTTCATCATACTAGGATCCTATCTCTGATCTAAGCTGTCTTCTCAGATTTCTGAGACTGCTCCTTCTAGAAAGTTCCCAAGGAAAGGCATCCATCTTCCTGTGTACACTAACCCAGGATGAGCTTTTCACTTAAGAGACTTGTACTGGGAGCTAGAGATAGGGAGGGGACTGAAGTCCATGTTCTCTACCCACAGTTAAACTCAGGACCATGGAACAAATTTAACAATAAAAGGGAAAAACTGCCCAGTATGGTGGTACTCACCTTCAATCTCAATTATTTGGGAGGTGGAGGTAGGGAATCTCAGTCTGAAGATTACTTAGGCAAAAGTGCAATACCCTTTCTGAACAATACTCTAAAGCAAAAAGGGTGGGGGACATGGTTCAAGTGTGTGGTTAAACATCTGTCTAGCAAGCCAAGTCCCTGAATTCAGGCTCCAGGGAAAAATTAATAAAGAACAAACTACTGACCATAAGACAATGTGGGTGATATTCAAACAATATGAAGTACCCTACTGAGTAAAAGAAAACAGCACAAAGCAGTATAGACTGAACAACTCTTTATGGAAACCTTTAAAACTGATAATCCTAATTTGTGATTTAAAAACAAAATTAAGAGGCAGACGCCAGTGGCTCACATCTGTAATCCTATCTACTCAAGAGCCTGAGATCTGAGGGTTCTAGTTTGAAGCCAGTCCAGGCAAAAAAATCCATGAGACTCTCATCTCCAATGAACTACTCAGAAAAAGCTGGAAGTGGTGCTGTGGCTCAAGTGGTAGAACACTAGCCTTGAGCTGAAGAGCTGAGGGACAGCACTCAGACCCAGGGTTCAAGCCCCATAACTGACAAAATTTAAAAAAAAATAATAAAACCAAAATTAGAGTAGTGATTGCCTCCTGAGAAGTTGGAGGAAAGGGCAAAATAGAGCTTTTTAGGGTGATGGTGATACTTTGTATTTGATAAGGGTTTGCTTTATGCAATTATATGCATTTGTTTGGTTTTGGTGCTAATCTTGGGGCTTGAATTCAGGGCCTGGGCACAGTTCCTAAGCTTTTTATTTTTATTTTTTTTGCTCAAGGCTAGTGCTATCATTTGAGCCACAGCTATGCTTCTAGTTTTTGGTGGTTAATTGGAGATAAGAGTCTCATAGATTTTCCTGCCCAGGCTGGTTTTGAACTATGACCTGTAGGATCTCAGCCTCCTGAGTAGCTAGAATTACAAATGTGAGTCACTGGCACCTGGCTAGATGTATAAATTTGTTAAAACTCAGTGAATCATGCAGTTAATATCAGTGCATTTGCTAAATGGATATTTTACCTTGAAGGAAAAAAAGTACTGGACTTTAGTTAATGATATGTACACTAATGCCTATGGAGAGAAGTTTGTGTCTACAACTTCCTCTGAATGTATCAAGCAAATAAGGTGGATGAATGTGAATATGTGATAAGGCAAGTACAGTACAATGACATAGGGTTTAGGTGGAGGGTATATGTGGGTTTTTTTGTTGTCAGTCATGGGGGCTGAACTCTGGGCTGAACTCTTCAGCTCAAGGCTATTGCCCTACCACCTGAGCCACAGCATCATTTCCAGCTTTTTTCTGCTTATGTGGTGCTGAGGAATTGAACCCAGGGCCTCATGCATGCAAGGCAAGCACTCTACCACTGAGCCAACTTTCCAGCCGCAATATGTGGGTTATTATATAATTCTTCTAACTATCGAATTCTTTTTTTTTTGTCAGTTGTGGGACTTGAACTCTGGGCCTGGGCTCTATCCCTGTGCTCTTCAGCTCAAGGCCAGCGCTCTACCACTTGAGCCACAGTGCTACTTCCGGTTTATTGGAGATAAGAGTCTTACAGAGTTTCCTGACCGGGCTGGCTTTTAACCGCAATCCTCAGATCTCAGCCTCCTGAGTAGTCAGGATTACAGGCATGAGCCACCGGCACCCAGCTATTGAATTCTTTAAACTCATGTTTTTATTTTTATTTGTATTAAAATGAAATGTTTTCTTTCTTTTTTTCTTTTTTTTTTTGGGTCAGTCATGGGCCTGAACTCTGGACCTGGGCGCTGTCCCTCAACTCTTCAGCTCAAGGATAGCGCTCTACCACTTGAGCCACAGTGCCACTTCCGGCTTTTTTCTGCTTATGTAGTGCTAAGGAACCGAACCCAGAGCCTCATGAATGCAAGGCAAGCACTTTACCACTGAGCCACCTTCCCAGCGCTTTAAAATGTTTTCTAATAAAATGTTAGGGCAAAAAATCCTAAGTCTGACCACGTCAGCCCCCTGCTCGTAGCCTTTCAGTAGCTCTTTGTCATAACTACAGTGGAAGCCAAAGTGCAAACAGACCTCCCAAATGGGATGACCAGACATTCTGCTTGTTTCGCTATTACCTGTGGCACTTGGAGATAATTGTGAATACTATTCTCTTTTTCTCAGCCTCCTAGTTTGGATGACAGATTGTATAGATGCGTGTCTTGCCTGTGAGACTCTGCCTGACCTGAATTTACTTCCTACCTCCTCCTCCCTGCCTTTATTACAGCCACACAGATCTGGCATGTTCTGGCTCAGACATATTCCCTTTGCACTCACTGGTCCTTGCCTGGAATGCTTTTCCCCTAGATATTCATTTGGCTCTGCCCTTAACCCCTTCAAACTTTCCTTCAGGTAAACTCACCAAGGAGGCCTTCTCTCTAAAACCTCTCTAAAACTGCAACTTGCTCTTTCCTCACCTCTTTCTGCTTATTTTTCCCCAGTGTACAGACATGGGCCACAGACTGATGCTCCATGAAGAAAAGACCACATATGAGATGTTGATATTGTAAGATTTTATCATAGGGACATTGTAGCCACCTTAGTTGCTGGTAGGCAGTCTATGATGTTATACAGTAATAAGACTGCCCAAGATGCATTTCTCAGAAATGCATGCCATTGGGCTGGGAAGGTGGCTCAGTGGTAGAGTACTTGCCTTGCATGCATGAGGCCCTGAGTTCGATTCTTCAGCACTACATAAGCAGAGAAAGCTGGAAGTGGCGCTGTGGCTCAAGTGGTAGAAGGCTAACCTTGAGCTGAAGAGCTGAGGGACAGTGCCCAGGCCCAGAGTTCAGGCCCACAACCGACCAAAAAAAAAAAAAAAACACCACCCAAGAAATGCATGCCATTCTTAAACATTGAGTGTACTTAAACTTGCTGGGAACAGGCTCCATGTTTTTCTTGGCAGCTCTATGGTTTGAGTTCAGTACCTCATGTTTGCTAGGCAGGTGTGCTACTACTTGAGCCACATTCTTTGCTTTAGTTAATTTTTTAGATTTGGTCCTCCAGTTTTTGCTCTGCTGACCTTGGACCAAGATCCTTCTACCAATGCCATCTGTAAAGCCAAGATTACAGGTGTTAAACTACCACACCCAGCTGTATTGATTGAGATGGGGTAAAGGGACCCCTAACTTTTTTTTTCCCAGGCTGGCTTCAATCTATGATCCTCCTGATCTATGTCTATGGAGTAGCTGGGCTTGCAGACATGAGCACCATGCTCAGTAAGCTAGCATTCTATTTTGTTTAATATGTATCTTCTGGGTCTAGAAAATAGTAAATGCACTACAACTATATGACCCTGGTTCAAAGATTTCCTCACTTGTAGAACTTGCAGGCTGGTGCTACAACCAAAGCCAACACAGCCCACTATGAAGCCACAACTAGAGCTGCATAACATACAAAAGTAGGTGGAGGGACAGGAAAGAAGATGCTTGCTAGGTGAAGGGAACCACAAAGGAACTCCTAACAGTGGACAGCATGAGCTAGGTCTGAGAGGTGTGACTCTGCAGAGCACATGTAAGGTCAATCTAAGCAGCTAGAGCAGCTGGTGGTGGGTGAAGGTAGCAGATGGGCACTGTCATGCCTGTAAGGGGAGGCATTAGAAGGATTGGCAGGGCAGCAGAGGGATCGATGTAGGTTTGTAAAGGGCTGCCTGAGAATCTAACTGAAGATGGGCAGGAATGAAGACAAAAACTTCCAGGAAGCTGCTACAATTCTTTTGGTTCCAGAAGAAAGTAGAGCATGCCACCATGCAGAAGAGGTCCATGTAGAGCTCATTTAGGAGAGAGACTTAGAACACAGTGGCTTAGGAAAGGGGGGCAATTCTGGGCAGAGGAAATGGGAGGGAAGATGTGGACAGGCCAATGGATGTTTCACAATCAAATGCCTCTCTGAATCTAGAGGTTGGAGAGATCATTTGAAGGCAGGGAATTAGGAACATTAACTCAGAGGGTTGGTGGGAGGCTAGAGGGCAGATATTCATGAAGAACTAGGCCTGGACAACAGATCTTAAGGATAAAGAAGAGACACTACGAATGGGCAAGAAACAAAGTGGGAAAGAAGAGAGGACATTGGAGGCTAGGGTTGTGGAGCTGCAGGTGGAAGAATTTCCAGAAGAGCATGTGAATGAAGGGAGAGCTGGAGAGTGCCTGGCAAGTGATGAAACGAATTGTGACTATGTGAGCTGCAGAGCAGGTCAGAAGTAGGCCACAGACAATACGGGGACAGACCTTGCTTGGGGACGGAGCCTATGTCCAGGAGAGGGAGATGAGAGGATATTCAAACTTTAGATTCTCAAGGATGCTCATCCAGGGCCAGAATTCTTCCCAACCTCACTCTCAGGTAGTTCTCCAGCATCTGTCCCCACATTTTAATATACTCATCTATAAAATGGGGTAATAGGAAACACGGCTGCTTATTGACTTACTTTGTGCTAAACCAAGGGCTCTCTCCCTTTCTACAAGTTGCCTTATTTAATCTTTTTTTTTTTTTGGGTCCGGTCGTGGGGCCTGAACTCAGGGCCTGAGTGCTGTCCCTCAGCTCTTCAGCTCAAGGCTAGCGCTCTACCACTTGAGCCACAGCGCCACTTCCGGCTTTTTTTTTTCTTATGTGGTGCTGAGGAATCGAACCCAGGGCCTCAGGCATGCAAGGCAAGCGCTCTACCACTGAGCCACCTTCCCAGCCCAACCTTATTTAATCTTTACAATAATATTACCAGGCTATTGTTACTATTATCTGTACTTCACAGATGAGAACAGAGAAGCTAAGTCATTTTCTCAAGATCAGACAGCAAATGAATGCAATGCTGAGATTTAAACCCAGAACCTGGGCCTTAACTCTGTACCACTGACCAATGTAGTGTACTTTACACTTTATAGAACATGCATATTATCTCTGGGGAAACAACAAGATGACTTATACACCCAGAACAGGGCTGAGACTTCTACACATGGGAGCCTGAATAGTGGCCCTCTCTAGAACCTGAATATATTATCTTACACTGCAATGAAATTTTGCAGATGGATTTAAATTAAGGATCTTGAGAAGAAAAGATCTTGGACTTATCTAGGTGAGCCAATGTCATCATAAGAGGAAGCAAGAGGACCACAGGATTTTGATAATAGAAGCAGGAGAGATCAGAAGATGTTCCATTGCTGGATTCAAAGAGGGAGAGGGAAGCAGCAAATCAAGGACTGCAAGCAGCATCTACAGAATTTAAAAGGGCAGAAAACAGGCTTTCTGTACAGCCTGTAGGAGCATGACTTTTAGCTCAGTGAGACTAAATTGGACTTCTGAGCTGTGGAACCATAATGACTGTAGATTTAAGCCATTTAAATTTGTAGGAACTTAACAGCAAAAAGGAAACACACACACACACACAGAAAACTAACACATCTCATCCCTACATGCTCCTGGGCCAGCTCTGCCTCTACCAAAAACATCCTTACTTTTTTTTTTTTTTTGGGGGGGGTGCAAGTCCTGGAGCTAGAATTCAGGGCCTGATTACTGCCCTGAGCTTTTTTTTGGTCAAGGCTAGCATTCTCCCACTTGAACCACAGTTCTACTTCTGGCTTTTTGGGGGTTTAATTGGAGATGAGTTTCATGAACTTTCCTACCTGGGCTGCCATTGAGCCATGATCCTCAGATCATAGCCTCCTGAGTAGTTAGGATTATAGGTGTGAGCCACCAGCACCAGGTTCACCCTTACTTTTTTTTGTTTGTTTGTTTTTGTTGGTGGTGGTGGTGGTCATGGGGCTTGAACTCTGAGGCTGGGCACTGTCGCTGCATTCTTCAGCTCAAGGCTAGCGCTCTACCACTTGAGTCACTGCACCCCTTCTGGTTTTCTGGTGTTTAATTGGAGATAAGAATCTCACAGTTTCCTGCCAGGGCTGGCTTTGAATTGTGATCCTAGGATTTCAGCCTCTTGAGTAGGGAGGATTACAGGCATGAGCCACCTGTATCTGGCACCCTTTCTTTTTAGATCGTTTTTCAAAGTCTCACTTTGGTCCTCTCTGATCCTCATTCTCTTTCGTTAAAAATGGGCTAATATACTTGACCCTGCTTCTTGTAGGCACAGAGTGAGGAGAGCTTTATGGTTTGAAATTTCCCACAAACCAATGGGGCAGGTGAGGCCTATTTATTGTCCAATTGCTCAGATGAAGAAACCAAGACTCAGAGGGTAGAAATAACTTGCCTAGAGCCACATGGATAGTGAATAACAGAACCAGGATTTGAACCAGGACTTTGGACTTTAGATCTACCATGTTGAGGGTTTTATCTTAAGAGGCTAGCTCACATACTACTTCCTTAAAGAAGCCTTCCTGGACAGCCCCAGACATTAATTTATTCATTCATTCGCAAAACAGCTGCTGTAACTGCCCTACTCCCAGCCATTGAACTAGGTAAAGCCCAGATCTACTTCTGTCCTCAGAGTACCCACAGTCTGGTGGAGAAGACAGAGACAGATTACTGGTCCCCAAAGGACAGGAAATCCAAGTGGTTTTGGTAGTTCAAAAATGGGGATGCTGACTGAGCCTGGGGGGTCACGGAAGACTTCTAAAAAGAAGTGGAGATTGAGTGGGGGGCAAGGACTCCAGCAGATGTGAGGGTCAGGAGTGGCAGGCAGAGATTGATTTGGCAAAGGCAGGAAGGCTGGAAGCCACAGCTTCCTGAGGGTAGGAAAGTGATCTGGTCATCCCAGTCTCCTGTGCCCTCTGGGTCTGTGTTCCTATGAGTTAAATGGGAATCACTGGTTTTGTTCTCCAAATGGTGACAGTTGTTGGGCTTAGGGGAAGGCTGAGCAGGTAGAGGGGTCCTGGGATTCACAGAGGAGGGTAGATGAGGAAAGTCAAAGGTAGGGAGTAAGAGCAGGGTGGGGGTGCTGGAGAGGAAGGGTCCTGGCTCAAGCCCCCACTGCATGCACATGTGACCATGGTGTGACTATAGCAAGGCCCTCTCAGAGCTAGGTGACCCCATCTGAGGAATGGAGCCTGAGACAAAGCTGTCTCCAAAGACCCTCCCAGCCCTGACGGGAAATGACATGACACGGAATTACAAAAGGGTCTTTATTTGTAAAAAGCCAAAGGGGCACTTTGGGCTTCAGGACAAGCAGGCTGGCTTCTCAGGGGTCAGGGGCATTTGGGCAGATGCGCTTGAGTGGGGGGGCGCCCTCCGAGTCCTCTGTGTCACCCTGGGCTGCCTCGGGGACAGGTGGCACTGGCTCAAAGACTGGGTAAGCTTCGGGGGCCTGGAGAGGAAGGGCGGACAGGCGTGAGCTCCACCCAAACCCAGGAGTGCAGCCTCCTAGCCTCTCCTTCTCCAGCCTCCATGCCACTCCCCTCGGACCCAGGAGTCTAGCCAGGGCCAGGTGGCCACGATGCAGATCAAGAAGGGCACCAAAAGCAACAACAATTAATAATGCTGTTTTGGGGAGGTAATTGGATCTTTCTGAAAATACATCAAGGCAATTCTTGTGAGAGATGTCAGGTTTATGAGGGGCTTTTCAAGCTAATTTTAGTTTAGTTTTTAGTTTCTTGTTTAGTTTAGTTTTTTGTTTTGTTTTGTTTTTGGTTTTTGATTTGTTTTTGGTATGATGCTGGGGTTTGAACCCAGGGCTGTACATGCTAAACATGCACTCTACCACTGAGCTATACTTCCAATCTGGGATTTTTTTGATTTAATTACATGGAGGATCACCATGCTCTTTTCACTCTTTTACTGGTCTTCAATTCACCCTATTCCAGCCCTCACAACATTGTCTCTAAAACACCCTTTCAGTCCCAAGAATCTGGCCCCTAAGCCTTTAGCTGGGTCCTGGGTCCGTATCTCCCTTTTGGACCTCAGTCTCCCAGTGCCCCAGAACCTCATTCCCTCCAAGACCCAGGAGTCCAGCCTTTTGGCCTCTCTCACCTCTGCTTCCAGCAATTCTGGAACAGGCTCCTCCTTGGTGAGCATGGGGGGGTCATCAGTGCTGCCTGTAGGTGTGCCCCCAGGGTCTGAAATGGCAAGTGAAAGGACATGCTCTGAGTAAGCCATTCTGAGTCAGTAGTACAAACAGAAGGGAAAACAAACACAGGCAGGTACCAATCATGTAAGCAGAGACTCTGAGAGCCAGAGGAGGGAGCCAGGACCCTGGCTGTCATCCAGGATACAGAAAAAAGTCACATGGGATTTGAACATAAGTAGGATTTGATTGGGTAGACAAACAGGGAAGAAGAACAGAATTTAGGCAAATGGAACATACACTTTGGGAGTAGACTTATTCATTCATTTATTTGTTTAATTTGGGTCTGGTTGTGGGGCCTGAACTCTGGGCCTGGGTGCTGTCCCTCAGCTCTTCAGCTCAAGGCTAGCACTCTACCACTTGAGCCACAGCGCCACTTCCGGCTTTTTTCTTTTTGCTTATGTGGTGCTGAGGAATTGAACCCAGGGCCTCATGCATGCAAGGCAAGCGCTCTACCACTGAGCCTATATTTGGACTGAGTTCAAACCCTGACCTTGGGCAAGATACTTAATCTCTCTCTTGGTTTACCCATCTGAAAAATGGGGACAGAGATAATAATTACCATGCAACTTTAGGTAGGATTAAGTGAAGTAATATAGGCAAAAGCATTTACAGTGTCTGGCATGTAATAGGTGTTCAGTAAATGTTAACAATTGTATTTACTTATTTAGCGAAGCCAGGGGTGGAATCAAAGGCCTCATGCATCCCAGGCAAGGACTCCACCACTAAGCTCTACCCCAGCCCAGTTTTATATCAGATGTATGTATGTGCTGGATAGTATGTAGAACCTGGCCTTTAGGCTCATTTTATCGTGTATTTGGTAAGGAACCACAATTTATGAAGGCTTGAAATGTCAAGCTAAGGAGTCAAAAGTCACAGGAAATCACTGAATGATGAGAAGCTTTAGAAAAAGTTGCTCTTGGTATCCATGTGGTTGTGCATGGAGTCCAAAGAGGAGGCTGGAGCAGGCACAGGAGATGGCTGAGAAGGGCAGAGCTGAGGAGGCCTGAAGTATACTGACCAGATAGGGGACTAACTGCTTGGAAGACAGGAACTGAGGAAGATTCAGATGCAGGATGTTGGCTTACTGTCTCTTGTGAGCTAACTCCTCTGGATTCTCAGTCTACTTTTTGTACAAATGCTAGGGGCTGGGAATGTGGCTTAATGATAGACTGTTTGCCTAGCATGCATGAAGGCCCTCCAGCAAAAGCTGGAAGTGGCACTGTGGCTCAAGTGGTAGAGTGCTAGCTTTGAGCAAAAGAAGTTCAGGGACAGTGCCCAGGCCCTGAGTTCAACCCCAAGAGCTGGCAAAAATGAATGAATGAATAAATAAATAAATAAGGTGCTAGTAGGATCACGGCCCTCCCCCCCACCAAGGTTTTAGATAAGATTAAATGAGAATTGCTTAGAAGGGTATCTGGGACTTAACAAATATCAGCAATTATCCTTATTGTTACTAATCACTCCTATGATTATCTGTTACTTATTTACACAACAAATTATTTATTGGGAACATATGCATCCGATAATATTCTAAGTTACATATTGGCCTACAAGATTAGTATAGGGCCGACACTGAAGAAGGTGATATGAGATGGAAGTAATTGGAAGACTGTACTGTAGCAAAGAAATAAATTTACATAAAAATCTCCATGATTGGGCTGGGAAGGTGGCTCAGTGGTAGGCGCTTGCCTTGCATGCCTGAGGCCCTGGGTTCGATTCCTCAGCACCACATAAGCAAAAAGAAAAAAGCCAAAAGTGGTGCTGTGGCTGAAGTGGTAGAGCGCTAGCCTTGAGCTGAAGAGCTGAGGGACGGGCGCCCAGGCCCAGAGTTCAGGCCCCACAACCCGACCCAAAAAAAAAACCTCCATGATGATGTGTTATCTACAGATCCTAAGAAGCTAGAAAAATGAGACAGACCACCGCTAGAGGTAGTTCTGCAGCTCTTGTGGCAGCAGGTAGAGCAGGTACAAGATAAGCTGATAGGTTTGATTCTAGAGAGGGCAGGACTCAGAGGAGAGGGCTTCTGAGAGGCACATGGTCCTACCTCTCTCTTGACCCAGCTGTGGGGGCTGGACCTCCTCTGTGGTGACCCTTTCTGGGGGTCCAGCAGGTGACACAGGGCGGCTGGGCTGGGGAGTGCCCCCAGGGCTTGGCTCTGTGCCTTTTTGCAGGGAACCTTCTGAATGGAAACTCTGGTTGCTGTTCTCATCTGTGGGAGCAAAAGCTGAGATGGTTAGCCTGGGACACCCAATGTCATCCTTCACATACCACAACCCCCAGTTCCAGGATCCCTACATACCGTTGAGGTCCAGCAGAATAAGAGGGCCACCCCCTCTTGGACTGGCGCCCCTGCCCCGCCTCTCCCGGCCACGAGATCTGTCTGTCCCGCCACCTGCCCTCCGCCGTTCCTAGGGGTTAGAGGAATACTATCAGAACCAGTTTTCTAAGTAGCTTTTGCAAGGCCTCCTTTGTTCAAATAAGGAAACTGAGGCACAAAGAGGCCAATGGTGCTGCCTTAAGTGACAAAGATTGTGTATGTTGCAGAGATCATGACCTTCCGGTTCTGGGACAGGAAAAAGGAAGATGGAGATGAGTTGCTAAGAATTGCTGCCCCTATGTGGGCTGTGACACTTGGGTCTCGGAGTAGGTATTGAAGGTGGGAGTCAAGGGAACGTTTGCCTGAGGTTGTGCAGGTGCAGGATTTGGTGGGAGTGGGTCTTGCTCACCTCTTCTTGGGGATCCACCACTGGTACCCACTTGAAGATACGAAGTGAAGTGTCGCCCACAGTTACCCAGCGCTTCTCCCTGTGGGAGAGTAGGAAGGGTCAGAGAGGCCTGAGGAGAGAGATACTCTCCCCCCCCCCACCCCCACAAGCTGGCACATCTGCAGACCTGGGCATAAGCAGGGTTATTTCTGTAGGGTTTTGCTAATGGGGCAAAGAAAGAGAAAGACAGCCCTCTGAATCCCAGGACAGAGATGGGGCGCGACTAGAGAAAGGGTAGACTGGGGGCCATGGCAGCACTGTGGGCCTGGCTGTGGACCCCAGCAGGGAAGCACGCTGGCGGGAGGAGTGTCAACGCTCAGGGGGCGGGGCATAGGTGAGGAGGGCATGGGCACCGCTGGGGACCGCGCTTTATAGACCTCGGGAGCAGCCAGGGGAGCGGGAGTGGAAGCCTGTGGGTCCCGGGCACAGCCGGGGGGCGTGGATACACCTTCCACTTGCGCCCCCACCGCTGAGGACCGGCAGGCGCGTTTGGAGGGATGGCCCCCGCCATGGCCCGCCCATGGCCCGGGAGCGGGGGGCGGGGGAGGGTGGTCAGCGCTCACCATCTCCGGACCTTCTCGATGGTCGCCATCACCTTCTTGATGTCATCCTTGGCCCGGCTCCGGGTCTCGGCCCGTACAGTCCGGCCGGCCATGCTGGCGGGGCTGGAGCCGCGTCGGTCCAGCGGGCTCAGGCTCGGCGCCAGGCCGGGAAGCCGCGCTCGCCGCCGGCCGTCCCTCCGGGAGTTGGCCGCGCCCTCCCTCGCTCCCAATGCCTCCGCGAGTCTCCGCCCCGCTTCCTGCCGCGGCGCCCCGCCCCGGCCCGTCCCCGGAGCCTCTCGGCAACGCAGGCGGCCGGAGTCCAGGCCTGGAAGCCCCGCCGGGCCCCGCCCCGCCCCGGGCCCGCCCCCTCGGGCTGCCCTGTCCGCAGCGCCCCCTGCCCGCGGCGGAGGGAAGAGTTGGGGGCGGGTACCGCGGCTGGGCGCGCGTGGCGAGGCCGAGGCCGAGGCCGTGCGTTCAGACCACGTGGGCGCCGAGGTGCCGGAGGGTTTGGGTCCTGGTGTGCGTCCGCGGCTGGTGGGCGTTCCTGAAATGCGGGCTGTGAGTCTGTGTGCGTACGCAGGCGTGCGCGCGCGCGCGCGCCTCGGTGCCTGCGCGCGCTTCCGCCCTGGGCCGACCTGGGCCGCCCTGGGCCGACCGGCCCAGGCCAGGCTGCGCAACTTTCTTCAACAGTCAACCGAGTGCCAAGTACCTGCCAGGCGCTCCCAATACAAGCGGGTCTTCCCAGCCAGTGGAAACAGCATACCGTACCACGTGTAGACAAGGAAGTAAAACAACTGAGCTGTCCTTTTTCTGGACTAGTGAAAGTTGGTAGAGACACTGGTAGAAAGCTGGCAGTTTTCTAGTTAGGTACAACACATAACCTTAGGATTCAGCAATTCCACTCCGAGGTTGTCAACACATAACAGAAATGTGTACATATGAGCACTAAGATAGGTATACTGGAATTTTCATAGCATTATTCTCAATAGATCCAAACTGCCAAAAAACAAAATCCATCAACAGGACAAATGGAAAATGAATTACAACCTGTTCATAGATATGAACCATATGAACCATGGATATAGACATAGCTACCAGAACAACAAATGTCTCATGAACAAAACCTGAGTAAAGGAAGCCGGACTTGACAGTACACTCTGATGGTTCTAGTTATATGAATCAGAGCTATGGTGTAAGACGTCAAGATAAGCTAGGTGCTGTAATCCTAGCTATTCAGGAGGCTGAGATCTGAGTATCACCTTTCAAAGCCAGCCCAGGCAGAAAAGTCCCTATGAAACTCTTACCTTTGATTAACCACAGAAAACCTGGAGGTGGCACAGGGGCTCAGGTGGTAGAGTGTTGGCCTAGAGCACAAAGAGGCTCAGGGACAGTGCCCAGGCTCTGAGTTCAAGCCCCACAATAGATGTGGGGGGGGGGAATGAGAGAGAAAGGATAGCAGTCACCCTCAATACTGGAAGGGGAAAAGAAGAGATTTCTAAGAGCATGTTCTGTTTCTGAATCTGACTTACTCATATTTATCTGAAAATTCAAGCTGTTTCTGATATGTGTACCTTTTCACATGTGTATTGTAGTTCAGTGCAAAGTTGTTGCTTTTTGGTTTTGTTTTTGTTTTTTTGTTTTTGTTTTTGTCTGTTGTGGGGCTTGAACTCTGGGCCTGGTCACGGTCCCTCAGCTCTTCAGCTCAAAGCTAGCACTCTACCACTTGAGCCATAGTGCCACTTCTAGTTTTCTGGTGGTTAATTGGAGACAAGAGTCTCACAGACTTTCTTGGCTGGGCTGCTTTGAACTGTGATCCTCAGATCTCAGCCTCCTGAGTAGCTAGGATTACAGGCATGAGCTACTGGTGCCCAGACAAAGTGTTTTTGTTTTTGTTGTTGTTGTTTTAAGAAAATGAATGTGTCTTGGTTTGAGACTGGCCAGTCAATAGATAGGATCATGTCTGAATCTGTGCTGCTGTGTATGTGTTTAATTCAAAAACAGACGTATGTGTCTGTGAGTTTTTCAAGTGAACTTGACCCAAGGGGTTAAGGGTTAGATGGATGGTTAAAACAGCATTTGTGGAACCACACTGAAGAAGTAAAATGCCAGACCTTCACACATCTGTGTGGCCTAGGATGACTCATATGTGTCTATTTCTTCATCTGTAACATGGAAGTCCACACACAGTAAATACTCCATATATATTCACTGTTGGTAAATTGGGTGGCCCCTATCAATAGTCTGGCTTCAGATCCACCTGACACTCTCGGCCAGTGATGTGCTTTACTGTCCTTTGGCTGTCTGTGTATGCAACAGCTTCAGACACCCAGGCCTCCTTTACAGTTCCTTAGTCTCTTTCTCAGACTCAGTACTGCTGTTGTTTAAGGTCTCCTTCATCAGACTGTGAGCTCCTGGGAGACTAAATATGGATCGACCCCAGAGCTCAGGTCAGAGTGGGTCCTTGGGAAACAATCGTGGGGTTAAGTGTGTACCGTTCTATACCATGTTAATGGGGGTAGTAATTGGGTATGACTTTTCTTTTCTTTCTTTTTTTTTTTGCTGGTCCTGGAGCTTGAACTCAGGGCCTGGGTGTGTCCTTGAGCCTCTCTGTGCTCAAGGCTATAGCTCTACCACTTGAACCATAGCACTACTTCCTGCTTTTTCCATTTATGGGCTACTGAGGAATCAAACCCAGGTCTTCATGCATGCTAGGCAAGCACTCTACTGCTAAGCCACATTCCCAGCCCTCATGTATAGGTGTCTGAAGCTTGCTCTTACAAATACAAGAATTTGGGTCAGGATGTCTGAAACTCAGTATATGCAAGTGTATGTCCCGGTGGGGAGGGAGGAGTCTGTTGCTAGGCCTGGTAAGGTGAAGGCTCACATAAGTGTCTGCTTCCCGCTCTGGGTAGGGCATAGGGCTGGCTGCCTACCAGGCCTCAGAACCTATTCACTGAGCTGACACCTGCCTACCATCTCTGGCCCCTTACCAATCTAGGCCAGGCAGGCGGATGGCTGAGCTCAGGGCCAAGGAATCTTGTCTGGAAGTGTGTGTGGCGGGGGAATATTTGGGGTCTAGGCTATGATTGGCTGTGTGTGGGCCCCGCCCTTACCCTTTTCCCCCCTTCTCCCTCCCCCCTCCCTCCGAAAGGGGGTGTGGAGGGAGCCGGGATCAGCCAGGGGCCAGCATGAGCCAGAGGGAGGGAAGTCTGGGTAAGGGGCAAAGGGATCGACCCTGGGTCCCCCAGGGCAGAATGAGTAAGAAGGGTTGGAAGGTGGGGGGTTCAGGTCTCCACCACCATTCCCCTCCGGCCCGGGAGAGGAGCGGCCTGGGCGGGGAAGGGGTGGCGGGGGGGAGCAGGCTCCGGTGTCAGGTAACGAGCGGGTGAGTTGGGCAGCAGGGCAGGCTTGAAGGCTTAAGGGAAGCCCGGGGCTGCAGTTTCATGGGGAGCGAGTGAGTTGGGTAAAAGGGCAGGCTTGACGGTCTAGAGCAAGCCCGGGGCTGGGGCTGCAGGTTCAGGGGCTCGGACGCAGGGTTAGAGCCCCGGTGGTACTCCCGGAGGGAGGGCCGACAGGACGTTGGTGTCAGAGCACTGGGAAAGAATCAGAACTAGCGGGGCTGGAAGGTGTCCAGTTAGAGAAGGTTGTCTCAACCACAGGACTTAGTGAGTGACAACTAGAGGAGAAGAGTCCTGGTCGGAATCGGCGGTGGGAGACGCGGCACCGGCCGGGGCGGGGGGATGGGGGGGGGAGGAAGCGAGGCAAAGACTACATTCCCCAGTTTGTACTGGGCGCCCGCGCTATGCATCTCGGGAAATGTAGTCTTCGGCCAGGGGAGCCACCTTTTGGCTTCTGCCTAGTTTCTCTCATAAAGAGGGAATGGGGCAACAGTTTTCCTGTCTGTAAAATGAGCTTTAAAGGAACATTCCAATCTGAGGTTGTGTGCTTCAGCGATGCTGAATCTCACCAGCAGTCACAGAAGTACAGACATATGGGCCTTATCTTTAAAGTATCCCTGGTAAAAGCAGATACACAGAGGTAAAAACTGCATTGAGGAGGCAGTATTTGAATTTGGCTTTAATAGAATTTCACAAGTGATTTGGTGACAGGAAACACATTTCAGGTAGGTCTAGTGCCTCATTTTCCCCCAGTTAGATTGGGACAGATTCTGCCTGGCTTGAATGCCAGAGAATCCAGAACACAGTCTCTGGATTAAGAAGGGGAAGAGCCAGCCTGGGAGAGGTGGTCAAGGAGCAGAGTGTGGGCTCCCTGCCCTCATTCCTCCATCCTTTTCCACCAGAAGAACCCAAGGCTGAGTCCTCAATCTCACTGCTTCCCCACTTGGAGGCCAAGATCCGGCAGACACACAGCCTTGCCCGCCTCCTCACCAAATACGCTGAGCAGCTGCTCCAGGAATATGTGAGTGGAAATGTGGGTGGGAGGTGCCAAAGGCCTGGGAATATGGAAGTACAGATCAGAGGTCTCTATCAGCTGCTTTCTCAACCTCTTTCCCAGCTTAGAAATTAAGGCTCCTGAGAGGGACAGTGACTTGTTCCTGGCCACACAGAAAATTGGAGGAGGACCCCTGTCAGTGATCCAAATGATATTCTGCCTGTGCTTGGAGGTTCCTTTCTAGGTGCTGGAAATCAGAGGCAGCCAGAGAAAGCAAAGAGAACCCTGGTGTGGGAGTCAGGAGTCCTAGATTCTAGGCTCACTGTGATCTTGTCACCTCATAGGCTATATAAGGAAGCAGTTGAGCCAGGTACCAATGGCTCACGCCTGTAATCCTACCTACTCAGGAGGCTGAGATCTGAAAATCAGGGTTCAAAGCCATCCTGGGCAGGAAAAGTCCATAAGAGTCTTTATCTCCAATAACTAACAGAAAAAAAAAAAACCAACAGAAGTGGTACTGTGGCTCAAGTGGTAGAGCTCTTGCCTTGAGCTGAAGAGCTCAAGGACAGTGCCCAGCCCCAGAGTTCAAGCCCCACAACTGACAAAAAAAGAAAAGGAGGTAGTTGAACAAGGTGAACTGTGAACTCTTCTACCTGGGACATTCAGAGAGGCTAAGAA
This sequence comes from Dipodomys ordii, assembly GCF_000151885.1. Lineage (NCBI taxonomy): Eukaryota > Metazoa > Chordata > Mammalia > Rodentia > Heteromyidae > Dipodomys > Dipodomys ordii. The sequence goes on from NW_012267230.1 coordinate 5,868,261, forward strand.
GGAGTTTCAAACTGGGGAAAAAACTCTATTCCACAAAGGGATTTTATGGAGGCAATGCATCTGCCAATATCTATGATTAAGCTGAGGATACTTTGGTGTCCAAATTACTATGGAGTAGTGGAGGGAGGTAGTCTTGAATCAGACAGTTTAAGCCTTCAAACTTATGAGTTGGGGTAGAAACAGTAACATTTTAAAATAACTGCTGCATGAAAATGGCTCATGCCTGTAACCCTTGCTAGTCAGGAGACTGGGAGTTGGGGATCTCAGTTTGAAGCCAGCATGGGTAGGAAACTCCATGTGACTCTTATTTCCAATTAACCACCACAAAGCCCTAAGTGGAGCTGTGGCTCAAGTGGTAGAGTGCTATCTTTAAGCAAAAAAGCTTAAGCCCTGAGTTCAAGCCCAGGACTGGCACCAAAATAAAGAACCAAATAAAATAATATATTTATTTATGCTTTATATCACATATATGACATAATACATATGTCATGTGATTATGCTGTATAATATATATCAATTATAATAGATAATAGAGTAATACAACCAGCTTTGCTCAAATACCAGATCTTCCACATCCTAGATGGATTATCTAGGCAAGTCACTGACTTTAGACCGATTTTCTCATTTACAAAACCACCATCATTATCATAATATTATTGGGAGACTGCTTATGTTTGTTTTTTTGTTGTTGATGTTTTTGGGCAGTACTGGGGTTGGAACTCAAGGCCATGTACTTACTTGTTTATGCAGATGACAGGTATTCATTCATTGAATCCTTGCCCAGTGCAGGTACAGGTTGGGGAGGATGAGGAGGGAGTGAAATAGGACTGAGTCCCCACATTGACTTCTATGATTTCCAAGACCCTCTGGCAGGACATTCTTGTACAGGTGTCAAAGACTGAAGTTCAAGCTGGGCTCTGGCTCCATTGACTCCTGCCTATAATGTTAACTACTTAGCAAGCTGATCTAAGGATCCTGGGTTTGAAGCCAACCTTGGCAGACAAATACTTTGAAACTCTTACCTTT
>NW_012267230.1:5870390-5878462 GCF_000151885.1 Dipodomys ordii
TGTAATCCTAGCTACTCAGGAGGCTGAGATCTGAGGATCATGGTTCAAAGCCAGTCCAGGCAGGAAAGTCTGTGAGACTCTTATCTCCAATAAACCATTAGAAAACCAGAAGTAGCGCTGTGGCTCAAGCCTTGAGCTGAAGAGTGTAGGGACAGCGTCCAAGCCCAGAGTTCAAGTCCCACAACCAACCAAAACAAAACAAAACAAAACTGGAAGTGAGCAGGGTGCCTGTGGCTTGCACCTGTAATCCTAGCTACTGAGGCTGAGATCTGAGGATCTCGGTTCAAAGCCAGCCCAGGCAGGAAAGTCCATGAGATGCTTAACTCCAGTTAACCACCAGAAAAGTGGAAGTGGGAAGTGGCGCTATAGCTCAAGTGGTAGAGTGCTCGCCTGAGCTGAAGAGCTGAGGGACAGCGCCCAGGCCCAGAGTTCAAGCCCCACGACCAACCAAAAAAAAAGAATTCAGGGCTGGGAAGGTGGCTCAGTGGTAGAGCGCTTGCCTTGCATGCATGAGGCTCTGGGTTCGATTCCTCAGCACCACATAAGCAGGAAAAAAACCGGAAGTGGCGCTGTGGCTCAAGTGGTAGAGTGCTAGCCTTGAGCTAAAGAGCTGTGGGACAGCGCCCAGGCCCAGAGTTCAGGCCCATGACCGGACTCCCCCCCCCAAAAAAAAAAACAAATAAAATATGGAACACTTACTCCCAGCTACTTAGGAGATGGAGACTTTGGGGATTACAGTTTGAGGCAGCCTGGACAAAAAGTGAGGACCCCCCCATCTCAATAGAACAATGTGGACATAGTGGTGCATGCTTGTTACCCTAGCCACTTCGAAGGCAGAAGTAGGATGATCACAGTCCAATGCTAGAGAGCAAAAACCCTTGCTGGGAATGTGGCTTAGTGGTAGAGTGCTTGCCTAGCATGCATGAAGCCCTAGGTTAAATTCCTCAAAACCACATAAACTGAAAAAGCCAGAAGTGGCACTATGGCTCAAGTGGTAGAATGTGAGCCTTGAGAAAAAGAAGCTCAAGGATAGTTCCCAGGCCCTGAGTTCAAGTCCCAGGACTGGCAAAAAAAAATCCAAAAAAACAAAAAAAAAAACCTTGAAACCCTATCTGAAAAATAATTAAAAAAGGTAGGAGGCATGTTTATTGCAGCACTGTTCGCAATAGCTAGGATATGGAAACAACCTAGATGCCGCGCTTGGAAGAAGCGGCGCGCCAGGCCCGGGCCCTGGGAGCCGCCGTGGAGACCGTGCTGGCCGCGCTGGGCGCTTCGGCCCATGGTTCCCAGGGTTCCCCGACCGAGGCGGCCACCGCAGCCGCCCCCGCCCCCGCCCCCGGGGGGTTCTCAGCCAAAGTGCTGGGGCTCCACGTGTGTGGCCTGTACGGCGAGTGGGTGAGCCGCACCGAGGGTGACCTGGGCCAGCTGGTGTCCGGGGCTCCTGCCTGATGGCAGACACCAGAGCAGTTGGCTTTGTGCCTTCCTCATCTCTAGATTCTTGCCTTCTCGGAGAACGCGCCTGTCCTATCTTTTTCAGCTTTCTCTCCTTTTTTTTGTTTTTTTGTTTTTGTTGGGTCCTTTATTACCGGGTCTCTTGGGGGGGAATCTCCCAGTCTGTCCTTTTCCTCATCTAACATGTGGATAAGGTATCCATCTCAATCTCCTCTCCTGGAGGTGGTTGATGTTGATGCTTGGTCTCTGTCTCTGATCATCTTTGTGCTTCTCTGGATGAGAAAGTGTCTGCTAGTCCTGTAGTGAGACAGCATCTCCATCCCAAACTTCAGCCCACCTTCCTCAGGGTCATCCTCCTGCTGTGCTGATCCACCCCCCCCCACCATATACACACACCCCTTAAGGCACCGTCCTCCTCCCTGGGTGTCCTGCTTTCTGTCCCCCGTGCCCAGCCCCTACACTCCTATCCAGGTCTGTGTAAGAAAAGGTGACACCTTGAACAAGTTTTATTTGAGAATAAATATTTTCTTTGTAAATAAAACATTTAAAAATAAACTGAAAATTAGCTGTTGCTAAACATGAAGATACAACTTTTTTGGGGAGGGGGAAGGGGGGTGGTATCAGTCATAGGACTTGATTGGAGGCCTGAGTACTGTTCCTGAGCTTTTTTGCTCAAAGCTAGTACTCTTTATCACTTTAAGCCAGTTCCACATCTGGTTTTCAGGTGGTTAATTGGAACTAATCTCCTGTTGGAACTGGCTTCAAACTGTGATCCTCAGATCTGTCTCCTGTGTGGGTAGGTTTACAGACAAAAGCCACCAGTGCCTGGCTAGATACAATTTTGAGGAGAATAGGATCTTTGGGATACAGGCAAGTCCTCCACACACATCCAAAAGGCCCAATATAAATAGATGTACTGACAGCTGTTGGAGGTTCATGCCTATAAGTCTACCTACCCAAGATGAGATCTGAGTTTCACTACTGGAAGCCAGCCCAGGCAGGTAAATCTGCAGCCACAGGTAAAAAAGCCAAGTGAAAATGTGAGGCCCTAAATTCAAGCCACAGTAAGACCCCCACACCCACACCCCCAAAAAAAGATACGGCCAGGAACTGGTGATTTAGACCTGTAATCTTAGCTACTCAGGTGACTGATATTTGAGGCTCCCTGTTCAAAGGACAGACAAATTTGAGAAACTCATCTCCAGTTAAACAAAAAAAATGAAGTGGAGGTGTGGTTCAGGTGATAGTGTCAGCCTCCAGCAAAAAAGTTAGAGTGTGAGGCTCTGAGTTCAAGTCCCTGTACTAGTACAAAAAATGAGATTCATGAAAGATCTAGGCCAGAGGAACCATCTGTTTGCCCAGAACAAGAAGGAGATGTGTCTTGAGAAGGAAATAGCTGGGGGCCAGTGGTTCAAGCCTGTAATCCTAGCTACTCAGGAGGCTGAGAATCTGAGGATCGCCGTTCAAAGCCAGCTCAAGCGGGAAAGTCTGTGAGACTCTTAGCTCCAATAAAACACTCAAAAAACTGGAAGTGGTGCTGTGGTTCCTGTGGTAAAGCACTAGTCTTGAGCTGAAGAGCCGAGGGACAGTGCCCAGGCCCAGAGATCAAGCCCCATGACTGACAAAAATTAAATTTATAAAAGAAGGAAACAGATGCAGACGAGTCCCAGTGGCTGCAGCTGAGAATTAGGCTTCCACTGATCAAGAAATGAAGCTCCTCCAGACAGAAAAAGGGAGAGCAGACACAGAACAGAGGTAGACTATGGAAGGAACTGAACTCCAGCAAGAAGCAGGGAGGTCTATCTGCTCAGAAAGACAGTATCTTCACATAGGAATTGAGGTAGATAAGAAGTCAATCCCTGGAGTTCCCCCAAATTACAGGAAAGGGAAGGTCTCGGAGAGCCCAAGACCAGGGGGCTGCTCCTAAACAGAAAGTAGGAAAACAGATAACCACTGAATGGATAACCCACAAAAGGGGTAAGTAGGGCCGGTCTAAATCTGGAAGGGAGGACCTGAGCAGGAAGGGCCAAGCAATAAGGAATATTGAATGAGCTTCCAGGAAATATTCCCAAAGACAAGGCACACAGCCCTGTTTATAAATAAGATGCAGCTCCGTCCCCTCCGCCCACCCCCCTACTTTTTGTCCCAGAAGCAAGGCAGATAAGTCCATTGTGAAAGAAGTGTTGTAGCTTTCCACAGCAACTCCTAACCCTTTATGCTGGGTATTTGGCTTTGAGCAGAGCCAAGTCTCTCACAGCTCTGTCTGTCCAGTGGCCATATTCCCGAGTCACTACATAGCCTCGACATTTCCTCTCAAACGCAGAGGCCCCAAAGGGAACAACCCCCAGAGTGTCTTCTTCAGGGGGGACAGGCAGTCCCAGGGCAGCCATGATGGCAGCCATATTACCCAACAGGCCTTGAGCCCTGAGTCTTGCAGCTCCAAGCTGGGCCAACAGGATAGGGCTGCCAGGATTCAGGTCATTCTGGTCATCTCCCACAAGCTGGAGGTGCTGAGTCAAGGCCAGGAAGGCTCCCTGGGCTCGGTTCAGGCGCTCCCCATCCTCCAGAGCATGCCAAGTCTTGAAGGAGACTGCAGCAGGTGGTAGGCTGCTCAGCTGGAGCTCAGGGGCCGAGAAACCAGGGTCACTGAAGGGGCTTCCCTGGTACTGCAGCTAGGTGAAGGACAGAGACAGAAGTCAGGGGTGCTGGGGCTCTGAGATCGACATTTCAGAGGAGGAGTCCCCATTCAGCACCCTTCAGGAGTTGGGGTGTCCTAACCCAGAGAAAGGGCCCTGTTGGGATATAGTTTATATCAACTGTACAACATGGAATCACAAAATTTCCTAACTCATACATGGTAGTATCATTATAAAGCTGATAGGTAATCATGTTTTTGACCCACAACAAGAGTGTGAAAATCCCCTGCTCATTAATTAATGAGTAAACATATACATATATATATATAAATAAAATAAAATATAAAAATAAAATCACAGGGTTCATATATATATATATATATATATATATGAACCCTGTGATTTTATATATGAACCCTGTGATTTTATATATATATATATATATATATATATATATATATATATATATATATATGAACCCTGTGATTTTATATATGAACCCTGTGATTTTATATATATATATATATATATATATATATGAACCCTGTGATTTTATTTTTATATTTTCAACTCAAGTATATTATTAACAGATTGATCTTTTATTTTCTTTCTTTTTTTTTTTCCAGTTGTGGGGCTTGAACTCTGGGCCTGGGTGCTGTCCCTCAGCTCTTCAGCTCAAGGCTAGCACTCTATCACTTGAGCCACAGTGCTACTTCCAGTTTTCTAGTGATTGGTGATAAGAATCTCACAGACTTTCCTGCCCGGGCTGGCTTTGAACCATGATCCTCTGATCTCAGCCTCCTGAGTAGCTAGGATTACAGGTGTGAGCCACCAGCGCCCAGCTAGATTGATCTTTTTGATTTCTAGTATTCTTTTGTTTGTATTGCTAATTTTATTCATGAACAAATAATTGTTAATGATTTAAATTTAGTCAAGAACCTTCTTTTTTCTTTTCTTTTTTTTTTTTTTTCAGTACTGGGGTTTGGAGTTTCCCACTTATTTATTTTTTTTGGTCAGTCCTGAGGCCTGAACTATGGGCCTGGGTGCTGTTCCTCAGCTCTTCAGCTCAAGGCAAGTGCTCTGACACTTGAGCCACAGTGCCACTTGGGGCTTTTTCTGCTTACGTGGTGCTGAGGAATCAAATCCAGGGCCTCTTGTATACAAGGCAAGTACTCTACCACTGAGCCACCTTCCCAGCCTCATTAAGAGCCTTCTCTAACAAATTTTTTCCTCCAGAAAAGAAGACTCACTCTTAAATATATACTAATAGATCTCATAATTGGTAGATCAGTTAGTCCCATATCTTGTTTGCTTGTTTTTAATATTACTGTTTTAGCTGGGTGCTGGTGGCTCACACCTATAATCCTAGCTATTCAGGAGTTTGAGACCTGAAGATCAAGATTTAAAGCCAGCCTGGGGGAATGGGAAGGTAGCTCAGCAGTAGAATGCTTGCCTCCCATGCATGAGGCCCTAGGTTGGATTCCTCAGCACCACATAAACAGAAAGGGAGAGAAGTGGCACTGTAGCTTAAGTGATAGAGCACTAGCCTTGAGCTGAAGAGCCCAGGGACAGTGCCCAGGCCTAGAGTTCAAGCCCTGTGACTGACAAAAAAAAAAAAAAGCCAGCCTGGGCAGGAAATCCATGAGACTCTTACCTCTAACAAACCACCAGAAAACCAGAAGTAGAGCTGTGGTTCAATGTGATAGAGCACTAGTCTTTAGCAAAAGAAGGGACAATGCCCAGGCCCTGAGCTCAAGCCCTATAACCCTATAACCACCACCACCAACAACAAAATTTAAAATGACAGGAGTCTTACAGTAAACTGAGACTCAAGATGTCCAAGATTATTCGGAGAACAGAGGTAGACATAGGACTAGAATCAGATTGTATAACTACTTGTTAGCCTAGAGAATAGAAAAGGAAAAAGTTGTGAACTTTAGGGTCCCAGGGCCAAGCAAATGTGTAATTTGCAAGAGATGCAGGGTTAAGGTAGAAGATAGAGTTGTAGCCAGTAGTATTCCAGTGTTTGTTTCAGACATTCATATTTAAAATGGAAATAAGCATCACACAAACCAGATTCAGCCCAAAGACAAGGACTGCCAGCTTCACTCCTGTACAGTGGGGTGGGGTGGGGGTGACAACCAGAAGCTGTGGTCCGGAGTTTCACAGACTTAGTGTGAGAAGCTGGCATTATCAACTTTGTTCCCTCAGACAAACTGAGTTTGTGTCCTCATCTGTAATTCTGATTCTAATTCCACTTCTCAGAACTTTTAAGAGTGCTAGGGGGCAAAGAAGGTGGCTCAGTAGTAGACTGCTTGCCTTGCATGCATGAAGCCCTGGGTTCCATTCCTCAGCACCACAAACACAGAAAAAGCCAGAAGTGGTGCTGTGGCTCAAGTGGTAGAGTGCTAGCCTTGAGCAAAAAAGCTCATGGACAGTGCCCAGGCCTCGAGTTCAAGCCCCAGGACTGGCCAAAAAAAAAAAATCTTTAAGCCCATAAGAATAGAGTGCCCACTATGACTTATGGCTTATATGGGCACATGACATGAAATGGCTGTGGAAGTCACTATGACTATGTCAAAGCCCTTCTCTAGAATTAACAGATCAGCAAAGATATAATCACCATCCCATTTTACATATGTGGAAGCTGGGACCGTGGGAGAAGGGATGACTTGTCCAAGATCACCCAGCCAACAATAACATCTGAGTTAGTGTGTCTCTAGTTTATAGTGCCTCAGTTCCCATGGGACTACAAGAATCTCTTGGCTTGCTCTACTTCCCCTTCCCAGGGTCCTCCTCCCCTGGTCTCTGTTTCTACTCAGTGTCACTCACATAGGTCTGAAGCAGTGTTGATGTGTTCTTCTGCATGTAGAGGGCCAGGCTATAGGCTTGACTGATGGGCTCCGCTGGGGAGATGGGGGCTGCTGGATTGAGTGGTGGCAACAGCAGGCCCAGGAAACAGATGGGGGCTGGCAGAAGAAATCAGAGATCAGTACCCTGTTCCTTCCTCTAACAACACCTTCAATAGGTACAGCCTACCTGGTCTCACAGATCATGCCTATAATCCTGGCTACTGAGGAAGCAGAAGCAGGAGGATCTTGGGTTCAAGTTCAGTCTGGGCTATATAGCAAAATTCTATCTCAAAGACAAAACACAAACAAAAAGACTAGGGGTATAGCACAAATGGTAAAATATTTGAGCATGACAAGGCCCAATCAAGGTACAATCACTTGGTAAATAATTTCCAATTGAGAACTCCTTTTGACCTTCCCTTGAACTCCAGACTCTTGACAGTTTCACTCAGGTATTAGTAAGCATCTTAAATTCAAAATACCTAATATTCTACTCCTGAATTTCCCCTCCTCCAGAATTCTTGTAGTTGCTTATTCGCTTTTTCTTTCTTCTTTCCTTTCTTCCTTCCTTTCTTTCTTTCTTTCTTTCTTTCTTTCTTTCTTTCTTTCTTTCTTTCTTTCTTTCTTTCTTTCTTTCTCTCTTTCTTTCTTTCTTTCTCTCTTTTTTCCTTCCTTCCCTCTCTCCTCTCTCTCTCTCTCTCTCTTTCTTTCTTCCTTCCTTTTTTTTTGTCAGTCATGGAGCTTGAACTCAGGGCCTGGGCACTGTCCATGAGCTTCTTTTACTCAAAGCTAGCACTCTACCACTTGAGCCACAGTGCCACTTCTGGCTTTTTCTGTTTATGTGGTACTGAGGACTTGAACCCAGGGCTTCATGCATGCTAGGCAAGCAACTATACCACTGAGCCACCTTCCCAGCCCTCTATTTTCTTTTTTTTAAATATGGAAGGGCTGGGAAGGTGGCTCAGTGGTAGAGTGCTTGCCTTGCATGCATGAGGCCCTGGGTTCGATTCCTCAGCACCACAAAAGCAGGAAAAAAACCGGAAGTGGCGCTGTGGCTCAAGTGGTAGAGTGCTAGCCTTGAGCTAAAGAGCTGTGGGACAGCGCCCAGGCCCAGAGTTCAGGCCCATGACTG